>NC_134116.1:41973035-42576671 GCF_040939455.1 Microcebus murinus
AAGGAGCCTTAGGTTGATATTCCAACCAGCTGGACATTAATAACAGAATTCCACACTAGTGATTTTAAGAGTGGGTATATGTATAAAATATCTAACTCACAAAGATACTCTTTTCCCTTGAAAATATATTGAGATTTGAAAACATTTAGTTGTATACAATTTGTAAAAAACAATTTCAATCGGAAGTGAAATAATTCATCTCTCTTTTCTACATACTTTACATATCAGGTTTTATTCTTCTACTCTATTATTTTTTTTTGTCACTACCAAATTTTACTCTCTTTTCTAATTAATTTTCTTTCTTTCCTTTGAATTTTATTTGTGTATGTGCAACATTCATATAGGGATATCTGAACTAAATTGGAACCTAATCTCAATATTCATAGTATATATAACACAGTACAGGGAATTAGCTTCAAGATTTTCAGATTAAAACATATTGTTTTTATGTCATAGTCATGCTTTATGCATTATTTAATTATAACAAAGGAAAAAAAGTAAAAGGAATTGAATAAATTGCCAGTGAATGTATATATTTTTTATTAGATAAAGACAGTGAGAAATCAAAACCAAATCTTTTCTCTCACGTGATATAGGCTTAGTAGTTTGCTAATATGATAAAGAACATATCTAGTTTGTACACATTATGAGTTATGAAATTTAGTTTCTTTAGCTGGAGTATATTTTTGCCAGTTTATATGCCTGCAATTGGCTGAGATTATTTCTAAGTTCATATCCACAACTAAGGATCTATGATTCCTCTATTTTTTTTTTCCTTCTTCCATTGTAATACTCTGTTTTTATCATTATTTCCTTCAGGTCATTTAGATAATATTTTGTCCACACAATTTCAAAGATATATAACCAGCACTTAAGAAATACAAATATGCCTTGACACATATAATTTGGTAATGCAGTTAAATATTATGGATTTCATCTTACCACCATTTTATTTCCAGAACTCCATTACTTGGTGTCAAATTTTGCTTTATTACTTGATTATATGCTTTCTATCACAAAGCTGGACTAATTATTTTTGAAATAGGTACTACTGAAAGGATAAAACCATAATCAAAACCTATTCTCTTTTTTTTCAAAAATCATGTATTGCTCATGATTCAGCCTATATGAAATTTAATATTGTTTTTCTATTAGTTAATTCCCTTATATCTATTTGCTTGTCTCTGAAATTCATAATAATGATGATGAGGAATCACTGAAGTTGAAAGCTAACTAAAGGGTAAGAGAACATGTAACATTATATTTTGAATTAACTTTATATAATAGGGCATTGTGACATTTGTATGAATGTTCAAAGAGAAATGTAGGCTATGACTTCATTGAGGATTTATTTTTAAGACATTAAGATAGTGCAGCAGAGAATTCAGACCTGAAATCAAAGGGCAGAACAAGACCTATTAAGTAATTCAGTCCATTCTATAAAGCCAAAGAAAAAGGATATGAAGATGTAATCATTTTCTGAAAGCTAATATATAGGAATTAAGAATGGCTAGAATATTAGTAGCAAATAGAAAGATTCAGTGCTTGCATTAAGCTGACAGCAGTTGTCTGGCTTTTCCTATGAACTCAGGTTGCTAAACCAAGTTATGCTTACTTGCAGAAATCATAACCAACACCATTGAAACTGAAGTCTGCAATGCAATTTATTTTTTGCATCAAGGTAATATAACACAAAGAAGTCTGTGATACATTATTTTTCTGTCATTAACTTCCATCTCTAAGTTGATTTAGGCTGATGATTCCATTATATCATCATTTTTTTCAACAGTAAAAAAAAAAATGATAAAACAAAAAGAACAGAAAACTGTTTTAAGTTAATGGATATCCAAGGCTTGGTTTTATTTGAGCATATTAAGGCAAACAGTCTTGAAAATGTGGTTTTATTTTTAAAGTAATCATTTAAAAAATAAAGTTTCATAAATAAGAGAAAAAATGGAAAAATATCTTAGATCATGGGCTCTAGTATGCGGAGTTTAATTTGACATTTTAGGAAATCATTCAGAAAGAAAATAATTTAAAACAAAAATTTATATATCCCCAATTGTTTATATTGTAAGTATAATATATTTGAAGAGCACAATCTTATCTTTCATATAAATTAAGTAGCTATTCTTTGATTATTATCAAACTATGGAAATATGATAAGCTATTTAGAAAGCTAAACTTCTTAAACTAGTGTATTCATATCCATTTTTATATCACCTTATAACCACCAATGTTTTATATAAAAATATATAAAATTATTTATGAAATGAATTTAAAAATTAAAAAAACAAAATACATAGGGCTAAAGCCTGGATAATGTGCTATAGTATGGAAGACCAATAAGCAACTTCTGCAGTCAGCCTTATAATTTACACTTCTACCAGAAATATTAAAATAATATGTATTTAAGTTATACTTCCTTTATTTTATTTTCTATAGATATCAACAAAATATAGATTAATTTCAAAAATTACCCTTTTTCTTGGGCATAAGGTATTATGATTTCAAATAACTGTAACATCTTTGAAGGCAGGAACTACTAATATACTCCTTAGATCTATAAAAATAGCTGGCATTGCTATTTGAATTTAGTATTTTTCCACATAAATTTTATTTATTTTGAATTTTTGCAGCAAAATTTATGTCGTGATTTTACAATTTTCAATAATTCCAAACATATTAATCTTTATCATGCTTGTCTTACTTAAGCCTATTTCAGTTCAATTTTCTTTGCTATATTCAAACATTAAGAAACAACCGCAGACTTCACTTGTATCCAAAATAAGAAATCAAAACTCATATAAGGAGACTTTCAATAAGTTTTGCTGCATATAACTTGGGTTAATTGGAGATGATAAAAAGTTTCTGATATCATATAGTCTAAATTATTCATAAAATATATTTTGAAGTTTTTTGGACAATACAATTAAAGTTGATTTCTACCTAGTACCAGTAAAAAATAAATTACAGAAATATTAAAATATAACTTTAAAATATTGTGAGAAATTATAGAGAATGTTTTTATAATCTTGAGTTGTTAAAGGCCTTTCTTAGCATGATGCTATATAGAAAAAAATATTTTCTAAAGGCAAAATATAATTTTATAAAACTAGCAAAATCTGAAAGGTATACAGTTCTTTACTTATGAATTCATCTATATATTTTTATCCAGAAATATAATCATATACCTTGACAAATATGTAACTATAAGAATGTTAAAGAATCATTATTTGTAATAACAGAATCTGGAAAACAACTTAGGATACTATTAGAGATTTTGTTATATAAATTATGATTTGTCCACATAATGACTTACTATATATAAATAGGTAATCTGTTTATATGGAAAGATAACAAATTACATTATTAAGTAAATCAAATATATAGATAAGTATATATAATGGCACTCCTTTTGTGTTAATAAAATCTTGTGCATACACAGAAAACAGTCTGGAAAATACAGCATGTGAAAAAATAATGACTGTGTATTTTGGGTGAATTAACAAATTTTCTTCTTTTTTGTAATGATTTCTATATATATAAACATATGCCTGCATTCACATTTTAGAAGCAAGTTAGCCATTCAGAATTCAGAAAAACAGTATGATTGAACATTTATATATTCAATTTGTTGATTTCCTATAAAAATCAAACACATCTTAATTCCAGAATCATTTTCATTAACTTACTGATGATATATCTTAGTCATTAAGTTAAAAAAGCTACAATAATTTTATTTAAAATACATATATAAAATGTATTATAATGGTTCTTCAAAAAGTTCAACACAATTTGATATGATCCAGCAGTTCCACTTCTAAATATATACTCAAAATAATTGAAAGCAGAGATCTGGACAGATACTTGTACATCAATGTTCATAGGAGTATTATTCACAAAACCCAAAAGCCCATTAACAGATTAAATGATAAACAAAATGTGGCATATACATACAATAGAATATTATTCTGCTTTAAAAAGGAATGTAATACTGATAAATTCTACAACATAGATATATCTTGGAAACATTGTACTAAGTGAAATAAGATGTACACAAAAGGGCAATTATTGCATGAGTCCACTCATATAAGTTTCCTAGTATAGGCAAATTTATAGACACAGAAAGTAGGGTAGTGGTTAACAAGGGCTAGGATGAGGTGATAATGTTTAATGGGGAGTTATTTTTCACTTGGTCTAGAGTTTCAGTTTGGTATGAGGAAAAATTCTAGAGATAAATGGTGGTGCTTGGTTGTATATTATGAATGTGCCGAGTGCCTCTGAATTGGAAAATTAAAAATGGATACAAAAGTAAATTTCATGTTATGTACATTTTACTATAATAAACATGTTTTTCCCCTCCTTTTTATTTTTTCTTTTTTATTCAGTCCCCATAGTGACCATCAAAAAGTGCCAATGCTGACTATATTGCAAGTCATCATGGCGGGGGTATTGGGAAAAGTTTTCAATTAGCAATATTCGCGCCTCGGATAAACCTCATTGGCTATGATACTGTCACTGAGCAAAGCTTACAATAAACACTTTTAAAAATATATTATTTTACTTTTTTTCTAAAACAAAGCAGACTACATGTTAAAAATTGCATGCAATTTAATATCCAAAAGACATTATTCTATTTATTAGTTAACATTAATTTAACTCATTTTCAGTTACAGAATCATGGAAAGTTAACAATACAATTTTTTTTTTCATACACTGGCTAGATTTATTGCTGGTTGGATGAATGATTCTCACAGTGTTTTACCTGAGGCAGTTATATGGACTATGCACCTTTAACATTTGTTTGGCCTATAATAAATGTTGTACAAATCAATCTTCTTGATATGGTATTATGAACAGTAAAGCTTTTATTTTTAATGAATTTCCTTGCCAATTTGGCCAGAATCCAAGTGAAAATTAGTTCTAAGTTAGCAATTTGAAGAAAATCAAACAACAAAAAATATAGTTGAATCTTAATTCACATCTTAAATATTTTAATTTATATGAAAATAAAATTTTCATGATTCTAGATTTTTAAATCGAAAGTAAAAGAATATTACTAAATATGCATTTTCTTGGTTTCAAATAACGTGTTGGTTTCAATGTAAAAGACTTTATCTATTATAGGTCACATTTTTATAAATGCATATTAAATATGTTGGAAATTAACCCTGAGGAATTGCATGCTTTTGCTTTTTTGTTGTTAAATGTTTATTATGCCCCTTTAAAGTTTGGCTTTTTTATAGCAGCACAATTCACAATTGCAAAGTTGTGGAAACAATCCATCAATACATGAGTGGATTAATAAAATGTGGTATATGGAATACTATTCAGCTTTAAGAAACAATGGTGATATAGCACCTCTTGTATTTTCCTGGATAGAGCTGGAACCCATTCTACTAAGTGAAGTACCCCCAAAATGGAAAAACAAACACCACATGTACTCACCAGCAATTTGATATTAACTGATCAACACCTAGTAGACATATAGAAATAACATTTATCAGGTGTCGGGCAGATGGGAGAGAGGAGGAGGGGATGGGTATATATAGGTGGGTATATATAGGTGTGGGATATACACACCTAATGAGTGCAATGCGCATCGTCTGGGGGATGGTCATGTTTGAAGCTCTGACTTGGGGGGCGGGGGCAAGGGCAATATACGTAACCTTATTTGTACTCCCATAATATGCTGAAATAAAAAAAATAAATAAAGTTTGGCTTTTTGATATATACATTGCTGTTAAAATATTTCCTATATTTAAATGAATATGATTTATCTCTCTCTTTGAAGACAACTTTTATGCTATTAATATTTAAAGCAGTTTCTAGTTAATTACCTTTACTATGTAATTGCTGTTTACAACAATGGATATAATAATCTTATCATATCTTACTAACAAAAATAGAGAAGGAAGGATATCATTATAGTCCACATAGTTGGATATGCTGTTGGAGGACCTAAAGCTAATAATAGAGGATACATATATTTATACTAAGATACAGGTGTTATAGTTTACCCTGAGAGTGATTTCTGAGAATGTGCTGATAATAACTCCTTAAAACTGAGTCTTCATATCACTATCACAGATGTGGATGCAGACACAGAGACATATTTATCCAGGTCTAACCTGATGTGAATTGTAGGTGACATTATAGAAATACACATTACCATAGAGTAGAAAACATGGAATTATACTTTAAAAGTTACAAGGTTTGTAAAATAGTTTTTATTTTGTCACAGGGTAATACTCACTTAATTGTTCTCATAAAATTGGGAAATAAAAACCTACATCTATCATTTCCAAGATATCACACTTTGAAAATTGCAGGTGAGTAAAAGATGTCATGGGTGGTCACTAAAAATCCACAGAAGATCAAATCTGAGACTTTGAAGTTTACTGTAATTCCCACTAAAACTCCCTTGCAGGAGAAGAAAGACCAAACCTAAGTAAAAACTGCTGAACATGAAATTCAAATAGAACAAAGTAGCAACATTGGATCTAAAATAGAAAGATGCTCAGATATTGAAGAAGTGTCCATAGGAGGCAGATCTCAGAACTGTATTATACAAATTTTAAGTACTTAGCAGTACATGACATACAAGTGATCTTTTGAAGAGTTAAACTGGGGAGATTACAGTGGTGCAATCCAAATGCTAGGCAAAAACCTTCTTCTGAAAGTATAGAAAAATCCATTTCATTTCAAAATGAGCAACTAAAAATACTGTTATTAAATTTAGACAGGAAAAAATATGTAAATGAGATTAGTTCTGCCTAAATAATTAATGAATAAGAGAAAAATAGAAATATAAATCACATGAACTCAAAATGAGCAAAAGGAAATTAAGAAAACTATAGAAGAACAGAGAATTGATAAATCATAAAGAGTAAAGCTCAAAAATAAGATTAATAAATAAGAGTAAGATGTGCAAAGGACAAGTGTACAATGTAATAAAAACAACATTATTTCATAAATAAATATTATACTAGAAAGAAAACAAAAGTAAATTGATACCATAGCAAATATAAGAAATAAAGTGACATAGAACAAGAATAAAAAATTTCAAAAAAATAAATCAATAGACGAATTAGGAAAAACAATTTGGAAGAAGAAAATACAGAATATGTGTAAAAAAGAGAAGTAATTGTTTTACTCTTTGTAAAGTAACATAAGTAACATAAGTATCTATGCTTATTGTCCTATGTGCCTGTTTGTCCATGTATGCTAACTTTTTTTTTTCCTGAAGGAGTAGTAGTAGTGATCGTAGTAGAACAATAATAGAACCATCATATTGGTAGGGCACATTGTGTATGAAAAAATGATTCTAGAATAGTTAGAACCAAAATATATATTCTACTTAAACTGCTGAGATTTGCATATATATCAACCAAGGCAGAATCTAAGTCTATTCTAAAGAAAGGAAACCCATATACAATCTTTCGTACAAAAACACAATGGAGCAAAAAATCTAAGGTAATCAAGAATGAAAATATGAGCCAAGATTTTTATTTCAGCTAAACTGACTTTGAATGTAAATTGCAGAGACCAATAGTTATTAAGTCATTAACATGTCAGATCTTAAGGATTGTTTTCTTGCTTCTTAAGTAATTTAGGAAATGAACTTCAGACAATCAAGAAAAAGCCTAGAACAAACTTCAGGAAAATATCTGGTAGCATTGTTGAACTGATATGTAACTAAGACTAAATTACAGGGATAAAAATGACAGAATTAAATGTTTTAACAATATAAATATAAAATATAATTTTAAAAAATAGAATAGAAAGAGAAGATAAAAAACAAAAAGTACTGATTGCCTCACATGTGTTAACTTGGGTTTAAAATATTAACCTAAAATAAATATGGAAAGTGTATGAGTGAAGGGGGAAGTTATTAGCAAGTTTTATTATTCTCCATTGGAGGAACATAGGGAGTTTTAAAAGCAGTGTTTATAAAATATAACAACAACAAAAGAGAGGGACAGATAATTTAAGCCAAATGACTTGGTACTATTAATGAATCTAAGTGGCTTTATATTACCAATTAAAAGAAAAAAATATTTATAGGTGATAAACAAAACAAGATCCAAATCTATTTTATACTATATATTATATATTAGGATAAAAATAAAATGAATCAAAACAAAAAAAAATCCAGAAGAGTACGAAAATAAAAAAAAAAATGTACAAAGATATACCAGGAAAATGAAACTAAAATAAATCATAGTTAATGAGCTTAATATAGAACAAGATTAAAATGCCTCAAAAATAGCATTAAATAAGACAAAGAAAGATATTTTATAGTGCTCAGAACTGCAATTAACAATGAAAACACAGCAAGACCTTTCATATAACAGAAACCACCAGCAATTCAAGGAGAAATACATATAACACAATAATAATGAGATATTAGCATACCTCTTTCAGACCAAGAAAAATTAAATTGGCAACACATTAATAAGAATGTAAAAGACCCACACAGTATAACCAATATGGTAGATATTAATATATATGTATATATATATATATATATATATATATACATATACACACACACACACATATTCAGCACTGAATCCTAGGTCTAGCAGATATTTCTCTTCAATTTCAGGTGAAACATTCACAAAAGCTGACCATATATTAAATCGAAAAGATAGAAAGAGATTTCCAGGCTTAAACAAAAGCCATCAAAAACAAAACAAAACAAAAAGAAAACATAAGACAGGAAGTTGCACTGGGTGTTCTAATAATCTAGAACAGAACGGATCACCCCATTCCTACTTAAACTATTTCAGAATATAGAAAAGTAAGAAAAGCTTCCATACTGTTTTGTATTCTGGGTATAGTCCTTTTAGGTATACAGTGAAGGATTCTGGCTCTTGTAGGGACACATGTGGGCACCTTGCTTTGGTGCTGCCTGGAGCAGTTACCCCACCTGGAAAGAAGGACAAAGGCAGGTACCCTGTCTTAGTGCCTCCCAACCTTAGTCCTGCCCCAACTGCCACAGCTGGGGGAAGGAGAAAACCCTGCTAATCTGCAAAAGAATGCTGGGAATACCCAGCCCAGGCACAAGAGGATTTGGAAAGTGACCTAGAATAACCTTAGGCTAATTATGCTATTAACTGTCCATCAAAGTGGTTCGGAGGTAACATCTGAACACGTGGAAGGCCCCATTCAGACACTATAAAACAGGACCCCAGACCATAATCAGAGCCCTCCTGTTACAAGAGGGGCTTTCATAGTGAACTCTTGCTCTATAAACCTATCTTGTCCTTTCTCAATCAACTTAATTTCACACTTGCCTTGCTTTTTGTGTGTCTGGTCATTCTTTGGCTAAGAGCACACCAAGAACCAAGAACAGACAACTGCGACCCGACGGTCTCTTTCCTTTCCTAGCAGGTCTAGCACTACTGGACTTTATTGTGACTTAAGTCTAGTTATTTCCCTAGTGACAAGAAGGGGAGAAGTAGACAGATCCTGTGAGTCACATCCTGTTTTAGTGGGAAGAGATATTTGCATCATATTCAAGAAAGGGGTGTGTGCCATATTATAAGGGATGAGTGGGCCATGTCTACTATAGTCTCAAGGAATTCAAGAGTATCTGGAAATTTAAGATTTTGGAGTGTATCAACCTAGATGTCCTCATCCCATTAGACAGGTCCTATTCTTCCCTAAACAGGATCTAATTGATGTAATAGATCTGCCTAGATTGAGATTTTAGTTTTCTTTGGAGTTCTTCTAGACATAAGATTAAGTCCAGGGCAAAATAAGCCCCAGCTTCTTCTCTTGTCTGCTGGCCTTGGTCATCTTTTGTATGCTACCAAAGAGGCCCTCTGATTATCATTCTTGTATTTTAACTGCCAATTAATCACTTCCAGCATTTAAAAATATTTTTCCAAAAGATTTAAATGGCAAAAACTATACAATTCAGGTGACCACTTGACAAGGTAGTAAAAGGATTGTGGGGAAAGGGACATGATCCTTCTATATATAGAATAAATATTTGAGCAATTTAATTTACCTATTAAAGGGAACAGTGATACTAGGAAGCAGAAAAAATACTTTGTGATATTCAGGTAGCATACTCTCTGATTACATAAGTACAAATTGTATAGAACCTTGTGACCCATTTTATTGATTTGAGCTTATTAGAATTGCAAGTCTTTGTTGACAAATAAAACAAGAAAATTAATTGTTAATCATTTTCTTTTAAGGAAACAATTATCTTTGGGGTAAGTGAAAGAAACAGGTTGTTTTTCTTCTTGCGAGTGGGATGGATGGATAGACACACAAACGCATATTCCAAGATAATATATTATTTTCCCACTGATCCTATGAGTCTGCGATAGACACAGGTACTTTACTCAGGGGGTTCAAAATACTTGTTTTCTTATTTTGTTTCTGACCACTTTCACTGATATTCTCTAATCTATAGTAAATCAGTCGTGCACTGTACAGCTGGAATAGTTTGCAAAGATCAAAGGAAAACTGTCATTGCTTGTTATGTTCTAAATCATGTGTGACAGAACTATTTTGTTGTTCCCCCAAATCTGCAACTGGTCTCTATTTAACCAGGAAATACATTCCTGTAAATTGGCTTCTCTCTTACCTTTTTGCTCACTGTAGCCATGACGTCTGTCACTGACAGATGCACCTCTGTAGGGAATAATATCATCAACCTCTCACTTTCTAATATCTTATGCAACTTCCTAAGCTAATTATTTCTCCTACTTCTAATTTGTTTTCTTTTACAAAAAATGTACAACTTGCAAATTTGAGATAGTTTTCTTTTATGGAGGAATTCAGAGTTGATCTTATGTCTTCAATATTTCACAACACTGAAGAAATTCTAAACAACTACTGTTTTGGTTAATTTAACTTCTCAGTCAAGGTGTTCTATTAATATTATTTGCTGATCATTTTTCCACTCTATAAAATATTTCCTTTTCAGGAAAAGCATCATTTTCTTTCACATAAATGGCTGAAATCACTTACAGATACTGATTTTGTAATATATCTGGACTATTTGTATTATATGAATTAATTAAATTTATGTGAAGCATATTTCTACTACTGGAATTCTTTTCTGTGATTCATGCAGTTTCGCTGTAGAGATTTAATACCTGACAGTGATTTTTTTTTTGTAATTAAGATTTAAATGCCAAGTCCTGAAACTCTTGGTATATAATGAGATGCCATTTAACTGATCAATATCCTGTTGTGACACTGTCTTATTCCAGCTTTGTAAGTCTTAAAAGAAGAACTTTGATTGGATCCAGAGTCATCATAATGGCATTGTTGAGGCTGCATTTTAGTGTCAAAGTTAAAAGCATGTGACACCAGAAGCAGCACACTTATTATTTTCTGTTTATAAAATATATTCTAAATTTTAAAACCACTTCCTCATTGCCAGTATTCTATTGGTTTTTCCTTGTATATGATTGGCATTATTTTCCTACCTTCCCATTTCAGTTACATTCATTCATTGGTTAGTGTAGTAAAACATCATTGTCTGCCTTACCTGTGCAAAGCAGTTTAAAAAGCATGTTCACTAAAGCAGGGGACAATGCAGGAACACTTCACGACTCACTGGTTTGTGTAATATAGAAGGAGAAATAATATTAAGCAAAGACATATACCTATAATTATTCAATTAGATCAGAAGTAAATGCAGTGTTATTTGGGGTCAAGGAATGTTGACTGAAAAATTGATATTTAACCTGAGGCTTAGAGGAAATTAGAACAGATGGAAAGGTAGAGGAGATATGGAAAGTAAAACTCCTCAGTTTCTCTGGGAGATGCACTATTGAGAAAATAAAAAAAAAGAATAAATAAATAAATAAATAAATGGAGATGAGGGGCTGCCTATTTGTGTATGGACCAACACAAGTCCTGTGCTAAATCCTAAGTTGTGTGTGTATGCAACAGATCCAAAACAATATAGAAAGTAATTGAGAATTAAACTACAATATAAACTGTGGCCCACACTGTAGAGTAACCCATGAATTGTGCATGTGAAGGGCAAACCTGAAGAACTAAACCTACAGGTTCGAAAAACTGCACTGAGATTTGACAGAACATGAGACGGAGATTGTTGTCTGAACTTCAATGAATTGGAAACCAAAACAAACCAGCAAAAACAGTAAAACAACAACAAAAAACCTTCTCCAGAGCATCTGTAACAAGCACCAGAGTCTTATGATATAATATTCAAAATTTACAAGATATAATCCAAAATTTATAGATAGAGATCCAAAAATGTCTAATAAATATTCAAAGAAAAATCCCATCAACAGGCACAAGAGGACAAATACTGCTTTATTCCACTTAGATGAGGAATCTAAAGTAATCAAATTCACAAAAACATAGAGTAGAATGGTGGCTGTCAGGGGCTGGGATGAGGAAAAAATAGGAAAGTGTTAGTCAAGGATGAAAAGTTTAAGATATGCAAGATAAATACATCCTACATACCTACTCTACAATATAGTGACTGTTGTCTCGAACTCCTGACCTCAAGCGATCCTCCTGCCTCAGCCTCCCAGAGTGCTAGGATTATAGGTGTGAGCCATCTAGCCTGGCCCAAAGTGTCTATGATTAACAATACTATATTGTGTACTTAAAAATTTGCTAAGAGGGTAGACCTTTGGTTAAGTGCTTTTGTCACACACACACACAAAATAAATATAAAGATTGGGGGGTTACTTTTGGAGGTGATGTGTATGGTATAGATTGCGGTGATGGTTTCACAAGTATATATTTATCCAAACTTATCAAGTTGTATATATTAAACATATACAGGTTTTTTTGTATATAAAATAACAAATTAGACAACTGAAGTGAATGACAAACTTCCTAGACAGGAAATGAATTTAGAAAATTGACTTAAGAAATAGAAAAATCTAAGTAGATCCAAACCAATAAAGCTTTTGAATTGAAAATCTCAGCCTCTGATGACTTCTGTCAAATATTTAAGAAAGAAATAAAACCAACATTTAAACATTTTTTACCAGAAAATATATGAACAGAGACTATTTACCAACTTATTCTATGAGACGAATATTACCCTGATGCCAAAGCTAAGCAAAGATATCACAATAAAAACTACAATAAAATGAAAAGTGTGCAGGGGCTTATACCTGTAATCCCAGTGACACAGGAAGCTGAGGTGGGAGTATCCTTTGAGGCCTGGAGTTCAAGACCTGCCTGGGCAACATAAAGACCCAGTCTCAAAAAAAATAAATTAATAAATAAAAAGAAAAGAAAAGAAAAAAAGAAAAAGAAAAATACTACAGTAAAACTACTTTGCAATATCATTTATGGATATAAACACACAAATACTTAAAACATTACCAAATTCTAATAAAAATTAGCAAATATCCTAGGAATATAAACATCTTTTAACATTCAAAAATCAATGTCATAAACCATATGAACAGTATAAAGGGAGGAAAACACCTAATCATCCCAATAGACACACAAAAAAATTTGATAAGATCAAATACTCATTCATAGCAAAAACTTTTAATAAACTAAGATTATAAAGGAACCTCTTTATTCTGATAAATAATATATATGAAAAAATTACAGTAAATTATGATTAATCATTGAAATGAATGATTTACTCCTAAGATCAGCAACAATGCAATGATGTCTGCTCTCTTCACAGGTATTGGATGGAAGATTAATATACAAAAATAAATTATAAATAAATTATCTGCATCTATTTATCAAAATGAAAAACACAAAATAAACCACAGAATGAGAAAAAACATTTTCAAATCAAACATCTGATATATGATTTGTATCTAGAATATATTTCTACTCTCACGTGAATACACAATGTCTTAATTATTATAAATTTATAATGAGTTTTGAAGTCACGTACTATAAGTTCCCTAACTTTATTCTTCTTTTTAAAAATTATGCTGTATATTATTTGTCCTTTGTACTTTCATACCAACTTTAGAATAAGCTTGACAAATTCTACAAAAATTCTGCTGGAATTTTGATAGGTATTACATTGAATTTATATATCAATTTGGGAGATAATTGTCATCTTAGTAAAATAGAGTCTTCCAACCCATGGATGTGGCATTTTTCTCTATTTCTTCAGACATTGTTTACCTTCTCTTAGTAATATTTTGTTACTTTCAAGGTACACCTTACCTTCCTTTGGTTAAATTCATTCCCAAGTACTTTTTATCCACGTGATTATAAATTGAATATTTTCTTGTTTTTATGTTCAGATTATTAGTTGCAATGTTTACATATATTTATATTACATAAATGTGTGAAATATATTTATATTTCATCTATAGATATATAAGTAGCTAATAAGCACATGGAAAATATCCAACGTCCTTAGTCATTAGGGAAATGCAAATTATAACCACAGTGAGATAATCATTATTCACCTTATAGAATGGCTATAATCAAGAAGACTAATGGTACCAGGTGTTGGCAATGATGTGGAGAAACAGGTGGGAATGTAAATAAGTACAGCCACTCTGGAAAACAGTTTGGCCTTTTCTGAAAAAGTTACACATGTTGTATAGTAACAAGCACTCTAGGAATTCTTCTCCTAGGTATATAAGTGAAAAGAAAGCATTTGTCCACACAAATTCTAAACACAAGTATTTACTTCAGTATTATTCATAATAACCAATATCAGAAAACAATCTAGATGCCCATTAGCTGCTAAATGAATAAGCAAAATGTGGTACATAATTATAAATGCTGAAACATGGATGAACCTCAAGGATATTTTAAGCAAAATATCAAGACATAGGAAGCACAGAATAATTCCATTTATATGAAAATTC
Source organism: Microcebus murinus (assembly GCF_040939455.1). Lineage (NCBI taxonomy): Eukaryota > Metazoa > Chordata > Mammalia > Primates > Cheirogaleidae > Microcebus > Microcebus murinus. The sequence continues at coordinate 41,987,861 of NC_134116.1, forward strand.
TAGAGAAGGCAAATCTCTGGAGAATTAAAATATATATATATATATATATATATATATATATATATATATATATATTTTTTTTTTTTTTGCCTGAAACTGGAAGTGGGCAGGATGGTTGACTCCAAATGAGAAAGTAAAGTTTTTACTGTGATGAAAACAATCTAAAAATTAGATTGTGGTGATAGCTGTAATTGTGTAAATTTACTAGAGACCATTAAAATGCACATTTACGATGGGAGGATTTTATGGTTTATAAAAGCTGTTTAAAACATTTCTTTTACCAATTTAACCATAATTTCTATGATTTCTGTGGAGATACTTCTTGTCTTAATTTGTTTTGTGCTGCTGTAACAGACGACCCGAGAACGGGAATTGATTTCTCATAGTTCTGGAAGCTGGGAAGTACAAGACCAAGACACTGGCATCTGGCAAGGGCCTTTTTGCTGTGTCCTCATCACGTAGCAGAAGGTGGAGGCACAAGAGAGGAAGAGCACTGTGTCCTCACAGGTCAGAAAAGCAAAGTGAGATCCCAGTCCTGGAAGTCCTGTTCATAGCAGCATTACTCTATTTTCTTTGATAGCTATTTTTATGCTGAATCCCCATGACTTAAACACCTCCCAATAGGTCCCACCACCCACTGCTATTGCATTGAGGATTAAGTTTCCAACACATACATTTCGGGGGACACATCCAGACCATAGCACTCATAATACACGTTTTGAAGTTTCTGCTACATTTCACCCCCCTGCCAGCAAAATGTGGAGGATCACAGGCAATAGAGTAACACACTTACAGATCTATCTTCGACAGTTGGCTTTTCAAGACAGCTCCTCTTTCATGTTCGACTCCTCTCGTTTCTGACCACTGTTGTCCTGAGGACTTTCACACATGCATAGTTTTGGGGTCAGTCTGGAATTTGGGCAGAGTTTGTACTCGAGGTTTTTATCCCATCCCGTTAGCATGGCTCTGTTCTCAGGACTTTCTCCCTATATTTTCAACAGCTCTGCTATTTCAGAATTCTGTCCTCTGTCACATAGATCTAGCAAGATTGTGATTTTTTTTTTCACTGCAAGATCTGATAGAAGAGAAGCATCTTTAGGCACAAAAAACACAGACTCACAATTCTTACCTGTCATAGTCACACTCATTCAAGAGAAAGCATTCCTGCTATCTGCTCACTTTTTGGTACTTTAAAAAAATATATTTTGTATTCCTAGGGGATAGCTCTTTATTTTTTTCAAAATTGATAAAGCCTGTTCAAGATGTACTACATTTTTAATTTTTTTTTTAATTTTGGCATATTATGGGTGCACAAATGTTTAAGTTACATATATAGCCTTTTCCCAACCTGAGTCAGGGCTTCAAGTGTGTCCATCACCGAGACCGCACCCATTAGGTGTGAATTTACCCAACCCTCCCCCTCCATCTGCCCAACACCGATGAATGTTATTACTATAAGTGCACTTAAGTGTTGATCAGTTAATACAAATTTGATGGTGAGTACATGTGGTGCTTCTTGTGATACTTCACTTAGTAGAATGGGCTCTAGCTCCATCCAAGGTAATGCAAGAGGTGCTAGATCACCATTGTTTTTTATGGCTGAGTAGAACTCCATGGTATACATATACCACATTATTATTAATCCACATATTGTATTGATAGGCACTTGGGTTGTTTCCACATCTTTGCAATTGTGAATTGTGCTACTCTAAACATTTGAGTGCAGATGTCTTTTTTATAGAATATCTTTTGTTCCTTTGGATACTGGTAGATGCCCAGTAATGGGATTGATGGACCAAATGGTAGTTCTACTTGTATATCTTTGAGGTATCTCCTTGAGGTATCTCCATATTGCTTTCCATAGAGGTTGTACTAGTTTGCAGTCCCACCAGCAGTTTATGAGTGTTCCTATCTCTCCGCATTCACACCAAAATTTATTGTTTTGGGACTTTCTGATAAAAGCCATTCTCACTGGAGATAAGTGATGTTACATTGTGGTTTTGATTTGCATTTTTTGATCATTAGAGATGCTGAGCATTTTTTCATACTTTTTTTGGCCATTAGTCCTAATTTCTCTCCAATAAATTTATTTTTGCTTAAGCTAGCTAGGACGCATATTGGTTAGAAAATAGAGAGGGAGAAGTATTAAAATCTTCACTCATTGGTGATGAGTGAAGTCTAGAATATTCTACCTTTTCTTCTATACATAAACTTTGTGTTCTTTATTAGAAAAATATTGGAAATTTTGCATAAATTTTGGTGCTTTATTTGCAAATAATAAGAATACAAGTCTAGCTAACTTAAGCAAAAAGGACTTTATTAGAATGACATTAGGAACAAATGAAATAGATGAAAAAGCTGGCTAAAGCAGGCCTGGGTATAACAATGGTACAGAGAAACTCCAGAATGCCAAGAAGAAGAAGGTAAACAATAGTTTAAACTATCAAAGGTGCAGTCACTGGGTGAATGAATCGAAACAGTCTAGTCTTTCCCCTTTTCAAGTTTAATGGCTAAGGACCCAACTGGCCAAGCTCCAGTCAAACACCAATCCTAGCTTTACTGGGAATTGATAGGCCTGGCAGAACCTAGATTGCTTTCTATTCTCACAGAGGGCACTGGTGTTTAATTTTCCCCAGTCTACACACAAGGTAGAAAGAAACCCAAAAGAAAGTTGTGTTTCTATAAAGCAATTTATGAGGCAATAGATAGATAACCCATAAGTTGGTTGTTTTCTCTGTCCACCATTACAGTCAAGCTATAAACTCTATAGTGTTCAAGTTCCCACTCCCAATATATAGAACACTGTCTGGCATACTAAGTAAATATTCATTAACGGACTGACTTACCATTCCATTAAATAGAGATCCCTAAACTTGAATGAGGAAAAAAAGGTGTCATAAATTTTAAAACTGATAGAATAATTTATGACATTCTTGCTTAAAATTTTGTTTTGATCTGATTAAACAATCTAAATAATGAGTATATTCTGTCATTATGGAGTTTCTTCACTGAATTTTAAAAGTTTTAGCATCTGAGAAAAAATTAACAATATAAATTGACTGGAAAAACAGAAAATGAACTCAAGCATGTCTGAAACAGATGGCAAAAACAAACTCATCATTGTTATCATTTTATCATTTCTCATCATATTCATTATTGATTCTAACACTTGTATTTGCACCATGTTTCCTAAAATGGAGGGGAAATGCTTTGTATTTTTCTCAAGGGGAGAGAGAAATGCTTTTGATCATCTTTATACATAAAGAATGGAATTTGATTACTTACAATCACAGACACTTGCTAGTCACATAATATATCTGGAGACAAACAATGAAAACAAGTTCTAAAACATGCAGCAGAAAAGACATCGGGGAAGCACAGTGAAAGGCAGTAGATAGAACTATACAAATTCACCTTCTTCTCCCCAAAAACAGTAAGTGTGTAGAAAAAGACTGGATTAGGCTAAGGTTATTTTACTTGACTCAGCAACATTAGAGAGTTTGCATCTTGCTTTATTGAACTCATCCCTTGCTAATAGAAAATAAGAACCATTGAAATATTTTAAAAACAAGAGGATTTGCAGCATATTAATCTCTTAAGGAAGGTAGTATCCTATTAATTTCTGAAGACCTGAGTCAAGTGAGAATTACCATAGTGTATTGATAACATTGAAAATTAGTCATTTTTTCTTTGAGTTTTGATATAATTATTTTGTGCTTACACATCCTCCAGGTTATTCTTTGCCAACATTAATCAAAAATTTGCACGTAAGGTATGTTAGCAGTAATTCACCTAAAATGAGTTACCATAGTCTAGGATGCCAGTGTGAAACTCTCAATAACCACCCAACCTATGTGAATCATGTAAATGACACACTGACAAATTATTATAGAGTAGACTTTATGACAGCACTTGGATCCTTTGCACACAGAAAGTTTCTCTTATGAATTCAAAATGGCTCCAATTTCTGAGAATGCCAACTTTCATTGTTTAAAGTAGAAGTGGAGGAAGAAAATAAGAGTAAATATCCCCAAAATTGTGGTCCTTTGAAGAAACTGATCTAGTTTGGTTGGAACAAGGGAAGAAGAAAAAGAAACTAATGGAGGCAATACAAAAATTTAAGGAGAGTTTTCTTTCTTCCCTCTCTCACCCTCCCTCTTTATTTCTTTTTTCTTTTTTCACCTTTTTATTAGTCTTTTTTATCAAACAATTAGAATTAATAAGTATCACTTTCTGTTCATTCCAAGTTCATCTCATACATTTATTTCTATAAGAAAAGCAAGGTGGGCATGGTGGCTCATGCTTGTAATCCTAGCACTCTGGGAGACCAAGGCGGTGAATCGTTTAAGCTGAGGAGTTCGAGACCAGCATGAGCAAAAGTGAGACACCATCTCTACTAAAAATAGAAAGAAATTAGCTGAACAACTAAAAATACATATAGAAAAAATTAGCCAGGCATGGTGGTACATGCCTGTAGTTCCAGCTACTTAGGAGGCTGAGGCAGAAGGACTGCTTGAACTTAGGTGTTTGAGATTGCTGTGAGCAAGGCTGACGTCATGGCACTCTAACCTCGGCAACAGAGACTCTGCCTCAAAAGAAAAGAAAAGAAAAGAAAAGAAAAGAAAAGAAAAGAAAAGAAAAGAAAAGAAAAGAAAAGAAAAGAAAAACTTGTTAGAAAACAACATGAAAGGCACTGACTGGTAAGAAATATAAAATTTTATTTTAGAGATAATTGTAAAAATTATGAAAATATCTACAATTCACAAATAATAAGCAATTTGAAAATACAAATAAGTAGCACATTGCATTTGTAAAGAAATTGCTTTGTCAAAAGATAAAATTTCAACAAATTTAGTTAAATAATTGAATTGGCTTTTATTTGTGGTTCAATAATTGAGTAGCATCTCATATAAAAGACTGAGAGGTGCTATACTGGGCATGGCAGAACAGTCTGTTTTTATAATGGAGCTTACAAAGATCAGGAATGAGGAAACAGCGAAAAAAAAAAAGAGTTTAATTAACATCATGTTACTTCAGATTACTTTTCTTGTAAAGGTTAAACCAGATGGGACTTTTTTATCATGCCAGCTAAAACTGCCTGTTCTAGGATTTAACTATTATCTCTCTCTCTGGATTTTTTGGAAGGTCAGATAAATAACTTAGTTTCTGTTTGGAGACATGGAACTTTAGCATGAATGACTTCATTTTGACTTGATCTGTTGGGGCATAGTGTAGGAGCTTAGTCCAAATCAATGACCATCTATAAATTTTATTTACCAATTACATAATTTTTTTTCATAATTCACTATGTCTCTTGAAAAGATGAAAAAAAAATTCATGCAAAGAGTAACTTAAAGAGAGCAAAGATGGCTATACTAATACCAGACAAAATAGACATTAAGTCAAAATTCAAGAGACAAAAAGGACATTATGTATTAATAAAAGGTTTGATATAGCAAGAAAAAATAACAGTTATAAACACTGACATATGTAGTAACAGACCATCATAATATAAATTAAAACTAAGAATTGAAGGAAGAAATAGACTTTTACAATAATAGCAGGAGACTTCAATATCACACACTCAACAAGCTCTTCATCGATAGACCATCCAGACAGAAGATAAGTGAAGGAATAGAGGATTCAACACATTAACCCAACTAGATCTAACAGACATATACAGAACAAGATTCCCAACAACAGCATACACATTTTTCTCAAGTGCACATTGGACATTTCCAAGATAGCTCATATGTTAGGCCACAAATTAATTCTCAATAGATTGTCGAAAGAAAAACTTTAGACAAAGTAAATTTAGCAGAATTTATTTGAGCAAAGAATGATTCCTGAATTAGGAAGCACTCAGATCCAGAAGGGGTTTAGAGAGCTCTACCCAGCAACATAAGCAGGCAGTATTTATACATAGAAAAAGGAAAAGATGTACATAAACAGCTTGATTATTTACTTAGACATTCATTCCTGTTATTTGGGCATGGTGTGATGAAGCATTTACCTTTCATCGACATGGTCACAATTGGCAGCCTGTGATTGACTGAAGCTCATGCTGTGATTGAGACTCAGCTATTTGTTACAAATATATATTCTTAAATTAGTTTGCAGTTTATTTATATACTAAGTTTGGTTGCACCTTGTTATATAGGGATTCAAAGTACAGAAGTAGGTTTAGGGCAAATTTAATTTAATTAATTAGATTTAAAATGATATATCAAATATAGTTTCTTCTCTGACCACAATAAGATCAATTTAGAAATCAGTAACAGAAGCAAAACTGGAAAATTCACAAACCTGTGGAAATTAAATAACATACTATCAAAAAACCAAAGAAGCTATCACAAGGGAAATTAGAAAATACTTAGATATGAATGAAAGCAAAAACACAACATACTACAACTTACGGGACAAGGGAAAAGCAGTGCCAAGGGGGGAATTGATAGCTATAAGCACATACACACATTACAAAATAATAAAGATTCCAAATCAACAACCTAACTTTAAAACTTAAGGAACTAACATAGGCTGTTGTACTTCTGTAAAATAATATCCAGGAGGGGGTAATTAAGTTTCAAAACAGGCATGATATCATATAAAGCAATGATATTTTTCTTACTGAAGTGTGTTTATTTTCATACCATTGGAATTTCAATGTGACACACAAAGATAAAAATAAAATAATATTCAAATTCCCATCCAAAATGTTATTATTTATAATATACCACCATAATATAATAAATAGTAAACATATAGTACTATATTACACATAATAAAGAATATCATTTTATACTAAATAATACAAGATATAGAATCACTTCATAAGATATATGAAATTAATTTTCACATAAAAATGTCCTTGTCCCTTTCCATCTCTCAGACATTGCAGCCAAAGGTCTTTTTTATTCAATGCAAATCTCTGCAGGTTGTTTGTCTTCCTACCCTTCACTGCACTTAAGTTAAACAAAATATTTTACTTCTTTTATAAGATTTTGCATGACTGGGTTTCTGTATATTTCTGCAGACTCCTTGCTAATCAGTCCTTCCTTTCCTCTTGGCTGATCACTGACATTTTGGCCTTACTTTAGCCATCCTATGTTCTACTTCAAGGATTGCAGGAAGGTTATCTTTTCTCACTTTGCCAGATTGCCCCATACTTGCCCAATTAAATTTTATCTGAGTTCTCACTTCTTTGGGAAAAAAATTCTGATTGTCCAGATTTAGTCATATCCCCCTTATATATGTTTTGTTTTTTAAAAATATTATTCTCAAAGTTAACACTAAAATAGTTATCTGATTAATATGTATCTCCAATTGTAATTGCCCTGAAGACAGATGGCATGACTGATTTGCTCTTCATTTTATGTTTAACACTTATACCAGGACTGTGCATGATATTTGTTGAATGCAAGAATAATAATAAATATTTGCCATATCTGGCTTATGTTAAAAAATCTCATATTTACAAATTAGAACTTATTTACAATATTACAGAAATATTATCAATAGCATGATGGGATAATGGAAAGAAATTTTTAAAAATACAATTTAGCAAATACTAACTCAATATCTGCTTTGAATATTTAATATTGTTCCTTCTTTTTTTTTAATTTCAGCATATTATGGAGGGTAAAAATGTTAAGGTTATGTATATTGCCCATGCCCTCCCTCCCCCCTTGAGTCAGAGTTTCAAGCGTGACCATCCCCCAGACGTTGCACATCTCACTCATTATGTTTGCATATACCCATCCCCAACTCCCCCCTCCCACCTGCCCAACACCTGATAAATGTTACTCCTATATGTCCACTTAGATGTTGATCCGTTAATACCAATTTGCTGGTGAGTACATGTGGTGCTTGTTTTTCCATTCTTGAGATACTTTACTTAGTAGAATGGGGTCCAGCTCTATCCTCCCTATGGAGCAAACTTAGGCACATTTTCAAAGATGCATACATTATGTTTAAAATACATTATAATAGCTCATTATTAAATAAAGTGTAAAATATAAATTTTCTTTTAATTCTATTTTGATGTCTTCTATTAATGAACTTCACTTGTCAGATCAATTTGGGTTTATATAACAACTCTTTTCTATTAACAGTGGATGAGTAGCAAAAGTAATGATCCATGATTTCCAACTCTAAGATAGAAAAGGCAACATATCCTGTGCCTATCTTGGGTTGTTCACCCTTAAGCCCAGTCACCATGCTGTGAGACAGCTAGGCCTTGTGTTTCCCTAAGAATCCTGCGGAGGTTTCAGATGATACCCAGAATCAACTGCAAGAAAATGCGTGAGGAAGCCTTGGAGGTGATTCGAGCTCCAGCTACTGTCTAGCTGCAACTACATTAGAAAGTCTGAGCAAGAACCACCTATCTGAATATATTTGATGCTAATGACCCACAGAACCATGATGCATAATAATTAAAAATGGTTAACATTGTTTAATGCCACTTGGTTTGGGGATGGTTAGTAGCAGCTTAGTTGTCATCAAAGGAAATGCCAGTGAAATTATAGGCTTTACAAACTATGTAATCTGAAGCAAACAGAGAGAAAAGAACTTCAATTACATGTAGGATAATATTAAGTGCTATAAGAAAAGTGTAATTAAACCCCAACAAAGGAGAGGAGAGAAGAAATATTTGAAATAATAATGGCCAAACATAACGAATTTTGCTTAAAAATAAACATTTACAGATCCTAGAAGCTCACAAAACTTGAAGCAGAAGAATTAACTACTTGATTAATTAAAAACACTGGAAGCACACAGAAAGTTTCTGACAATCCAATGATAAAGAGACAAATATTAAAAGAAACCAGAGTGAAAGGAATCATACACAGAGAAATAAGAAAAAGAATTACAGCAGATACCTTATTAGAAATTATGTATGTCCAAGAATGTTTTTAATGGTAGTGAATAATAAAACAAAAGCTTACCCATTTAAATTAAATACTTACTGAAAATATATTATAAAAATGAAGATAAAATGAACTCTTTCCAAACAAGCAAGAGCTGAAAGAATTAATCACTAGCCAACCTGCACTACAAGAAAATTTCTAATAAGTTCTTCAGAAATTTGAAACAGTGAATGGAAATAAGGAGTGCCCAAAATGGTAAATATGTAAAAAATAGAGAATGCACTTTCCTAATTTTTAAATCTCTTTTAAAGATAATTGGCTTCTTAAAGCAATAATAACAATGTACTATGGTGTTTATCACATATTTAGAAGGAATACGTGACAGCCAGACACACACAAAAAAAAAATAGAAAGAAGGAAAAAATTCAAAAGTACCATCTTACGGTTCTTAGAGTACATATGATGTGGCCAGGTGTGGTGACTCATGCCTGTAATCCTTGCACTCTGGGAGGCTGAGGCAGGAGGATTGCTTGAGGTCAGGAGCTCAAGGACAGACTGAGCAAGAGAGAGATCCCCTCTCTACTGAAAATAGAAAAAAATAGCAAGGTGTAGTGGTGTGTGCCTGTAGTCTCAGCTACTCGAGAGGCTGAGGCAGAAGGATTGCTTGAGCCCAGGAGTTTGAGGTTGCTGTGAGCTAGGCTGACACCACGGCACTCACTCTAGCCTGGGCAACAAAGTGAGACTCTGTCTCAAAAAAAAAAAAAGAACATACAATGTGACACGTTATTTGAAGGTAGACTGTGGTAAGGACATTTTCACAAATCATATAATAACCACTAACAACATAAAATAAGATATATAGTCATAAAGGTGATCTTAAAGATAACTTCAAGTCATAAAAAATAATCATCAAGAAGGCAGAAAAAGAGAGAAAAGCAAACAAAAAAAGAGTTAGGACTAATAGAAAACAAAGAACCAGATTGAAACCCAACTGTATCAGCAATTCCAGCAAATGCCTCCAATATTCCAATTAAAAGGCAAAAATATTATGCTGGGTATATATTTTACATAAAAACTAGCTGTATGCTGTATACAAGAAACTCACTTAAAGTATAAAGATACACATAAAAATAGAAGGATAGAACAGTAACTACCATGCAAATGATAAGTCAGATTTTGAGTGTTTATATTAATATCAGCCTAAGGAGACTATATTTAAGAAATATTATCTGGGATAAAGTTGGATATTTGATAATGATAAGGGAGTCAATTTATCAAAAGAACATAACACTAAATATATATTTACCTAATAACAGTAGTTCAAAATACATGAAGTAAAAAGTAATAGAACTTAAAAGAAAAAGAAATAAATCTACAATTATAGTTGCAAATTTCAACCCTCAGTAATTGATGGAGCAAGTAGACAGAAAGTCATCAAGGATACATATGACTTGAGCAGCATTATCAAACAACTTTGCCTACTGGGTATTTATGAAACATTCCACAGTCCAAAAGCAGAGCATGCATTATTTTAAGTGCACGTAGGACAATAAAAACGTAGTCCATATTCAGGGCAATGTAAAAATTTCAATACAAATGAATAATTTAAATCATACAAAGTATATTTTTTGACAAGAGTGGAATTAACTAGAATCAATAATAAAGAGATATTTGGAAAAAATCCCAAGTTATTTGGAAATCAAATGAGATACCATAAAGTAGCTCATAGATTATAAAAGAAATTATTAGGAAAATTAGAAAATAGTTTTAATCAAATAAAAATAAAAACACAACACAGCAAATTTTGGGAGATGTAACTAAAATACTAAAGCAGTGTTTTACACAATGACATTTGTAGATTTAAGTGTTTATATTATAAAATAACTATTAAAATCAGTAGTCTAAATATCCACCTTGAGAAACTAGAACAAAAAGAAAAGCATATTAAAACCAAAGTAAATAGAATTAAATAAATAACATATGAACAAAAATCAATAAAATAAAAAATATAAAAGCAACAGAAAAAAAACCAATGATGTCAAAGCTTGTTCTTCAAAAAAAATCAATAAAACTGATAAACTTATAGCCATATAGATGGATAAACAAAGAAGCAAATGGAGGGAAAGAGAGAAAGAGAGAGAGAGAACTAAATATCCTACTGATATTTAAAAAATAATAAAGAAGTATTATGATTACATATCAAGGCATTAAACAACTTGCAATAAGTGTTTAAGTCTTGAAAGATATAAACTACCAAAGATTACTCATGAAGAAACACATAATTTAAATAGCTGTAGATTTAGATATTGATACTGCCTTCTTCAAATTCTGTTACAATATACTCTTCCAATAATAGACATTTGTGCACTTACAATGAATTGGAAATAATTGAACCTCTTTGCAGTGGACAGTTATTCACATAACCCCTATCCACAGATACATCTTGTCTACTTAGTTTCTTTAGAACTAAAATTTCAACTTGAGAATAAAGAATAAAGTTGTTAAGACATTTGATACATTCTTTTGACATATTATAGTTTCTTTACCATCCTGATATTTTCTGCAGTGAAGAGTTAAAATAACTATTAGTATGATAAAATATTTCCTAACATTAGGAAATGTATGTGATCTTGAAATTTCAAACTGTAAATCCATGTTTCAAATAATGTTTTCAAGTTGTATATTTTAAATGGTACAGGTCTAATTAGTACATAAGGCAGATGGTCATTTGGCAGTACACCAAAGTTATAATTTAAATAACGATTCTGTTTGAAAATCCTAGTTTGATCCTATTCTGTTTTCTGTGGCATATGCTTCTTCTGATGGAAGATCAGAATATGTGATAAATTGAATGATAAATAAGGACATATGGTATATATCTGTCCACTTTTAATGAAGTCCAAGAGTTTAATAATTGTGTTTAAATGCTTCAATTAATGCTAAACTTAGCAGTGTATTTTAGTTCTTGATTTTTTGATTATTTCATAATTATGAAGTTATTTTAGTAACTGTTTTCTTCAATTAATTTCAAATAAAACTGCTCTACATATTCTGTAAGATGACAAAATACAGTGTTTAACTCTGAGGACAGTAAAATCAGATAGCTTGGATTTCATAAGCTGTGCCAGCCAATTATTAGTTGTTTAACTAATATTTTTTAAAATGCCAGTGTACAATGACTCCTGATAATATGTTAGTGATTAAATAAAATAATGCATGTTAAGAACTTAGCAGAGTGAATTTTGAACAATATTAATAAATTGTGATTACATTATCTTGATTGTTACTTTCAGAATTCTGTCAGCATAAGGATGTCAGTGGTTTTTCAACTAGTGTTTTACTTTCTTTTAATTTGATGATGTATCTTTGGTTTTTTTTAATTTTTTCCCAAATTCTGTGGGCACAAATATTGTTAGGGTTACATATCTTGCCCCTGTCCCCCTCCCCACCCCGCTCTGCCAGAGCTTTAAGCGTGTCCAGTCTTCAAGTGGTGTGCCCTGCACCCACCATGAAAGTGCATACCCTTCTCCTTCTCCCCCTTCCACCTGTTCACCTCCCATTAACAAAATTTTTTTTTTAGACATTTTGGTTACAGTGTGTTTCTTTGCCTCTCCCTAAAAAGGGATAGAGGTAATCCTTTCCCCCCTACAATGCTCATCACATCCTTAAGATGTGGGTCTCCCCCCTCAGATCCCTGTTGAACACTACAATTATTTGAGCACCATAGTTTTAGGCTGTCAGTACCAATTTGATGGCGAGTAGATGTGTAGCCCATTTTCCAGGTCTTGTGTTGTCTCGCTTTGTATTACAGGCTTAAACTTAATCCACGATAGCATAAACAGTGATAGTTCACTATCATTTCTTAGGATTGAGTAATATTCCATTGTGAGTATATACCATATTTTAGTTATCCACTGATGAATTGACGGGCACTTGGGTAGTTTCCATGTCTGTGCAATAGTGAATTGTGCTGCTATAAACATTCGGGTGCAGATGTCTTTATAACTTTTTTTATTTCAATAGATTAGGGGGTACAAATGTGTAACTGTTAATGGAGGAATTGTATAGCGGTAAAGTCTGGGCTTTTAGTGTACCTGTCACCAGAAGAGTATACATTATACCCAATAGGTAATTTTTCATCTCTTGCCCCTCCTACCCTCACCCTTCTGAGTCTCTAATGTCCAGTATGTGACTCTATATAATCATGGGTACCCATAACTTAGCCCACACTTATAAGTGAGAATATACAATATTTGGTTTTCCAATCATGAATTACTTCACTTAGAATAGAATAATGGCCTCTAGTTCCATCCAAGTTGCTGCAAAAGACATTATTTTATTATTTTTATGACTGAGTAGTATTCCCTGGTGTGTGTGTGTGTGTGTGTGTGTGTGTGTGTGTGTGTATACCACATTTTCTTTATCCACTTATCAGTTGATGGGCACATGCATAACTTCATATACTTATCATCTTTCTATGGCAAGAACACAAAATTTACTTTTTAAACAATTTTTAAGAATACAATACATTGTTATTAACTATCATGTTGGACAATGGATCTCTTGAACTTATTCTTCCTAAATGAAATTTTGGACTTTTTGACCAATATCTTCCCACCGCCAGCCCCTGACAACCACCATTCTACTCTATTCTAGTAGTTGTTTTAAATATATGCTGCGTCACTTATACTGACAACATGTTTTCATTCTGTTCATTATACTATGGAACTTTCATTTTGTTAGACAGCTGTCCTAAATTAGAGTGAAATCTTTGGCTTGTCAAAAGATCAAGCAGTCCCTAAGCAACAGTGACTATTGCAGCTTCCAGGTAGATTTGCCAAATTTGCATATACTCAGCCTGTAATGTCTTTGTTTATTACTTATACAGACAGCATAAGCCATATCAGCTTGATGCCACACAATTGTGTCAACAGGGCATTCCACGGAACCCGAAGGAAGGGGCCCTGAGCAGGGGGTTGTTCTGTCACTGAGGAGTCAATTCTCAACTACAGTGAAGTGGCTTTATGTACTAAAGTTCTGCCCGAGTGAGTCAAAACTGAAATTTCCAGGCCTCACTAGCATCAGAGAGGTGGATGAGAAATTGCCTCATGGCAGGCTCATGTAAAAGAGAGGGTCTCCCACAAAATAGAGAAGTAGATGAGAAATGTGACAATTCCTCACAAGACTACATATCTTGAGATGTTCCAGAGAGAATCAGAGGCATCTACCAAGTATTTGATGAGGCTGCAGTTGAGCTTTGTCTATGTGGCTTGTATGCAGGTGTACAAGGTTGTCACCATGACATGGCAGGCCATTCCCCTTATGCTTAGGAATAATCTTTTCTTTTCTTGTATGAAATTAACAATATTTTTTGGTTGAAATCTTGTCTGCATTCCAGGCCATCTTATCTCTGCTACCACTGCCACCTTTATCATTGTCATCATCATCATACAAAAAGCCTTTATAGAATTTATTACTTTCCAGGCACACATATCAGCACCATTTAATTATCACAACATACCAATCTGGTTGGTATTTTTAATGTTCCCAGTCTATAGATGAGGAAACTGACACATAAGAGACATTAAATGAGTCATAAAGCATACATACCAATATGTAGTCTTTCTTTTCAGAAAAATATTCTTATGAGACTTTTCAATTTTGATGAATCAGGAGCCCTACCTCAAGATGAACTGCATTTATTCTATAGCACATAGCCCTGTAATTAACTAGCTACACAAACTAGTTGATAAGGGCATAGATCACTTTTATTTTATTCTTGTGGTTTAGAAAAGTAAATTATGTAGAGGTCTCCCTAATGGGCATCAAACTCATTCTTTAAATCTATGTGTGCCTGATAGTTACTTTTCCCCACCTAGTTCAAGACTAGAAGAAACTTTACAACTTAATCTTCGTTATTTTATTTCTGTTAATATTGCTTTTGATTAATTGCACTTGTTCTTTATATTATTGACCTATTTTGAAACATTTTATTAAAGAACTCTGTGAAACTATTTGCTGTAATTATGAATGTTGTTGGGAATCTATTGCTAACTACATTATTTTATCATCTTTACATAAACATATGAGAGCAATTTCTGTTTTCCTCCCTTTTTTTGGAGTAACTGGTTTGTTTTTCTCCTTCTGGTAAGTGCAAATAATGTAATTCAGGTTTTACAAATGCCTTTTGAGAAAAATATGTTCTAGATATTGTTAATAGGTATCTTGGGATTTAAAAAATTGTTATCTCTTTCACTAATAAATATATTTGCTTCATCAAGAAGCAAAGTAGTATAGGTTATATTTTTTTCAGGGTTTTCAAACCTTTATTATGTACAATTTGAATCTCCTAAAGAAGAGTATAATGTATATTGAAAATGAAAGTTGACTTAATCAAGAATTTTTTTTTCACAGTACTTCAACCAGTATTTGTGAAACTGATTTTATTGACCATATTTTCCTTTAACTTAACTACTAGAAAGTATATAGTCTAAATTGTGGCCACATATTAGGAAATATATAGGACTACACAGTAGCCCTAGCTTCCCATTCTCATTACTTTGTTCTGAATTTTTAAAATATTAATAATTATCCTCAACTGCAATTTAATTTAATTTTATGTTATATACTTTAATGCCTCAAATTCATTTTAAATAAAAAATAATTGACAACAAAAATAGATGTTGAATGGATAACCTTGCTCTAATTATAGAACTATTCCTATTTATTGTCACCTCTACCATCTAGAACTCACAATAGTACAGTAATGGTTAAATAATTTTGCTTTTTTTTTAAGTGGAGTTTTATTATCTGGAATATTATAGAATTTGTTTCAAGTTTCAGATTTCACATAAACTGTTCCATTGAGCCTAGTGGAGAAAAAGTATTTTTCTCTAAATTATTTTTTATATTATAATAAGATTCTGAAACAAGCATGCATTATTAAGGCAATTGAATTGTCTTAAACATTTTCAACTCATACCAGGAGTTCACAAAATCAGCCTCAGGCACTAAAAAACTTAAAAGCCAGTCTGATGGTGTTTCTTACAAATATTCTTTGAATTTTATGACTTGTCTCCCACATGAGGCGTAATAGTTTCAATGTTCTAATTAGTACTTGTGTATATTGCTATTACTTTGTCTCTTTAATCACATTATTAAGACTGTTATGGAGATTCCTTATAGAATCACACTTTATAATAGTGTTTCTAATTTGAATATGTCCTTTTTTATGTTGTCTGATTCTGAAACATCATAAACTCTTTTTATGGGTCCTTTGATAGTAGTCACTTTCCCTCTTTATGCTTGATTAGGACATACAGTACTAAGTAATAAAGAAATTTCCTGAAGCTTTAGAGTTTTAGCATCAGGAAAAAAAAAATGAACTTCCTTTTCCTCGTGTTCTTATGCTGGGACAAGTAAAGATATTTTTAAACCAATATTGTTTATTGAATGCTTTACTGGATTATATATAAGGAATTCTACTGAATATATATTTGACTAATTTTTTAAGTTTGAATTTAATTGTCATAAGCCCTGGTAGTGCTTAAGACTCTTGTCTGTAAATATTATTTGTTGTAAGCCAACATGTACCATTTTAAAAAGAAATACCTTAATTATTATATACTGATAGACATATAACACACTAGGAGAAGTTAAAGTATACTTTTGTAATGCCTCCTATTTCAAAATAATTGACTAAATAGTTTAACTAGTCTCTGTCTTTACCTTCTATTATTCTCCTTGAAAAGAAGAAGAATTCAAAATGAAAAAAAAATTTGCAAAAACTTTGTTAGATAACTTGACCCATATGAGTTCAGAAATAGTTTCACAAAACTCTTTCCCAATATAGAATTTTAGTCTTAGTTTTAAACTTCCAAATATATAGCCAATCACTGAGAACAACCCTCACAAGATTCCTACACAGACTTATTTTAATATATGCAAAAACACCTTTAAAATCTTAAGTGCATTTTAGTCTAATTTTGCCTACTGAAAGTAGAATGATAAAAATTATTTTTTAAATATTTACTTAATTCCTTTCTCTACTTTAACCTTCCAAATACTTATATGAAAATAATTTCAACTGCAGCTGTGTGTCTCCCATTAACATGGAGACATTTCTGAAAATCCCATCATTGTTACAATCACAATGGACATGCAGTTTGATTTTGATGACCATAAATCTTCTAGAATATAACTTAGTACTCTTTTCTCTCTGATTTCTTGTATTATTTTTGAGTAGAGCTTGAG
Organism: Microcebus murinus; assembly: GCF_040939455.1. Lineage (NCBI taxonomy): Eukaryota > Metazoa > Chordata > Mammalia > Primates > Cheirogaleidae > Microcebus > Microcebus murinus. The sequence goes on from NC_134116.1 coordinate 42,004,981, forward strand.
ATAAAGTTGCAAGATTTAGCATATAAACAGGACACTCAGTGAAAACTGCATTTCAGATAAATAGCAAATAATATTTCAGTTATTATATCCCATGAAATATTTAAGATATGCTTATACCAAAATAATTTTTTTTTGCAAATGAAAATTTCACCAGTCATCTGGAAACCCTAACTTGGCATAAAAAGAACACTGAATAAATGTTATTTAAGTTCTCAAAGTAGAAAAGTATGAGAGTGAAGTTAAAGCTGTCAGGTTTTAGCCTGAAATGTCGGTTTTTGACGTGCTCATGGCTGAAGAATGACCAGACATGCCAAAGTTAGGCAGGCACGAAAATGAGGTTTATTGAGGAGAGAAAGATAGCATTATAGGGTAAGAGCAAGATACAGGTTTACAGAGCATGGTACATATGCCACAGATGCCAACCAGACCCATTGTCGTAGCAAAGGAGAGGAAAAGGTGGAGTGCAAAATGAAAGACAGCCTGGTTATGGTCTGTGTCTTGTTTTATAGTTTCTGGATAGGGTCCTCCCCATGGTTCAAATGTCACCATGGAACCACTTTGATTGGATAGTTGGGGAACTGTATGACCCGAGGCTTACTATGTGCATGAGGGTTCTAGCTCACTTTCCAGACTTTATGGTACCCATGCGATTTGGCCTGTGGGCCAGAGAGTCCTCTGCATTCTTTTGCAGCTGGTGCACCAAGTTCTGATTGGCAGATTCGTAGGGTATTTTCTCCTTCCCCAGATATGGAGAATTAGGGTGGGGCAGGACCAAGATGGGAGCAACACGCCCACTTTTGTTCCTAGGAGACTCGGAATCCCTCACTATCTACCTAACAAACCTGTTATATAATTCTTTCCAATTTGCCAAGGTAGGTGGATTATCTTTGCCACTCTATTTCCATGTTAGCAAATGTAATTTAGAGCATAGTCAAAAGTCAGGTTAGTCTTAAAACTTAAATCTTAAAATAGGACTTTTGAAATCTAAAACAATAACTTTCATGACATCTAGTTAAATCAATGATCAGAGAATGATAGACCCGGACAATGTCAAAAATACATCTTACTCTCAGCCAGAGATGGGCTGAGCTTTAACTGAGCAAGTGGACTGTGAATTTACACCAGTGGTGGAAGAATGAAAGAGACAGAGGACCACCAGACACATAGCATATGGTTGCTGAAGAGTCAAAATACAGCTCATTACCAGCCAGCAGCTTGGAAAAGACAAGCCAACCTGTTGACATCAGGACAATAAAGAAAACCACCTAGAGCTGTGGTTTCTAAGTGTATTTTTTTGTTCATTTCTAGAGTTGAGAAATTTATTTTTAAAAAGTGATTGATGTTAGAGTGGAGGAATTAAAATTATACATGCCTGGCCCTGCCATAGGATATTTAATTTTAATATATCTATGACAGCTTTAAATTTTTCAGCTTTGTTGAGGTACAGTTGACAAATAAAAAATGTGTATATTTAAAATGTACAACTTTATGTTTTGATATATATGTGCATTGTAAAGTATCTACTGCAATCAAGCTAATTAACATATTCAACACCTTACATAGTTACTTTTTTTTTTCTTTTCTTTTCTTTGTTTTCTTCTTTTTCAGTGTGAGGTAAGAACACTTAAGATCTATCCCATTAGCAAATTTTAAATATACAATACAGTACTGTTAACTATAGTCATATTGTTATACCTTAGATCTCCATTTATTCATTTTGCATAAGTGAAACTCTGTATCTTTGACCCACATCTCCCCATATTCCCCTTCCTCAATGCTGACAACCACCATTTTACTCTCTGCTTCTGTGAGTTTGACAGTTCTCAAATCACTAATCAGCAGAGAAATGCAAATGAAAACCACAATGAGATATCACCTCACACTTCTTAGAAAGGATATCATCAGAGAAACAAACAAACAAACAAACAAAAGATAAGTGTTGGCAAAGATGTGGAGAAAAGGGAACTATCACTACACATTCTCCTTGTGAGAATGTAAATTAGTAAAGCCATTATAAAACAAGTATGGAGGTTCCTCAAAAAATTAAATATAAGACAGCTGTAATTTTTTAAAGCACAACAAAAGATTCATTGTATAATCCCAGTCAAGATCTCTGGAAAGATCTATTTTGTTGAGAATATTTTAGTAGTAGTAAAATTTTTCCCCAGTATGTCACTTCTACTGTGAAATATTTTATTACATGATTATATTGTGCATTCTATAAATGTGCTGAATATAATTTTTATGTATATACATATCCCCACAACATATATATGAGATTACTCTTTAAAACTTTATCTCCCTCCATTTGTAGTTTCAGGAAGAATTTATTTGTATCTGAGCAGGCCCTTTCCCCAAGTGTTTTCAGACAACGTGCATGAATGAAATATGCTCCCAGTTCTTGCATATACTCCAGTGAGTTTCTTTTACAATAACAGGTGAATTTTATTTTGCTTGGTTATAGAGTTTTACATTTTTGACCCTTTCATTTGTTGATAGATACAATTCTATTCTCACTTAGCTCCTAGTGTCAAAATAAAACAAAAACAAAAACAAAAAAAACCATAAAAGTTGAATGCAAATTCCTTTGTTAGTAAGTTTTTCTTTCTGCCTAAGGGGCTATGAGTGTTTCTTTATGTTTAGATGTAAGGCATTGTAAGAAGTTATATTTCAACAAGTTTTACATTTTCTATATTGAATTAAGAGTATGAATTACTTTACAAATGATCTACTGGGTGATATTTATGTGCTCAAGTTAGCAAATAAAATTCTATTTAATCTATAATACACTGTAAAGAATTTAGAATAAATATTCAATGAGAAGAAAGAGCATCGGCTGAGAAGGCTAGCCGGCCACTCATGAGGGTTCACATAGGCTGGCACCTACATTTAAGGATTCACCACTGCCCAGAGTTTGAGCCTTGAGGCTGAGAACATTGTTTTTGTTATTGATCCAATGTTGACTGTCCCCCACATGTTTTAGTCTGAAAAGTTCATAAAGCATAACATAAAGTATATAAAATAGAATATAAATATATTAATTTACAATAAGTGAAAGAATAAATGGAAACACAAGATGTGGGAATTAGTTTAGCTAGCATATTCTTCCCCCTGTAGCCAAAAGCATTTAAAGCCATGTTATCAGACTATCTTACAGCAAGCACTGAGTCACTTAAAAATTAAAGCTATTATTTATTGAAACTCTACCTTGTGCCAGATGCTGTCCCAGGTGTTGAGGATACAACATTACCCAAGATAGGCATGATTGCTGCCATTAGGAAGCTTAAATTCTAGTGGGAAGTGAAGATATTTTGCAAGCAACAAAATAAAAGAGAGTAATATGAATACAAAGAGGCTTACATAAGATAATTGGAGCCAAAAGGAAGTATGCCATGAGAAGATAATGTTCATGTTAAGATCTGAAAACAGTTAGTTAGGTGGAAAGGTTCGAAGCAGCACATTTGAAACAGAAACATGCTTGTGTGCAGATCCTGAGGTAGAGAAGAGCTTGACTTTCCAGTCATTGAATGAAGGACCCTATGTTTGGAGGGTAGAAAGCAAGGAAGATAATGGTGATGAGAGACAAGAGAGAAGTGCAGGAAGGTTGCAGATCCTTTTAGGCAATATGGATTTTATCCTCAGAACGATAGTAAATTATTGGGCTAATGAATAATATGATCTGACTTGTAATAAAACAATGAAACAAAACAAACAAAAAACACTCTGAGTGCTGGATAGTCAGGGAACTGAGAGGGGACAAAAATGTAAATGAAGGAAAATGTAGCAGAAGAAAAAGGAACCTGTGCAGTTTAGAGTCTAGTTATATCAGTAGAGATGAAGAGATATTAAAAAAATTAGATATATTTATAAATAGAAAATACAAAATTTTGTAATGGATCAGATATGTGAATTAAATAAAGAATAAAGAAACTAAAAAAGTTTGTGGTTATTAGTTTAAAGTTAGCAAGTGGATGGATGAAACAGCCACTTAAAAATACAGAGATTGTAAAAGGTAAAGCAGATGAGAAGGGCAGATGAGACCAGATTTTAATTTTGGACGAGCTAAAATACACACATGATATAAATATAGAAATGTTGAATAAATCTTTGACTATATGGCCTGGAACTCAGGAGTGAGATCTGATCTAGCAATACAATTTCAGCGTCACTGATATGAAATGGCATTTATACCCATGAGGATAGACATTTTATAGTAAAAAAACAGGGATTGGGAAGTAAAGGACTTTCAGGAAAGTCCTTTCCTGAACCTGAGGAAACTCCAGTATTTAAACAGTGCTAAAAAGAATAGCAGCAAAGGGGCCTAGAAAGGAACAACCAGAGACATAAGAGAGAAATAGGGAAAATGTTGGAAAAGAAACTCTCTTTTTTGAAAGCAAAGCATGCTTACAGAAAATTAAGAAGAGACCTGACAAGGTATGTGAAGAAGAATATAAATTAATCTTTAATATAAGCTAATCATCACTATGAGTTAATTATTAATATATTATTATATTAATATAAGTTTATCATACATATAAGTTAATCATTAATGACCCTAATGATTTCTAAAGCCAATATAGATTGGGTCAATAGGTGAATTGAGTAATAGATGAAGGATTATGTGTGTGGACAACTTTTTTGAGAAGCTATGATAAAAACAAGGATGGAGAGAGAAAGAAGCAAATGGAATGAGGTTGGAGGGCAAGGGTGTGCTCTTTTTCAAAATGAAAGATATTATAGCCAGTTTCAATATTAGCTAAAATTAACCAGTAGAGAAAGATGGCTTTTAAAATGAAGGAAAGAATGGAGACAAGAAATTTGAAAGTGCATGAGATATGTGGTGGTGTGGACATTTGGAAAGAGATGGCTCTTTATTCCCTGTACTAGATGGAAGAATATGATAGAAAAAAGATACCAAAATGGTTCATATCTTTGGTAGAGAGGAGATAAAAAATTTGAACCATGTGGCTATTTTTTATTTTTTCACTGGAGTATAAAGGTACCTAAGAGCTGAGGAGGTAAGTAGGGAAAATGAGTAGTTGGTTCAGAAGTTAAAAAGTAGAGAATAAGATATTTGATGTAGTGAGTGACAGAAGCAGCTTATAAGAGAATTTCATTAACATTTTAGAAATATATTAAATGTTCATTTGAGGATGGTGATCATGAAATGTTTAATAATTCCAAGATTCCCTATTTTCTTACTTTCTTCAGATAGAGAGGAGGGACTTTTAGCTTACTTCAAGATTGTGTAATAGTAATTCCGGAAGATGTGTGATATGGAGATAAAAACAAGGGAGTTAAAGGCTATATGTAAGATGAATGGTTCATGGTCAAAATAAATACTTGTATTAGTTAGGATGCCACATTAGCTGCTGTGAAAAACAAGTCAGTCAGTGGTTCAAATAAGAAAGAATGTTTTGTAAAAATGTCTAACACAATCAGTCCAGAATTGATAAAGTAATTCCATAGTAGTGTGGATGAAATTTCCTATATCTTTGCTATGCTAACCTCAATGTCAGTTTCTATATTGTGGTCTAAGACGTATGACAGCTGCCCCCATCATATCTACCTTCTAGCCAAAAGGAAGGGGGGAAAGTGAATGGGATACCTGTTCCTCTCCAACTAATGGCTCAATCCAAACCTTGAGTTCATAACTTTTGTCCATATCTCATTGGTCAGAACATATTTGTATGGCCACATCTAGTTGCAAGAGAGTTTAGAATATATAATCTTTTTATTATTGTCTGCATACCTAATCATAACTATTACCAGAGAAGAAGGGGGATGCTAGGAGTCTCTGTCACAAGCAATACAGCCTAAACTCTGGAAATAGAAAACAGAAGGAAAAGGATGCTACTTGGGTGACAACTTCCTCATGTATTCACTTCAGTTTCTTTAGAGAAAAGCATTCAGCAAAACAATATTGATTTCAAGCATGAACATTTTACTGTAAAGGGTTAACTCAGTAGGCTTGGGGTGCTCAAACATGCACATTCCAAAGAATAGCATCATTAATTAGAATTGACGTTTATTTTAAATGAGTTTGATAAATTCAAAATGAGAATCAGACTTGGTATATTATGTTGAGTTTTTAAAATTATGAAGGCAGTTTTGTCTTTTCTAGAATATATATTTATGTACATTAATGTTATTTTTATTTATACTTTACTTAACATTAAAACCATGGATTAGTCAAAAACAGGAATAAATTAGTAGAACATGATCTAGCTTCAAAAGTTAATGAAAATATAATTAGTATTGCTTGTGCTACATGTAGCTGAAAAGTCATAAATCCTATTAATCCTTCTTAGTTCACAAATTATTGACCTGATAGGCATAATCTCTTAGCTTTATTGTGTCAATTTAGCTAAAGTGTTTGAACATTGTCTTGAGCTAAAAATTCTTCCCTATTATTTCAATGATTTAAAGAAACAAAAATAATTTGATAATAAACAAAAAACTCATCAGAAAAAAATTTTATGAAATTATCTATATAAGTCTATGTATAGACATAGTATGGTACACACAAATATATGACAAAAGAAGTAACATTTTTGGATACAGAATATTTGCATTCAAAACTAAGAAGTCCCATCAAAAATACTTTTGAATTTCTGAGTATAAAACTAAATCAAAATATCTTAGGCATTCATAAATCAAATAAGAGTTTTATTTAGTTATGTTGGAATAATCTATTTTGACTATCTAACTTTGATGCTTTGTTCAGCCTATTCCATTCAAGCTAACAGAGTGTAACAAGGAGGTGACATGTTTTAGTGAAATTAATACAAACTTGGGGTAAAGTTGTTAGTTTTTAGTCTAGGACTCTCCACTACCAGCTTTATAACTTTGGTTGTACTTTAAATCCTTTATATATTTACAATTTCTCATCTGTCAAATAGGGTTGATAACAGGCACTGCACATTTTTGTTGTGAGAACTGACTTATCATTGCATCAAACTCTCAGTGAATGGTAGTTGAATCTGAATCTGTTAAAGGAACACTGCTCTGTATTTCCTGCATACCCACTTAACCTTTAGAGTGGAGCTCTTGACTTACTACTCTGCATGTTTCTCAGCTTGTATTAAGATGTGTTTTTTAATGTTATGTTAACTTGTTGGGTTCTGTGCTTTAAATGCCATTCATCTATTCATAACTGCATGTATATCTACATCTATTTATATCTAAATCCATATTGCTCAATATTTATGTCTCTATCTATCTATATATGTTAGCTCTTTTCTTAAGATTCTTTTCTATCATGTGCTCCTGAAAGTAACATTTAATTAACTTTATTTTTCATTAGTCCTTAGAATGGAATCTTCACACTATTTAATTAAGAGACATAGCATAATGTTCATTAGTAGAATCTGTTTATAGTAATGAATTCACATCTTATACTTTTAAAAACATTGACTCACACAAATAGACTGGGATAGTACTTACTTGATGTATGATGAAAATTTTAATCTAAAAATATGGGTGATCAGTAATATAGTTTATAATTTTATCATGCCATAAGCATAGACTTTTATTAGCTTCACTTGAAGGGTGAATTAATCAGAAGTCTCTAGTTATAAAAAAAAAACAAAAATCCTCCTCAGGTTCACTTATATTGAAGAAGGAATTGATATACTTGTGTAAGTGGCAAGTTCACAAAAATATCATTACTCATAAGGGATAAATATTAGACATCATTCCTATTGGCCTAATCACTGTAAAGAATGGCAGTGGTTAGGCCAGGTCTGGACCATGTGCCATTCCCTGTGGCTCTATTTACTAAAGAGAATGTATAAAGAAGCAGAGAAAAAGTGTATTCCCAAGTGAATGTAGCGTTAAAAAATAAAGGGTCTCTTCATAGAAAATCAACTGTCCTGTAATATTTCATTGACATTGAATAAAAAACATATGGCATTTTCTCTTCTTTATGAAGTTGGAAATAACATTCTTTGGAAACTGGAGTAATAGACTCCCATATAATTACAATATTAGTTTTCCATTGCTGCCACAGCAAATTACCTCAACTATAGTGCTTAAAGCACCACAAATGTATTTTTTTCATGACTTCTGTAGGTCAGAAGACTGAAATGGTGTGTCTGGTTTCTCTGTTAAGGTTCTCACAAGACTAAAATAAAAGTTGTGACCAGGACTGTGGTTCTCAACTATGACTCAGGGTCCCCTTCCAAAAGTTCACTGATTGTTTGCAGAATTCATTTACTTCTCACACTTTCCATGTATTTCCTTCCATTAAACTTCTTGTCAACCCACCCTTGAGACTGCTTTCCAATGCAAATATAATTTTTTAAAATTTCTTTTAAGTGTCTATTTGATCCAAATTATGTTTAAGATAAAATTTAAACACCCTGGCTTAGTCTACAGATCATTAATAATCCAGGTTTTCATTACTTCTCCAGCATAGGATCATGTCACTCCCTCCAGCTATACTCTTCATATAGATCTCTGCTCATAATAACTATTTGCATGAAAATGCCATAATCTCCTACTCTTTGCTGTTTTCGCACATAAACATAGAAAATGCAATTCCTTCCCTACTTGTGGGTATTTTGAACATGTCATTGAAAACATTAGTCAAAACATGATTTTTGCCACAACACTTTCTTGATTCCCCATTTGATTTTTGGTGTCTGCCATCTATATTCCTATAAAAGAGAGTTAATTATTATCATAGACAGCCATTATATTCTTATTATTTATGTATCTATTTGGTCTCTCACATTGTCCCCTAGGTTACCATTTCATGTGAAATTTGGTTTCACTAGTACCTAGTTTAATGAGCATTTAATAAATGTTGGTAGAATTAATAAAATACAAAGTGAGTTTATGCATCAGTATGCCCATTCCCTATAGACAAGCTTGCAGAGGCAAATTAATTTTATTTTTTGGTAAAGTATGATACGATGTATAACGGCTCCTCTAAAGATTTTGACATCCTAATTACCACAACCTGTGAATACATTACCTTAAAGTATCTCAAGAATGGAAAAACAAACACCACATGTACTCTCTAATAATTGGAAGCTAATCAATAGGCACACACAAGTGCACAGAGATGAGATGTAAAGGTCATTGGAAATCAAGAAGGGGGAAGGAGAGGAGAAGGGGACAAGTAAAATCCTACTTACCAGGTACAATGAACACTATTTGGGTGATGGGCACACTAAAAACCCTGACTGAAACATTATAAAATGTAACCATGTAACAAATATTTGTACCCCTTTAATATTTTGAAATAAATAAAAATAAAACAAAAAAATATAGCATAGACTTTACTAACAGAGAAAGAAAGGATGGGGAAAGATTGGGAATTGCTTTTGTATGTATATACATTCAAAAATCTCTAGAAGGATTTAAAAAAAATGATTTGAAAGAGACTTAGCAGTTGTGATTAAGTTAAGGATTTTGAGATGAAGAAATTATACTCTGTTATTAAAATGGCTCCAATGTAATCACAAGTGTCCTAATAAGAAAGAGATAAGAGGATCAAAAAAGAAAAAGGTGTGGCCAGGGAACCAGAAGTTGGAGTGAAGCACTTTGAAGGTACAGGAAGAAACCACGAAGCAAAGGATGCAGGCAGCCTCTAGAAATTGGAAGAGGTCTGTGGAAGCAGATTTTCCCCTAGAAGCTCTAGAAGAATCACAGCCTTGTCAACTTCTTGAGCTTAGACTTCTGCTAGTAAACTTCTATTGTTTTAAACCAAAAGATTTGTATTAATTTGTTATATAAGCAATAGATAATTAACATAAAATTAAAAAGAGTATGTGACATTATACACGTCTAATCACATATAACAATAAAAAATTCATATGTCCAAGTTTACATCAAGCATAATTTTTTCCTAGCAATTTGAACCTAAGACTCTCACTTCTTCAGACAGTTCTGAATATACATTGATAAAACTTCTTATCTCACACCCCAAATCCTTTTACTTTTAATTTTAAAAAATGTTAGTTATATTAATACCTGCTTCCACTATAATCAAATTCTGTTACTTAGAGTCAAATACTTTTGCTGTTAGAGGCAAGATAACATATTTTTTTTCTTTTATCAGATATTGGTTTTATCCTCCAACTCAGAGTTTTGGGGTTGCCTTTCTAAAGTTTTTATAAGATGGCATTGGGTGGCATCATTAAATTTGTTACCTCTCTGATTATCAGAGATATGATATATTGTTTTCCATTTTTAAAACCTGTGCAAATAGATGTTATGGCTTTAGATTAATATCAATCTTTGTGGATTGAAATGCATGCTTTTTTAAAAAAAAGATAAGGAATATACATGGTATCTTTTGGAACAGGACAGTACCCATAAATTTTGTTTCACATATTCATTTTCTCAAATGATGTCAAGAGGTTTACATTTAAAGCTTTTTTCCTGCTTCTTTTAGTTTACATTTGTTGTTTATTAGAGAGGATTCTCACCATCATGCAGATGTAGATTTATTATTAAAATAAATGAAGTCATTACATGAATAAAGAAATTTAAGATTTCTTTTGAAGTTCTTGATACCATCTTATAAAAGCTTTATAAAGGCAATCCCAAAACTCTAAGCTGGAGGATAAAACCAATGTCCAATAAAAGAAAAAAAAATGTTACCCTGCCTCCCACAGCAAGGGTAGCAACAGAGCTTGATCATAGTCTAAGCAATGTAGCAAGATTTCTTTTGAAGTTCCCATGAAAGCTGTATTACTCATGACTTGTAAGAATTAAAGTTGGTTTCAAAAAGCAAATGATGGATGATGTCAAGAATAAAAGTAAGGCAACAATAGGGCAAATTTTTGTTACATTGGTATGCATTGAATGTGTACCCTCTCAAGTGTTATTTTTAGCTCATCATTTGCATTGCTTCCATTTTATATGGTAAATTCTCTAATTACCTTAGTTTACATTAATCTAATACTTTTGTGACTGAAAGGAGTTTTCATTTGACGACAGTGGGAGAGAAAATGTCAATAAATAATTTTTTTCCAGTGAAGCAGTTAACAAACTCATATGTATATATCTGCTAGACTTTTTAAATAGCTGAAGCAGAATTTGTTCCAAATAAGATATAAATATAAACTTATGCTCAAATTATTCTAATAGAGTAGGTTATAGTACCAAGTCTGATCATCCAGACCAATAAAAATTCATGACCAATAATAATTAAACTAGTAACTCAGGAAGTTTCTTCAGTGCTTAAAATTTTGAATATTTGAAAATTCCTATTGAAAATTCTTAAAACCATTTCAAGTATTATGTACTATGTATTCAGACCAATAATTAGGGTTCTATTCATTCCTTTTATAAATATATTTAAGATATGTAAAATTGGATAGATAACTGTTAAAGCAGAGGTCCTCAAACTACAGCCCGGGGGCCACATGCGGCCCTGCCGAGGACATTTATCTAGCCGGCCAAGTGCTTTTGCCGCTGCTGCCTGTCCTGCTTAGCAGCAGACTCATACGGGGCCCATAGTGCACATGTGTGGAATGTGCGCCGCACTATCCAATGGCCCTCCAACTGTCTGAGGGACAGTGAACTGGCCCCCAGTATAAAAAGTTTGAGGACCCCTGTGTTAAAGGATATAAAATTCTATATAAAACTTCATAAACACTAGCAGTCCTAATTTCTGATAATGAGTAGAAGGTTTGTCTTTAAAGTTATATATTAGAAACAATTTTCTGCTAATGCTTTTGTATAATTTTGTCATTTGTCAGAAAAATGTCAGTTCAATCAACAGTGAACACTTAAGTATAGATCACAGTTACATAAGGACAATTTATCTTGTTCTAAACTAAATCTAATTTACTTCGAAGCCTAAGAATTAAATATCTAATCATATACCAAGACATATACTCAGTTCTATATTGTGATGATTAAGTATTTACTTTTAATATGTGAATTTTTATTGTCCTTAGAAGCTAAGCAACAATTTTGCCTGTTCACCTTTCTCCCAGCCTCACATAGGTCCTCATTGGGGCTGCTTCCTACTTTCCAACACTCTCTGGGATGATTTACAAATGCTTTATCATTTAATCCGCTTAAAACTCCACCCAGGTCTAGATTGCTTTTACACGTTTTCAGATGAGAAAACTGAGCTTTAGTAAGGTGAATTAATTCACTTAAAACCTTGTAGTTAGTACCTGCTGAAGATAGAATGTTTATCCTTGTCTATTTAATTTTGGAACCATGATCTCAACTACAAACTATTGTGGCTAAGAGGTCTCAAAACTCCCCCAGCTTCTAGGAGGAGCACACTGAATTTAAGATGGAGAATGTATCAGAAAGCTCAATATAATGTTTTGGAATTTAACATTTTATCACACTACTGCTGCCTCTTTTCCAGTACATGTGTCTAATGCTGTGAGCCTCCCTGTGTTGACTAAACTCCTGCCCTTTTCCTGGAGCTGTCATCTGATCAGGCAAACACACTGAGCATCAGTGTCCATCCAGGTCTGCCCTCTGCCCAGTTTTGCACTCTTCCTTCTCCCTACAGTCATTGGTGCTCTGCTTTCTGCTTTCTGCTGATTGAATGCCCATATATTTACTATCTGAATTCAAGTATTTCCTGATGCCCCAAAATGCAAATCATTTTCTCAGCTACTTGTTAAGACACCCTGTTGCCTTACAGGAAGTATATCTGTTGCCTTTTGGCCTTTACTGCCTGACTCTTTGCTCTTTGGATGCAATTTTCTGCCTTAGGATTGAGGGTTTTTTTGTTTGTTTTGTTTTTTCTATTTTTTGCAGCTTTTAGTTGGCAAGACTTTTTAATGGACTCTGAGAAAGCTTCAGATCCCTCCACCATAATCTGAAAAACCTTAAGATTCCTAAACTTTCTTAGCAAAGGTGCGAAGTCATCCAGCACATTCAATGAGGCTGGCCATTTGTGAAAGTACCACATATCTGTAAAAAGACATATCACAACTTCTAAAACCAAAGTGGTTCTCGGTGCTCACATATTGAACAGACCAGGAAAAAAAGAAAAAAAAAAGTTTTGTTTGTTCCTTTTAGCAGAAATTATGAAACTTGAAACTTCCTCACAAGGAGAGGCCTGTCTTAGTTGAAAATCTTTTTTGCAAAGTCAAAGTATGGAGAATAGCAAATCTTGAGAGGGCCTGGACCTGTTGTGCATGAGCAAAAGGAAGATTTATTTTGTTGCATCAGAGAAAAGGCAGAAAGAATAAAAGACAGGACTCAGAGCTACAGGATAGCAGGATGTTGACAATGATGTGAACTCCTTCCTTATAACATCTAAATCTTCAATAAATTCCAAAACTCATGGGACATTTAATGGGGCTAGACATTTTTCTAGAAACCACTGAATGCATAAATGCTGAATCCAGGTCAATGTGAAAGCAACCTGACCTAGCAAATGAGAATATTGAAGAAGAAACTAGCTGGCCATGAGGAAACAGCTTCCATGAAATCACACAAATTATGGAGTGAGATCTGGACTCTCATAAGTTGTGAATTTGGGGATTGTGCCAAACTTTCCATAATCTCCATGTGGCTGAGAGTCCCCAGCTAACTCTGAATTACATACAGGGGGATAGGTTATTTCCAGATATCAGACACAGTTAGAAAAGGCTACCATACCTCTGAAAAGTAATGTGTAAATGCATTTTGTTGTTGAATTATTTACAAATAGTCTGGTTTGTATATCAGAGAATAGGTCCTATAAATGCTAGGAATAGATGTATGCACGCATTGCCCACACCAAAAATAAGTGGGAAAAAATGTCTTTCTGTTCACACAGAATAGGCAAGTACCTATGTGGTCAGGCTTGATTTTGGAAAAAATAAGAAAAATCCAGAAAAACAAATCAAACCTAAAGAAAATTTTAAAAAGCACTACGGCACAAATAGAACATGTAAAACTCTCGAGTAATCTACAGGTTCAAATAGAACATGTAAAACTCTTGTAAAATTCTTGTGTAGTGATTATTAAATGCCAGGTGCTATTTTAATGTTAACTCATTTAATCTTATCAATAATCTAAGTCAAGCATTATCTTTCATATGAGGCAAGTAGGGGATGGGGAGATGAAAACCTTGTTAAATTTCGGTAAGTGACAAAGCCAAGATTTGAACCCCAGTCATCTGGCTCTGGAGTTCTTGCTCTCAACCACTGGGTATAAGACTTTGGAAAAGTAAAGTCTCATATGTGACTTATATGTAAAATAAGTTTTATTAGTACTTTATAAACATGGCAGTTTTGAGATGAGTGTGGAATCATACATAACATGTATGTGAATTATTTAGCTGAGGCAGAAAATGGAGGTAGGTGCTTCCTGGAAGGGGGAGCAGCAAAAGACAGTAGAACTTTAAAATTTTATTCTGCTGCTGCACTGCTTTCTTTATTTGTGTATTTATAAATCTCAGTATCTATATAGAATGATTACCATGAAAAAAATAAAAGAAATGTTTTATTTCTATTTCAATGAACATTGCTAAAATAGTCCCAAACTCTATTTTACTATTAAAAAACTGGTCAAGAAATGAAGACCTAAGATAATTTAGAAAGAGAAGAGCAAACTAGTTGGGCAGAAGCACTCTAAGAAAAAGAAGTTATTGATAGCAATTTTACTATTCAAATAGGATCACAATCTAATTGGCTTATTTTTAAAATTAATAGTACATGCTGTTTCTTTAAGTGTTCTGAGTTTATATATCACATTAAAACATTTTACTATAATTTGAAATTCTGCTGCCTGTGTTTCACTTGGGAAGTAAACATGTTCTCCTTTGTTTATAACATATTTAAGTTACTCTCAGATAACTTTTCCTAATTGGAGAAGTTATTTTAACAGTTGTTTGTAAAATAAACTCAATTATTCGTGTATACTAACCAGTGAAACTAATTGACGATCTTTCTGTCACAGTTGATTTCAAACATCTCTGTAATGAATCCTGTGGATAATTAAATGCATAAATCCTCAGTAAAATCAAAGTAACTGCATTTATAAGACAAATATTAGGTAATTCTGTTTAGATGCAGTCAGGAAGAGGCAATAGACAAATTACTGAATAAACGGTCAAAAACAACAAATCCAGAGAAGTAATTAAAAACAAAAAAATCAGCATTTCATCTAATTTCTTGTTTTAGTATGCTTACAATTATAAATTAATATTTAGCTATAAAATAAAAAATATAATATTCAAATGACCTAATTTATGAAAATGAAAGAGGAAATATTAAATGAACATTAAATTGGGAAATATTTAAAAACATAATGGGGGCTAGATTATACATATATATACATATACATCTAATTTTTTTATTTGTATATAGGAGAGACTAAATCTTTTTTCTTACCCTATTTTATGTATATAGGAGAAACTAAGTCTTTTTTCTTACCCTATTTTAAAAACATTTGATCATAACTAATATACATAACTTCCTAAATAAGAAGAGATAGGAAAACAATGAAGAGCAAATGAACATCATAATTTATACCTTTTTAAGGATAGACTATGACAGTTCCATACAATAGCAACACTGATTGCGACCTGCAGAACGTAGTACTGGCCTTCTCCTGTTACACCCAACCAGATAAATAGGCTACTTGGGTAATTTCTGCTTACCAACCATAAATTCTTGTCTAATCATAAATATTTGCTCATTGATATCTACTGTTTTTCTAATCACTCAGATAGTTTCTATAAATAACAAAAATGATTTTGGTAAACAATCTCAGGATACTAACTTTGAAGATTTTAATATGCCAGGATAAGCAGAAATTAGTCTTCTTTCTCACTTTGCAAAATTGATGATTTCCCCATTTGAAATAATCTTTCCTGTTCTAGTTTTTTCACATTCTTGGCAAATTTGGTGTTTTGTTAAATAAACTAATAATGCGCTTATCCTTTTGCTTGCACTACTTTGATTTCAGTTTTGCCCTTTGTTAGCACGGTCCTCCTGACTGCTCTGTAGATGTCCCTTTTTCTTCTATGCTTTGAGTTTTCATAGATCCTGCTTAATCTTAACCACAAAATACTTCCAACTTAAACTCACTCAAAAGCAATCAAGTGATTCATTTATCTTGGTCTCTATTTGTGCATTTTCCCAGATTCTTATGTCTGTCATGAACTGTGAATTTTTTTAAATGAAAAATATTGAGGTGGGGAAAGCCTAATTTGTTCAATTTAGATATCATCTTCCTACTTAACTGAATCCCTCACAAATAACTAACTCATGGATCCAAAGATAACTGGTATATGGGCTAACCTTAGGTCTGATTAGTCATACAAGAAGGCTTTCTAAAAGCTGTGTGGTTCATAAGAGAGCTAAAAGCAAAGCTGTTTCCCACAAAAGAGGTGGATGCCATGATTGGTTTGTTTAGTGTGAGCCATTTACAGGCAGTCTTCATGAGAACCTTACCTCCTACTCACTTTGGAACCTACTGCAATCTGATATCCATCCCCACCATTTGACTTCCCTTTTGGAGATCACCAAACATGGCCAATTGACAGATTATTCAAAGTCTTTGTCAGCCTTCTCCTTGTCTGATCTATATGTAGCATTGATCCTATGACAGAACTTCCTTCTTGAAGATCTTTCTGAGAATTTTTTGGTAAATGTCAAAGAGCATGGAATAAATACAAGATAATAAAATTTGTATTTTAAGATATAACTTTGGCACAAATACTCTGAGGGGGAAGTATTGATGAAAAGATAAAAGATAAAAAGCTATTGAGAAAAATGTTACCTCCTACCAAACTTTAGAAGAATATTAAAGTCCTTCACTCCTGTGGAAAAATAAGATAAACATGGAATAAATAAAAATATTTGCTTTCCTTTGGGGTAAGCAAAGAATTATGGTTGCAACAAAGACTTTATGTACTGAAATTCAGAAAGAAAGGACATTTCATAGGTAAGCATACAGCCATGGCAGTTTCCATCCCTGGGAGTAGGTATATAATGTAGTTTTGAGCTGAAAAAGGGTGGCCTTGTAATAAGTGGTGACTTTCTAGAAAGGAGCAGAAACTGGCCTTATCTTAATGACTGTGTAGATTGACAAGATGGAATTAATAGGAAAATGTCCAAATTCAAAACAAATTGCTTGCCTCACAATTGACCTTTCCACACCATGCCACTGATTTTGTCAAGAAAGCAGCTGAAAAGCAGAGAGAAATCATACAATCACACACATCATGGCAATGTTTGGAATCTGGGTCCCTAATGGAATTGCATATAAATAGGAACTAGTAAACTAAAAACATCTGAATCTAAAGGCCAGGTCAAATACTGACATGATCAAAAAGGCAGTAGCGGCAGCAGCAATAAAGTGGATTGAAGTTGGAGTAATCACAGTTGTGCTCAATCTAATTAAAACCATAGCTCAACTCAAGCTCACTTGAACTTAAGACCTTAAGAATCTGAATGATCAGTTTCTCACCCCCTAATGACCAGACTGAGGGAAAGGCTCAGATTCTTTACAGGGAAACAACAACAAAAAGACAAAGTGTTTTCCACTGTGTTCTGAATACACTAATAAATTATAAGACTTGAAGGAAGGAGAAAAATGTGATCCATTAGCAAGAAAAATCACAGTTAATAAAAACAGACATATAGACAAACCAGTGATTGAGATAGCAGGTTTATTAGTTTGCTACAGCTGCCATAACAAAACACCATAGACTCAGATGCTTATACTATGTGTATGTGCCTCTGCCTCATTTGGTTTCTGGTGAAGTCTTTTATCTTGACATCCAGATGTTTAAGACTTATTGTTCTTTTCTTACATGGACTTTTCTCAGTCTGAGTGCACAGAGAGAGAAAGAGAAAAAGAGAGAGAGAGGAGAGTGCACAAGCACAAACACTCGGGTGTCTCCTCTTCTAAGGACACTAATCTTATTGGATTAGGGCCGCACCTTTATTACCTCATTTAACATTAATCATTTCCTTAGAGGCCCATTTCCAAAGATAGCCACATTAAAGGTTAGGGCTTCAATATATGAATTTCGGAGGGACCCCAAACTTTTAGTCTTTAACAGCAGAAAAGGATTTCAAAACAACTATAATAATGTTAAATATTTACATATTTAAAGAGAGAAGATATGATCTATACAAGAAAGAAATGGAACATCTAAAGAAAAAAATTAAACAAAATACTATTTCTGAAATAATAAATTCATTGGAGGGTATTAATAGCATATTCTGCCTAAGTGGGAAAACATAGAATTTGATGGTTGCTCAATAGAAGTTTTCCAAATCGAAGCACAGAGAGATACATCAATGTGCATACCATTGTGAGAAAATATCAATGGTAATGAGAGTCCCAGAGGAGAAAAGAAAAATATAATAATAGAAAAAATATGTGAGAAAAGAAATGGTGATTTTTTCCAAATTTGATTTAAAACATCAGCTAGTGATTCCAGGAACTTAAAACACCAGCACCCACAGAAGCAGCAGCTGCAACAAAAACAAAACCATGAAAGATAAATACAGAGAAAACCACATGAAGTCTTATCTCAGTCAATATATGAAATGTTAAAGTTAAAGAGAATTCTAAACGCAGAGGAGAAAATGACACATTGATCATAATGAAATTAAATTATAGATCTATAAAGAAAGATATTTGGAAAATTTACACAATCTTGAAAATTAATATAGATTTTAACAATTCTATAATAAATGACAAGATGAAAATATTTTTAACTGGGTAATAAGGAAAATACCACATGATAAAATTTGTGGAAGATTATTAAATCTACATCCTTATATTGCAGGAAGAAAAATTTAAAAGCAATGATCTAAACACCCACCTTAAGAAACTAGAGAAAGTAGAATAAATTGAATACAATGTAAGTAAAATAAATAAAATAATAAAAGTAAAATGAAAATTGATAAAACTAAAAGCAGACAAAAAAAGTGTTACAGTCATGAGCTGGTCCTTAAAACCACTAATAAAATTGTAAATTACAAGAAAGGCTACTTAAACAAAATAGTGACTCAAATTATAAATATTAAGAATGTATAACGTGGTATCATTGCATATCATATAGACATTAAAATTATAATTCAGGAATTTTACAACAACTTGAATCAATAAATTAGCAACATAGATGTAAAGAATTAATTACATTAAAATATTATTGATGTGAAATAAACAGTAAGATTTTATGGCGAGGTCTCATGGTCTTCTGGTTCTGCAAAAATATAAAACAGAGCTGTGTAAATAAATCAGTTGGAAAATCAGGTCAAGACTATAGATCTAATGCCAACTCATAAATTGTGCCTCTCATCTTACTTTTTTTCCTCTGTGCTATGGAGATTTGTTTTAACTTACAAACAATATTTTTTTCAGTCATAGAAGTTTTGTTTAGAAAAGCCCTGATAATGTAGTAGGTATGCAACTGGTTCCTTATATTCAGCCAATTTTTATAGTATTCCTGTTGTGATATTTATCCTTTAATTTAAAAAGTTATCTAATTGTTTCAATTAATGATTAAGACTGTCAAGGAAAGCCTTTGGTAACCTATGTGGCAATCAAGAAGTTTAATCTCACTGAATATTACTGCCTTATCCAGTACATTCTGAATCATGGGCCCTTCTTCAATCTAATTGCTGCTTTTAGTAATTGGCAAATTCTTTTAATTGTATGAGAACCAAGGGAAGCTTTACTCCATCTGATGTTTTGTCCTCCTCAGTCAAAAAATGCAAATGAGTTGTAGAAGTCTAGCCTCTTTCTGGTCTGAAACATCCCATAAGCCAATACAGGATCTACATGCTGAATCAGTACTGTGAATATATAAGACTTTTCTGAGTAGTTAGGAAAACAGAAGAGTTTTGTGTATAAGGAGGTACATCATAGGAGGTCCAAGACTGAAGTTCTAATTGTTAGATATTCCCTTATTAAGAAAAAAAAAAAAAAGACAGAAAGGAAGAGAGAGAAAGAAACAAGTATTTTCCACAAGTATTTGGAATGGTCAAGTATTTTCCAATGGCCATTTCCTCAATGCCACACCAAATTTTCCTTTTTTCACCTTTGGGGCATTTCTCATATACAATTTACTTTCCTA
Source organism: Microcebus murinus (assembly GCF_040939455.1). NCBI lineage: Eukaryota > Metazoa > Chordata > Mammalia > Primates > Cheirogaleidae > Microcebus > Microcebus murinus. Next base: position 42,025,004 of record NC_134116.1, read on the forward strand.
GGCTTTAAGTATGAGAGCTCACCAGTTATAAATCAAGTTATCTGAGAATGTGTGTTAGCCTCCTACTTGATAAACATAACTTCATTATAACCTTGTCAGTGGGTATGTGTGCGAAGCAGGTTTTTGTTGTGACTGAAATTTGGCAAAATATCAAAGGTGATTTTATGTGTGATGTTTGTTTATGGGCTGGGTTGATACATTTAGATGAGTAATCAAATGAAGACCAGCATAATTCTTGCATTATTATATATTTATTCCTTAAAATTTTACTTGCTTTTTTCCCAGCAAAATCATTAATTATGTTATTTTAATAAAGATTTTCACATAATGTATGTTCTATTGACAGAAATGCCAAATTAGATAAACTATTCTGATTTGTTGAATTTGGAGAGATTTCGCTCTGCTGAAGCAGTAGGATTTAAATTGTCAATACCATTTTTTAAAGCAATATTTACATTGAGAAATGAATCACAAGTTTAACATATGTTCAAACGTTGTAATCAGGTAGCTGAAGATTATTTCAAATTACAATTTATAAAACATTTACTATTATTATATAATTGTGGTATATTTTATTATTACTTTTAATCCATTTAAAACAATACCTAGACCACAAACTATGTTAAATGTGTACTTATTTCAAGTTTTTTGATGCTGGGATATTATAAACAATACCTAAAAGAACAAAATATTGCTCAATTTGTTCAAATCTCTTACCAATGAGAATAATAATTTTACCTACAATGTCCAGTGATATAATATATAGAAATTACTTTGAGAAATATTAGTACATGTGCCCTTTATAGTCAAGCAAATGTTTTTTGCTTTCTTATTTTTCTTTTCTTTTTTTTTTAATTGAAATAATATTTTGGCTCCATTATTTCTTTTATTTTAAAAAAATCAATTTTCTCAAAAATGTTTATAAAATAATAATAATTTTGAAAGTGAAATAGCAGAGTTAGATATTTGAGTGTTTTGTAAAATTGTCTAACATTAATAGCAAGCAACTATTCATAACCACATAAACTATAGATAATAAAGATCAAAATTAATTTTATCTATGTCAAAGGCTACAATTTATTATTCATTTTAAGATCTCTTTTTCTGCTTACATTTAATGCATCATGCATTTCCTGTAAATCAAATTGAATTATCTTAACAGTGTCCTGTTGACATTAATATTGTATCTCTGAGAATGGTTATCAGGTCAAATGTTATGTGTTACATGTTTTTCATTTCATATGAAATTTCACATCTCCTTCCCTATTTTATATAAAATAAAAAAAGTATTTATACTCCAAGAATTCCAAAAATATGAACCAGCAATTTGGAAACAGGAGTTCCTCTACAAAGACCATTGTGCCTAAAAATGTATTTTCTTGCTCAGAGATAATCTTATGAGAAAATGTTTGACTTTTTCTCAGAAATGGGTAGGGTCTTTTCAAAATTGAAATTGGTTTTAGAAACTAGTTGACGTGTTTTGCAGTTCAAGTACGAAATGGAATGAAATAACTCCATTCTCATACTATTAATATATTGCAATTACCTAGTAAGCAGTCTCGAGAAGAAATAAAAATAGTAGAAACTCACAAAATATATGTACATATGAAATACCATGGAGTACTATTCAGCTATAAAAAACAACGGTGATATAGCATCTCTTGTATTTTCCTGGATAGAGCTGGAACCCATTCTATTAAGTGAAGTATCCCAAGAATGGAAAAATAAGCACCACATGTACTTACCAACAAATTGGTATTAACTGCTCAACACCTAAGTACACATATAGAAATAACATTTTTCCGGTGTCAGGCAGGTGGGGCGGGAAGGGGACGGGCATATACATACATAAAGAGTGTGATGTGCACCATCTGGGGGATGGACACGCTTGAAGCTCTGACTCGAGGGGGGAGGGGGACAAGGGCAATATACCTAATCTTAACATATGTACCCCCATAAAGTGCTGGAAAAAATAGATAAATAAATAAATAAAAAGAAATATTCTAGTTGCGAATGAATTTTTTTTTCAGTTGGTTACACTATCTATGAATGCATCTTACTTGAGCTGTCAGATAAGGCTGAATTATCAATATAAATGTTTATGTTTGATGATTCATCACATTAAACATTAGGAATAGACACAAAATTTTAATTTCTGTACATATTTTATATTTTTGAGATAATATAAACATGTGCATTCATAAATTTTACCTTTGAATTAATGAAGCAGCTGAATCCAGACACAACACATAAAACATGTCCCATATCTGAATTTAATTCCTTTGGTAATGCTTTTGCAAAAGATTAAAGTTCTATCAAACAATAATTGGCAATCTCAATTTTTAATTGAAAGTTTTGAGATAATTGTAGATTCACATGCAGTTGTGAGAAACAATACAGAAATATTGCTGTAGAATGTGTCCATTTTTCTCCAAGATAACATTTTGAAAAACTGTAACACCACAGCAATGATATTGACAGTGATACAATCCACTTATCTTTTTATGTTTCCAAAGTTCTACCTGTACTCATTTATGTTTGTGTCTGTATTAATTTCCATATAAATTTTATAACTAGTATAGATTGATGTATCCACCACCATAATCAACACCAAAAGAATTCCTTACATTGCTCTTATAACCACACCAACCTCCATTTTTCCCTCTTTATGTTCAGTTTTTAATGTGTGGGAACACCTATTCATGACAAAAAAATGTCAACAAGTTAAAGATAAAGGAGAATTACTTCAAATTGATAAAGTGTACCTATAAAAACCTACAGGTAACGTCATACTTGATGGTAAAGACTAAATCATTTCTCCTTAGGTTCACAAGGCCAGGATGTCTCTGCTCTCACCATCCATATTCAACTTAGTACTGTAAGTTCTAGTCACTGCAATAAAGCAAGAAAAATAAATAAAATTCACAGATATTGATAAGAAAGAAGTAAAACTGTCCCGAAAATTCATAGAGATTGGTAAGAAAGAAATAAAACTATTCCTATTTTTTGGTCTTCATATAAAATCCCAAGGAATTTACAAAAATTTCTCATAACTAATATGTGAGATAAAAATTGTAGCATACAATATCATCACACACAAACAAATCAATTACATTTCTATATATCGATAATAAGGACAACAAAATTAAAACAAAAGACCATTTAGACTCACTCTAATAAAAATTAAATACTTAAGTATACAATTAATAAAACATATGCAAGATTTGTTTGCTGAAAGTTACAAAATGCTGAGGAAATAAATCAAAGATCATATAAATAAATGGAGAGATATGGCATGTTCATGAGTTGGAAGTCTCACTGTAGAAAATATGTTCATTATCCTCAAAGTAATCTATAGGCTTAAAATAATTCCTATCAAAATGTTAGAGTTTTTTTTGCATATACAGACAAGCTTATTCTAATATGTATATAGAACAACTATAATTTTAATAATTGAGAAATCTTATAAAGCAATACAATTGAGCTAAAAATGAATGAATTCATAAAAATCTCAAATGGGGCCTGCAAATACTAATTTTCTTCATATCCTCTTATAACATGAGCATGATTTTAATATAGTTATCACCTTCAGCTGTTTGTAGTATAAAATGAGCACATTTTGCCTGTTATAGTTAGCACAGTTTACTGTTTATAGCACAACATGAGAGTAATTTTTTCTGCTATAGTTATCGTAGTAAGTCATTAACAAAAATCACATATGAGAATTTTATGAGGTGTCCAGTTTTATACTATGGATTTAGGTAGCATTGTGAAAAATTCTACTAGAATCTCAAAGATATATCAGTGGACCAGTGAAGATAATTACGTTATTTATTCACACCACGTTAAAATTTTTAGAAATAGTAATATAAATTATTTTAAAGGGAAGTACATTGTTTAAAAGTCTGTGGTTGTAATTTTTAAAAAATTGCCTTTCGCATGTATCTTAGAACAAAAGAAGCATTGGATTTATGAAAAACATTAAATAAACTGAAATGAAGTCCATATTTTCTACATGCAATAAAAATTGCTAGCACCTGGAATGCTACAGTCAAATAAGTATTTTGAAAATTATATTAATAATATTTATAAATCATCTAAAACAGTTCCTTGTACATATAAGTATCTATTATGCTGATAAAGATAAATGTTGTGAGAGCCCTAACCTGTGTAATCAGTAGAAGTGGGTTCAAATCCTGACTCTACCATTTAGTTGTGTGCCCTTGAACGAGTTGCTTGAACTCTTTGAACATCATTGTATCATCTTAAATTGAGGATAGCAACATCTAATCTATTTTGTAGGAAATGAATGATGTAATATTTTAAACAGTACAATGGCAGGTGCATAATAAATGAATCATGACCAGTAGATATTAGTATTATACACATTATGATATGACAACAATATTTATTTAGTTAATTATTTTTAATTAACTATTTCGTACATTCAATTAGTGTTATTATCCTTAGTTATAAACGTGGATTGAGTTAGTTTGCCCAGAGGTAAACTCAAACTAAACTAAAGCTGATATATATATAGATAAAGCTGATGGCTTTTATAATTTTATTAGAGACTTGAAGTCAAGTGTCTACAAAATGAGAGAAGGTAGCTGCAGAGCTTTCTCAGGAATGATTTAAGTCAAAAGAGCATTAGACTAAGACTCATGAAACATGAGTTCTTAATCTCAGCCGTCTGCATAAGTGTTGTTTCTTTTCACTTCATCATTCTGGATCTCAGTTTTAGCATCTGAAAAAAATATCTGGATGTTACCAGTTTTACCAATTCACAGGGTTGTGGAGATGATCAAAAGAGATAATGAATCTTTGTGAATTTCAAATATCATGAAGTACTGTATTATAATGAGTGAGACATGCTGAGTAATTATATTAACAAACGTAATAGCCAACACACCAAATGCCTAAACAACCCTGATAGGAAGTGCAGTTATAAGTGCATCTGGTGGCCAGATGAGGCCAGCAATAAGAGCATTAAGCATTAAACCTAGGTAAAGCATTTTTTTTTTCTTTTAGTAGGAAGATCAGAAACAGAATAACTATTTAAACCTGCTGGTAAAACTTTGGTAAGGAGCAAATAAACAATAATTTGTATGGGGAAAGATACTGTCATGATTAAAAGTCCAGGTCCCTCTTGTGGTAATATGTAAAAGGTCATCAAGCTTAGCGGTGTAGGCATTCTGAGTACAGACACCAGATGCCAAAATACCTGTCTTTTTGCTTTTTGGAGTGAAATAGCCAGAAACATCAAGGTGTTGATGTTGATGAGAGAGAGAGAGAGAGATAGACACACAGAGAGAGATTCATATATATATATATATATATATATATATATATATATGTTTGTGCATATATATTTTCTTTCCTTACACAGATTGAAACATACACATATATTTTTTTCCTGTAAAGTGATTATTGTAAATTAAATTATCAGATATTTAACTTTCTTAACAAGCAGCCACTAACAGTGTTGGTAAAAAAGTGTTACAAATATGCTATATTACTCTAATAGAGTTTTCTACTCCCTTATCCCACTAATCTCAAAAGACAGCTTTTAAAAAAGAGGGTGGGGGGGTGGAGCAAGATGGCAGACGAATAACACCGTCAGACAGAGTGTCTCTGCAGAAAAGACAGATTCCAGCAGAAATTAGAGGAAAGAAGCAAGAAGACGAGCATACAGTGGACGAGGGCCAGAAGGAGGGGTACCTGAGACCCCAGGAGACTCCACGGGAGGAGGCTGCGGAGGAGAACTGGAGGCTGAGACCACCGGAGCAGCCCGGAGACCAGTGGCAAGGGTAGGTGGATTTGCTGTTTCCCCTCCCCTGCATTTGGGACTGCTGGTGGGCTCCCCAGCGGGTGGAGAGACCTGCGGACACCAGCCCAGAGACTACTGCCGCCAGCCAGCGGTGAGCCTGTAGCAGACGTGGCACCAGGTTCCCAACTTCCTCCGGGCACCTCCGTGTGCACGGACCCGAGCCTCGCGGCAGGCGCCATATTGCTTCCTCCTCCCCTCCGCCGACCCTACCCACGGCTGCCCAGAGAGACAATACAGCCACCAGACAGAGGCACCTCCAGGGAATGGGACCTTCCCTTTTGGGACCCTACAGCTGACTCAGGGGAACTCAGACTGTGAGCTCCCTACCCGCCCGCCCTCCCAGGTGCTGCTGGCACGGTTTTCCCAGGAGAACAGTGCCAACTCAGAGGCTGAAAGACATAGAACCAGCTTGGGCTCCCTGTGGGTGAATTGGGACCAGAAATCCTCTCCCTGGTGGGGATACAGTTTGAACTCTGGGACCCAGAGGTCGGACCTGCAGACCAGATCCCCTGCACCGAGGGCTAGCATTGCCCGGGGCACAGAAGGGTTATACATGAACAGCCTACTGAGGTGTGTGTGCCTCCAGGGGTGGATCACCATCCTAGAGGGCAACCCTCCTCCCAGGAGGAGGCCGTGCGCCGAACCCAGGTGGCGTTCCTGTGCAGGGAACCTCCCCGCCGGCATCACAGTCCGGGGAGGCCTGGTGGCTTGTGGTCTGGCCTGCTGGCAGAGGCCCAGGAGTAGCTGCGGAGTTGGGGAGGGTGGAAAGAAGCGAGGCCTGCTCCAGAATGCGGGTCTCAGACAGCCCCACCCCCACACCCAGACTTTCTGGCTGAGCGGGACCATTCCAGCCCCGCCCTGACAGCTTTCCCTGGAAGCAGAGAACAAAACTTTGACCCCTGCTAACAGCCTGAGGGCAGGCTTACCCAACCCAGCTCCGCCCAGAACAAGAGCTGTTAACAGGACACAAAATCAACAGCGTAGCCTGTTACTTCAAGCAAACGCCACCTACTGACAGGGACAGCATCTTGCACAGCCTTTCCACAGCACCCACTGACTCAGTATACAGGGAGTGGTCCAATTTCACCCACAGACACCACCTAACGCCTCAGAAACTAAACAAGGTGTGTGAATACCCAAAAAATAACTTAAGGGAAGAAACAACAACTGATCGACATGGGAAGAAATCAGCAAAAGAACTCAGGAAATATGAAGAACCAAACGGAAAGCACACCCCCAAAGAGGAGCACCAGCCCCCTAGGAACGGACACCAACCAAAATCAGGCAACCAATATGACAGAAGAAGAATTTCCCATGTGGATCATAAGAACACTCACCCAGCTACAACAACAACTCAATAGCCAACATAAAGAAACCACAGAAAGCCTCCAGGATATGGGAAAAAAAAATAGACACAATGAAGAAAAGTGTAACAGAACTCCTGGAAATGAAGAATCAATTCAAGGAACTACAAAATTCAGTGGAAAGTCTCAAGAACAGGGTAGATCAAACAGAAGAAAGAATCTCAGAGCTTGAAGATAACACCCTCCAATTAAATAAATCAGTCACAGAAATAGAGCAGAGAAACAAGAGAAAAGAGCAAAGCCTACAAGAGCTGTGGGATTATGTGAAGAAACCTAATGTGAGGGTCGTAGACTTACCAGAAGGGGAAGAAGACAACACTCAAGGGTTGGACAAGCTGTTTGAAGATATAATAGAGGAAAATTTCCCAGGCCTTGCTCAAAATCTTGATATACAAGTACAAGAAGCTCAGAGGACCCCGGGGAGATTCAAGGCAAACAGGAAGATGTCACGACATGCAGTCATCAGACTGACCAAAGTATCAACTAAAGAGGCCCTTCTAAGAGCTGTAAGACAAAAGAAGCAAGTAACATACAAGAGAAAGCCAATTCAAATAACACCAGACTTCTCTAAGGAGACTTTACAAGCAAGAAGAGACTGGGGACCCATTCTCACTCTTTTGAAACAAAACAATGCCCAGCCTAGAATCTTATTCCCTGCAAAACTAAGCTTCGTATATGAAGGAGAAATAAAAACATTCTCAGACAAGCAAAGGGTCAGAGAATTCACCAAGACAAGACCAGCCCTACAAGAAGTACTCAAAACAGCGTTACGCACGGAACATCATAATAATAACCCACGAATATAAAAACAACCAAAACCCAAAGATATTAAAGGCCAGATATTACAATGGCTCAAGACAGAACTCACAGCAACAACATCCAACCCAACAGAATGAACAGTAATCTACCTTACCTATTAGTTCTCTCAATAAATGTGAATGGCTTAAACTCTCCACTCAAGAGATATAGGCTGGCTGAATGGATAAGAAAATACAGGCCAAGTATATGCTGTCTTCAGGAAACACATCTAACCTGCAAGGATGCATATAGACTAAAAATAAAAGGGTGGAGATCAATATTCCAAGCAAATAGAAGCCAAAAGAAGGCTGGTGTGGCAGTTCTAATTTCAGACGATTTAGTTTTTAAACCAACAAAAGTAGTGAAAGACAAAGAGGGTCATTATATAATGGTAAAGGGCACAGTCCAACAAGAAGAGATAACAATTTTAAATATATATGCACCCAACTTAGGTGCACCCAGATTCATAAAGCAAACCTTACTGGAGCTAAGCAAATGGATTAATACCAACTCCATAATCGCCGGAGATTTCAACACCCCACTGACGGCACGAGACAGATCCTCCAAACAGAAAATTAATAAAGAAATAATGGACTTAAACAAAACTCTAGAACAATTGGGTCTGACTGACATCTACAGGACATTCTACACAAAATCCACTGAATATACGTTCTTCTCATCAGCTCACGGGACATTCTCTAAGATTGACCATATCCTAGGACACAAAGAAAATCTCAAGAAATTTAAAAAAATAGAAATCATACCATGTACCTTCTCAGATCATAGTGGAATAAAACTAGAAATCAACCCTAACAAAAACTCACATTTCTACACAAAAACGTGGAAATTAAACAACCTCCTACTAAATGATTACTTCATAAATTAAGAAATCAAGAGGAAAATAAAAAAATTCTATGAAGAAAATGACAATGGAGACACAAGTTATCAACTCCTCTGGGACACAGCTAAAGCAGTTCTGAGAGGAAAGTTTATCTCCATAAATGCTTATAACCAAAAGACAAGAAGATCACAAATAGACAATCTAATGAAACGACTCAAAGAGCTGGAAAAAGAAGAACAGACCAACCCCAAACCCAGCAGAAGAAGTGAAATCAACAAGATCAAATCAGAACTAAACGAAATTGAAAACAGGGAAGCTATTTAGGAGATTAATAAAACAAAAAGTTGGTTCTTTGAAAAAATAAACAAAATTGACACACCATTGGCTAAGCTAACGAAAAGCAGAAAAGAGAAATCTCTAATAAGCTCCATCAGGAATAAAAAAGGAGATATCACAACTGATCCCAAAGAGATACAAGATACATTTTATGAATACTACAAAAATCTTTATGCACATAAACTGGAAAATGTGGAGGAAATGGACAAATTTCTAGAAACACACAGCCTCCCTAGGCTCAACCAGGAAGAAATAGATTCCCTGAACAGACCAATCTCAACAGCTGAAATAGAAACAGCAATTAAAAATCTCCCTAAAAAGAAAAGTCCCGGTCCAGATGGCTTCACACCTGAATTTTACCATACTTACAAAGAAGAACTAGTACCTATCTTGCAGAAACTATTCCACAACATCGAGAAGAACGGAAACCTCCCCGACACCTTTTATGAAGCGAATATTACTCTGATACCAAAACCAGGAAAGGATGCAACAAAAAAAGAAAACTACAGACCAATATCCCTAATGAATATAGATGCAAAAATTTTCAACAAAATCTTAGCTAACCGAATACAGACACTTATCAAAAAAATAATCCACCACGACCAAGTGGGCTTCATCCCAGGGATGCAGGGATGGTTCAACATACGTAAATCTATAAATGCAATTCACCACATCAACAGAAGCAAAAACAAAGACCACATGATTCTTTCAATAGATGCAGAAAAAGCTTTTGACAAAATTCAACACCCTTTCATGATACGAACACTTAAGAAAATAGGCATAAAAGGGACATACCTAAAAATGATACAAGCCATATATGACAGACCCATAGCCAACATCATATTGAATGGGGAAAAATTGAAATCATTTCCACTTAGAACGGGAACCAGACAAGGCTGCCCACTATCTCCACTTCTGTTCAACCTAGTGCTGGAAGTCTTGGCTACAGCAATCAGACAGGAAAATGGAATCAAAGGTATCCAAATAGGGGCAGAAGAGATCAAACTTTCACTGTTTGCTGATGATATGATATTGTATCTAGAAAACCCCAAAGATTCAACCAAGAAACTCCTGGAACTGATCAATGAATTTAGTAAAGTCTCAGGATACAAAATCAATACACAGAAATCAGAGGCATTCATATACGCCAACAACAATCTAATTGAGAACCAAATCAAAGACTCAATTCCCTTCACAATAGCAACAAAGAAATTAAAGTACCTAGGAATATACTTAACCAAGGACGTAAAAGATCTCTACAGGGAGAACTATGAAACACTGAGGAAGGAAATAGCAGAGGATGTAAACAGATGGAAATCCATACCATGCTCGTGGATCGGCAGACTCAATATCATCAAAATGTCTATACTACCCAAACTGATCTACAGATTCAATGCAATACCTATTAAAATCCCATCAGCATTCTTCACACATATAGAAAAAATAATTTTGCGCTTTGTATGGAACCAAAGAAGACCCCGAATATCAAGAGCAATTCTAGGCAACAAAAACAAAATGGGAGGCATTAATATGCCAGATATCAAACTATACTACAAAGCTGTAGTAATTAAATCAATATGGTATTGGCACAAAAATAGGAATATTGCCCAGTGGAACAATGTGAGAATCCTGACATAAAACCATCCTCATATAGCCATCTAATCTTTGACAAAGCAGACAAAAACATACGCTGGGAAAAGAATCCCTTTTCAATAAATGGTGCTGGGAAAACTGGATAGCCACCTGTAGAAGGCTAAAACAGGACCCACACCTTTCACCTCTCACAAAAACCAACTCACACTGGATAACAGACTTAAAACAAAGGTATGAAACTATTAGAACTCTAGAGGAAAAAGTTGGAAACACTCTGCTAGACATCGGCCTGGGCAAAGAGTTTATGAAGAAGTCCCCAAAGGCAATCACAGCAGCAACAAAAATAAATAAATGGGACATGATCAAACTGCAAAGCTTCTGCACAGCCAAAGAAATAGTCATGAAAGTAAACAGACAACCTACAGAATGGGAGAAAATTTTTGCATCCTATGCATCCGATATGGGACTGATAACTAGAATATACTTAGAACTCATGAAAATCAGGAAGAAAAAATCAAATAACCCCATTAAAAAGTGGGCAAAGGACTTGAACAGAAACTTTTCTAAAGAAGACAGAAGAATGGCCAACAAACATATGAAAAAATGCTCAACATCTCTAATCATCAGGGAAATGCAAATCAAAACCACAATGAGATTTCACTTAACCCCAGTGAGAATGGCCTTTATCAAAAAATCTCCAAACAATAAATGCTGGCGTGGTTGCGGAGAGAGAGGAACACTCCTACACTGCTGGTGGGACTGCAAACTAGTCCAACCTCTTTGGAAAGCAATATGGAGATACCTTAAAGCAATACAAGTGAATCTACCATTTGATCCAGCAATCCCATTGCTGGGCATCTACCCAAAAGATCCAATGACACTCTACAAAAAAGACACCTGCACTCGAATGTTTATAGTAGCACAATTCATAATTGCAAGGCTGTGGAAACAGCCCAAGTGCCCATCAATCCAAGAATGGATTAATAAAATGTAGTATATGTATACCATGGAGTACTATTCAGCTCTAAGAAACAATGGTGATATAGCACATCTTATATTTTCCTGGTTAGAGCTGGAACCCATACTACTAAGTGAAGTATCCCAAGAATGGACAAACAAGCACCAGATATATTCTCCAGCAAACTGGTATTAACTGAGTATCACCTAAGTGGACACATAGGTACTACAGTAATAGGGTATTGGGCAGGTGGGAGGGGGGAGGGGGGTGGATATATACATACATAATGAGTGAGATGTGCACCATCTGGGGGATGGTCATGATGGAGACTCAGACTTTTGGGGGGAGGGGGGGAAATGGGCATTTATTGAAACCTTAAAATCTGTACCCCCATAATATGCCGAAAAAAAAATGGGTAGGGGTGTATGATAAAATTGCAATTGTTCAATCCAATTGTAACTTTCAGTCATATAAATGCATTCTGCACAGATTGAATAAAGGCCATTCACTGCCTATTATATTTTCTTATTTAATCACAAAAATAGAGCAATGAAATAATAATAAATTTTAATTTTTGAAGAAAATGTTCTTTCAACTTTTCCTTAATGTGTTTAGCTTAAAGAATACAGAGTTTCCTGGAATACAGAAACATCCAAACTATACCCATATTCATTTTACAGAAAATAATAAAACAGTCAATCATTATTCAGTTCCAGTTCAAAAAACTGTTTGAATTTTCTAATAGGCACTTATTTTAATCTGAAAAAGGACTGGAAAGGGGCAGGTCATGGTTACATTAATGTGGAATATATGATGAGCAGTACCTCTCAAATTTCAAAGATGTGACTTAAAAATCGTTAATAGGTAATAACACGGGATATGAGAAAATTCTATTGTTATATGCATTCAGGTGAGTTGTTAATGCATTTTTGTTTTTGTTGTTCAGAGGTCATTTCAAATTACTCAATCATGATTAATGTTAATTAGAAACTTAACTGAACTATAAGACAAACATTAAGATCTCATGAAATGTTTAAATAATATTATAAATATATTTTAAAACCGTATTGCTACATATTTAAACTCTAAATTGTATCGTTTCCACTATTAAATAAAAAAATAGAAATAAATAAAAAATGGAAAATATAGCAAAATTAAAAGATGAGAAAAAATACTCATATTCCCAATTTCAAATCGTCACTGTGAACATTTTTGTGAAATGGGTACTCTCATATGTGATGATAGGAGGATAAACCGTAACCTTTGGTAACTCACTGTATATTAAAATCCAGCTCTGATATATTGTTGGAAAGTAACATAACTTACACCCACTATTAAATAAAATTGTATAATATCAAAATCTCAATATATCAGGTCTCAAAGGTTCACATTACTATTCAAGTTTGAGATAAATGACTTACTTCTATTGAATATTTTGAAAGATTTCAACTAAGAGCTCTGCAATATTTAAATACATGTTTTTTTCTGTGGATAGAGTACAGCCAGTATCCAAAAACGACTTATTTCTGACATTATATATATTTGTTTGACCTGGGTGACATCATATCCTGCATAAATTAATGAATAATGCTCTATTCATTGTCACAAAGGGTAATGGCAACCCCGAAATAATCAAAATTATGGCAGACCCAGAATAAGTTGGCAAAATGCAAAATATACAAATGTGTGCACTTAGACATCTGTCCAGTTGTCTAAATTCTTTACCCCAGAGAAAATTTCCAGAAGTCACTTTGAAAGAGTTTATATATGTCAATTATAGCTGTCAGGAATCAAAGGCATGGAAGAGGAGCTTACAGTTTATAGGCTATGCTGATTCACAGCTTGCGCAGTAAAAGTTTTATTAAATGGGGGAGGAGCAGTTGAGCCAAGTTCCCATTAACACATTATTCTCAAAGGACTTATGAAGCTATCAACTTACTTACCTTTTTGTTTTCAATCTATGCAAAGTATAGTTTTGATATAAGGGGGAAGATTGATGGAGCCTCTAGTCCATATTTATTTTACCAGCTAAGAGATCCAGGGGCAACCTGCAAGATTTATATGTCACTAACTCTTTAAGTCTAAATTCATTCATTTATTCATTCATACATTCATTCGCAGTTGGTTTTGAAAACCCACTGCATACTATGCATATATTTTCAAATGGCCTAATTATTTTGACAAAAACTTTCATTTATTTTATGTTATTCATTTATTTTCAATTAGGAAACATCTGCCATTTCTTATACTTTCAAAACTTATCTTTTGATTTGTGTGAGGCTGCATGGTACTATTTTATTTTTTCCTCCTAGGTCTATTCTATTTTGCTTGTTATCAGAGACAACTCTACCTTAATATTTTTTGTGAGGCCTTTTCTAAATATGTTGGCATTTTTGTACCTGATTCTTTTTATTAGACTAAAGACTTATGTTTTGGAAAACATTAAATGTCTAACAACATATAACAGAGATTTCACCCATTGTTTTTGAACACAGGTAAATTATTATCCTAGAAGCCAATTTGTTAAGTTTAGCTTTTTCTGGAATAAGAGTTTTAAAACACAAATGGTTAAATTTTTATTTAATTAATCAGTTGAAATTAGCTTTATTTTATTAACTGTATTTTCTCTTCTAGAATAAAATAAAATGTAGAAAAAGAAAATATAAAAATGTTAACCGACATACTATTTTATAATGAAGACATATCTTATAAAATGTAACCTACATAGCAAGATCTGCCCAGTGTAAATTTGTTCAAAATATTAAAACATCATCAAATGTGTTATATCAAATATCATCTCTCTCTATGTATGAAACTTCCATAAAACAGCAAACCTAATTTCTAAAATATTAAATTCAAGGGTTTAATAACAGACTTCAGTCCATTTCTAAACTTAATGCTAATGGGGCAATAGAGACAGAGGGGTAATATTTTATCTTTTTTGTTAAAATATTACTCTGTTTTTAATTTATGTTAATATAAGTATGAAAACTGTATATTTCTCAGTTATGACATGGATATAGTCAGAGTTGTACAAAACAATATGTTTGGAATTGTGAAAGTTGGTTATACAAATTGGGTCATACTTATAGTATGTGATTAAGTCACAGTTGAGGAGCCGGGTTGAAAAAGCAGTTGGGGCACCGGGCACCCCTCCAAGAATAAAATTTTCTGCAAGTTCAGATCTGAACTGGCCCACTGTAATCCTAAAATGAGTTTTATGAGGCAGCTGCTGAAATGACTTGCTGTGGTTGTAAGACTAGATTTGTCTACCACCAGCCACTCACCAATCAGCGCTTGTCAGCTCCCAAAATCTTCTCTTGTGCCAATGAACTTTCTTTCAAAACAATATGTAAACTTTCATGTTCTAATAAAATCCTAACCTTCTCTTTGTTCTTTAGAAATACTGAAGACCACCCTGGTCTGTGTGTACACCCTGAATGACACTTTTGTGATTTCTGAATAAAATAATTTAGAGATTTGTTTCTGTATTTTATTTTAACTTCTTCAGCATAATCAAAAGTGTTACTTTAAAAAAAATCTAATTAATGGGTCTTAAAAGTAGCTGAAATCTACTCTTAGCAAATTTCTGGTATATAATAAAATGTTATAACTTTAGTCCTCATGCTGTACGTTTGGTAGCATTGATCTCTAGACTTAACTCAACCTTTATACTTTTTTACCTCCATCCCCCCATTTCCTCCCAAATTTGCACCATGGTAACCATGTTTTTTTAGTCTCTGTTTTTATGTATTAAAGGTTTTCTTCTTTGTTTTGTTTTTCAGGTTTCACACATAAGTGAGACCTTGCAGTATTTTCCTTTCAGTGTCTGGCTTATTTCACCGTAGCATTGAGTCCTCTAGGTTCACTCACGTTGTCACAAATGGCAGAATCTCCATTTTTAAGGTAGAAGAATATTCCATTGTATAGGTGTATATCTTATTTATTTATGTGTATATATATCTAAAGAAATTGTGATATCTATCAAGAAGATCTATATGTATACACACACACACACAGTTTCTTTATCCATTCATCTGTTCACTTAGACTTAGGTTGTTTCCATATCTTGGTTATTGTAAATGATGCTGTGACGAACATGGGGGTACAGATATCTTTACAAGGCGGTGATTTCGTTTCCTTTGGGTAGATTCCCACAAGATGGATTGCTGGGTCATATATGTAATAGTTATATTTTTAGTTGCTTTATGAATCTCCATACTGTTTTCCATAATGGGTACTCCACTTTACATTCTCACCAACAGCACACAGGGTTTTTTTATTTTCTCCACAGTCTCACCAACACTTGTTATTGCTTCTCTTTTTGGTAATAGATGCTCTAAGGGGTCTGAGGTGCTGTCTCATGGTGGTTTTGATTTGCATTTCCCTGATGATTTTTGTTTTATTTTTATTTAGAGATTCTTTTTTTATCCATTGCAACAGATTGACTGTTTCCTGAAAATATGGTTTGTTGGGAATATTCCTTATTCAGCTTTATGTAATAGATTTTACTCAGACGCTTCAATAAATTACATGTTCTATTATCCATGCTCTTTGGTAGGACCCTCATTCTGAATCTGAGATGACCTTGTTTTAACCAGCGGATTGATTAAGAAGAAACAATGTGAAAATTCCAGGCTTAAGCCTTTAAAAAGCCTAGCAGCTTCCACTTTCAGTTCTTGGAATCTAGCCCGAATGTCAGAGGTCTCACCATCCTGAAGCCATTATTTTATAAGGAAGCCAAACCCCCATGTCAAGAGGCCCAATGGGGCTGGACAGGGGGGCTCACATTTATATTCCCAGCACTTTGGGAAACTGAGGCAGGAGGATTGCTTGAGCCTGGGAGCTCAAGTTCAAGACCAGCTTGAACAACGTAGTGAGACCTCCCCCCCCTCCACATAAAAAAAGAAAAGAAAAGAAAAAGAAGAAAGGAAAAAAGAGGCCCAAGGGAATCAAGGTCCTGGTAGCACCGAATGACAGCCATGTGGATGAGACCATGTTGGACCTCTCAGCCATCCAAGCAGCTCAACTGACACCGTCTAAACTTAAGGTTTTCCGATTGACACCCACATACTCATGGGAAATAACAAAGTGTTGTTGATTCAAGCCACTAAGTTTTAGGCTGGTTTGCTCCTTTGTAATAGAGAACGAAATGACCAGTTAAGTTGAAGGGCACTGTTATTGCCAGTTTCTGCTATTAGAAACAAGTATGATTTTTGGACTTCAGTGTCAAAATTTACCTTTGATAAGTGTAATTTTTATGTGTGATAGCTGAAATTGCTAACTTCTTTCATTGCTCTTTTGATGGCATTTTCTCATTTTTACCCTGCATGGCACCTGTCTATCCCTATTGTGACTCTGCTGGTTTTAGCAGCTCTTCTACGTACTTCAGAGCCTGGGATTTTAAAGAAATGTAGTTGTGTTTTTATATATTGTTTCCTTTGTTGCTTTTAGATGTTTTTCATGAGAAGGATGAAACACTGCCTTTATGATACTGTGTTCAAACTGGAAATGAACATCTGTCAACAGACAGGCTTTTTAGGATTAAGGTGCATTAAGTATGCTAGATTTATTTTAGCAGATTTGTTTTGTTGTTTTTGTTTGTTTTGCTTCTCTTTTGTGCTCACTTTTTTTCAAAATCTAGTAGAAACTTATCTCGAATCCGTTGGCTCAAATTCAGAACCAATTTTTATAGTGGCAATTTGAGGTTTTGTCCTATCAAGATATCAGAAATATCCCTGAAGCAGTCCCTGAGCCAGTGAGCAGCTTTGTTCAATTCCTTTCCTCAATGCTGTAACTTTCTCCTCCACTCTCCCTAAAATTATAATTCATTTTATGTAATAGCCTAAGGACAGAGGAGGGTCATGATCAAATTTGCATTTTAGATAACGAATCATTTTGACATTTTTTTTCCTCAGAGTTGCCTGCTCTAAGTTAAGATTTAATCTCAGAAGTGTTCTTTTACTTATTTCTATCTTAATCAAAAAGAGGCTCTGAAAGTCTTGAGAACAAATATTCCAGATACCCCCATAGAAATTTCTAAATTAAATCATAAAGAGGACATTAACCAGCATTAGGTAATGGTGTATGAAGACAGACAGATGAAGGCCCAGTACTAAAAGAAGGAATGAGAGGATAATGCTAAGCTACCACTTCACCTTTGCCAATGATCAAAAAGCAAAATAAAATACTTATTAAAATTTTAATTTCTCCCATTATTATTGCAACAGGCTAATGAATTATAGCAGATGTATATTTGCCCTGACATATGTACTCTTTAGAAAACTGCTTAGTTCCTGTGTCTTGCCATCAATTTTGTGAATAATAATGAATGGAATAACCATGACAAACAATTTGCAATTTTATTTAACACTAAATATTGCTAGAGAGTTTTGAGAGACTTAAAGGTGAAAAAAGTACTTCATTAAGCTAATTCATTCTTCAAAGCGATTTATCTGATCCTTACAAAAACTTAGCTGAATAGGCAGGACAGCAACCGTATCTTACCCAGCTCAGGCTGTCATAACAAAATACTGCAGACCAGGTGGCTTAAACAACGGAAATTTATTTTCTCACAGTCCTTAAGGCTGAAAGTTCTAGATCAACGTGCTGGCTGATTAAATTCCTGATGAAAACTCTTTTCCTGGCTTGCGTATAGCTGCTCTCTCTTTGTGTCCTGACATGGTGGAGAAAGAAAGAAATTTGGTCTTTCTTCCTCTTCTTATAAGAACACTTATCCTATCATAGGACTTCATCTTCATAAAACCTACTTACCTCTCCAAGGCCCCACTTCCAAATACTTTCACACTGGGGTTTAGGACTTCAACATATGAATTCTACGGGGGCATGATTCAGTCTGTAGCACACAACATTCATAGCTAAAGTAACAGAGACTCAGAGAACAAGGTAGAGGAGGCCACATATTTAACAAATTCAAAAGGTTCTTCATTCCTGACATTAAGTCGTATATATAAACCAGCTTTAGCATATATTCATAAAATTGATCAGAGAAAAATATAAAAATATTCACAATCCTTATTTTTAGGCACAGAGTCCTATAGGCAGATACATTTAGAGGCAGCAACTGTACATATGCAATAAAGTGAGTAAATTACAAACATAAAAGAAAAATATACAACCATGCAACCATTTTATACCAATATTATCTGTGTTTCTATCACATTATTTAATTTTAATTTTATAAGCTATACAATATTATTGAAGTATAAGGAAAGATGTATTATGAGTAGAAAACATGCTATAGTTAGACACCTAACTATACGTAATTTTAATTACTCAGGCTGTTCCTTACGTAGCAAATCTCAATTTATCCCAATTGCATTCTGGTATGTGCCTAACAATAGATCTTACAGAATTTACCAAAACAATCACCTGTCTAGTTTAGTGCCATTCAAGGGACCACAATAGCTATAATGCTTTCTTGTCTAGGGCCATAGAAAAAGACTAGACAACTCTGAAATAATACAGTTGTATAACATAGTATTACTGATTTCCTTCTTGTAGGATAATGAGTCTAGGCTGAAAGAAATATATACTTTGATTAATAAGAAGTAATTAAGTTGATAACCATCACATATTTTAAAATCTAGGAAAGGCAAATTAAATACTATGCAACAAATGAAACTAAAGGTATTAAAACACCAATGCCAGAAGAATTGAAGAGAAGATCAGAGAAAGGGAGGTATTTCTACTAACACTGAGAGCATGGTCCTTGCAAACAGAATATCTGAAGTTACACATGGAAGAGGATTGTGGAATACTTATTTCATCATAGTTTTAGAGAGTATTGTTAAAGATTAAATTAAATTATATTGTCATTATAAAATTAGAGAAATATCCACTTCCCAAGGGTGCTAACAGATGTAATGGAATTGATAGGAAGAGAGTCCGTGAAATATATACTCAGTAGTAATTCACTTGAATTTGAAACATTTAAAGACAAATACAATTTTAATTTTATTAGTATAAATAAGACAGATTTCATTTCCCTAGTGACATTTATGCTTGATAAAAAAAAAAGTCTTTAACAAATCCCAAATCCCTTCAGCTCACCCCAGCTGTTAGGCGACTAGGGAACCAGAAATGCAGATATTTGTTTGTACACACTACTATAATTGTGTGCTAGCTTTATTTGTATGCATTCTCGTATTAGTACAGTCTTAATGTATTTTACTTGATAAATTTTTATGCAGGTCTTACAGCACATTTTTTCGACCACATGTTGGAACATTTGTGCACAAAAAATTCCCATCTTTATGTTTGAAATTTATGGGAACACAATTAAAATGAGAGGGGTCCAAAGGTATCAAGATAATTACATTTTTCTAATCTTACTAAACAAGATAAATTACCTGCAGGCCCTCTTATAAAAGATGAAATCTTCATAATAAGTGAATTAATCAAGCAGCAGCTTGCTACTGCACTTGCATTTATAACAGAAATGATTCAAAGACTTATTTTATGGGGAAATTAATGGAAACAGGCTTTTCATTCTTCTGCACCAATTGAAAACCTCAGCAACCAGCTGCCCACTTGTCAAGAAAACAGAAAGAAGCTGGAAACAAAGATAAATAAAAACACCTTTTTCCTGGCACTTTTGAAGAGAAAAAGGAGCTCTCATTTACAGCAGCCATCTGTTTGTTATTTAATATGGGTGAATTACATGCTGTAATGAGTTTGTTTCTGCATCACTCAGTGCAATGGAACACAAGTTCACTCTCATAATGTGCAGCAGTTTTTAAAAGCTAATCATTTAATTGGACACAATCGTCAATGACAAATGGAGATGTAAAAACTCAGCCAGCTGTAGAGTGAATATGTAATCATTATGAAATCATATTATTTTACACGCTTGAAGACTTCTTAATAGTATCTGATGTTGGTCATCACTGCAGACTCTGAAGGATTGAAGAAACATGGTGACAAACAGCCTTTCAAAATGGCTTTGTATAATTGGCCCGTATTAATGCCTGTGTTAAAACCACCATTTGACTTAGGTACGTAAAGTCCCTCGAAAGTGTTTATTACTGTCTTAATTCTGGCTTTGATTTTATACATTTTTCATCAATCCTATTATTTAGTAGACAAGAGTTATTGTTTAGGAGCAGCTTGGGTAATTTTTTTTTAAATCTGCCTCAATAGATGCACCAACTGATTTCTTGCTTTTGCACATGACATCACAAATAGGTACACGTGGAGACTTGGGAGATTGCATGCCAACAGATTTTTTTGTTGTTGTGTTATAATCTCATACACACACTAGCTGTACTTCAGGAAATCCAACCTGAGTGCCTACACCTGCATGTGTTACAGTCAGAATTTATATAGTGCTGCTATAGTTTTTAACAGAAGAATAAAAACCTTCATCACAAAGAATTTACACTTTAGATTCTCCACAAAGACTTATTAGAAAATTTCCACGTTGAGTATAATTTTCCAATTTCTAGGTATCCCAAAGAAATAAAAATAGAAATGAAGTTAAGTCATTGAATAGGTCATTTTTGTACCTAATCATGCTATTTATATATGTTTTCTATATTATATTATTGCCAAGAACTTTATACAAATATGTATTTTCATCTTCATTTGCTTCCAATAATGTTAGTCTTATGGAAAGTTCTCACGACTGAAAAAAGCATTGAACATATATCAGTATATAATAAATTTGGATCAAAAATCTACTAGGCTATCTCTATGATTTATTTAATTATTAGACCTTTAAAACACATTTTGGAAGGATAGATAAGAGATAACTCCTGTTTAAAAAATCTCCTGCTATCCTATCTCTATAAAATTATTTTAATTAATATTATTTAATGCTAATCAAAAAAGTTCATATCTTATATAACAATGTATATCCCAAAATATTACCTTTTATTTGTTATGTAACATTCTATAGCTCTCGATATGGTTTTAATTATATGTGTTCACTTTTTATATGCAAATAAAGTTTGTTTTCTGGGTATGCAAGTCCTTAAAAAACAAATACAATGACCACTTGGTTTCTTTTCACAGTTCTTAGTAGCCTCATGGTAAATGCTTACTAAATGGTGTTTTAAAGTGAGAGCAAGCAAGCTTTGAACTCTTTGAAAGAACAAATACATGAAAAAAGTAGCATGTTTTAATGTTTTCCTCATATTACTCTTTTTATATAGAAATTCTTGACATCAAAATGAAAGACAATAATAAAAATGTACATCTATGACCAGGAAAATAAAACACATTAACAAAAAGAAACACAGATGTTTGAAGACAGAGCAGAAAAGCAACTTGAACATACTAGAATCACCCAGGAAATAAGATAAAGACAGATGCCTTGTAAATTAAGAAGACAGCCCAAATATGCAGGGCAAATATGATCTGAAAGAAACCAACTGTCACATTCTTTCTAGTAAATGATTAAAAGAGAGGAAAGCTGAGTAAACCAAGATGTCAAATATATATCTATGAAGAAATTAAAAATCAGCCCTAAATGTAAGTTCACACAAGTACAGTTAGCTAGATAATTATCTTGTGTGAAACTCATTTTAAGTTCCATTCATTTGGACAAAGCTATTCTCATATGGAGAAATGATTGCACACTAGAGAGAGACTCTTTGGAGCAGAGACCCATGGATCTGATCTTTGTTTGGTATGGTGATATGTTGAAATTCAAATAACACTCAAGGCAACGAGAGACAATGCATCATATTTTATTTTGCTTCAATTTACTTTCAGAGCTACTATTAGGAAAGAGAATCAAAGAAGTATCCCAAGGGAAATATTACCTTAAAGAAGAGAAATTCAAATTGATTTCCAAGTGCTCTTTGAAGGGCAAAATACTGAATTCTATTTCTCGAAATCCAGGTTCATGTATTGTCACTTCTGTTGGGGTCTTCTCCAGTTTCTCAGCTTATGATGATTCTGTCCTATCTTAAATTACAAAAGGACTTGCTATCTGTACTATTATGTGGGTTTATGGAATTATTTAAGAATATATTTGGTCCTGCCTATGATTTTCATATGGGAACTGTTCAATACATCTTTGACTAAGTAGTCATTGAAACCATTTGGAAAATAAAGTCAAATACTACTTAGGTAATCTTTTAAATATGCACATTACTAACACTAAAAGTTCTAAATCTGATACATCTAATGCATACCTCAAATGTCAACTTTTTCAAAAGCTGCAAGGATCTTATTGGAGTTAGTCACATTCCCTGTTCTCTCTTCCTAGTGCATTATAGAGTCATAGTATTTATCCTATTATAATGTAGTTGTTTATCTGTTTGGGTTCAAGGGCTTTATCTTACTCAATATTTAATTTTTAATATTTAGTGCCAAGCACTGAGATATTAAGTGATTAAATAGTTGATAATTAAATTATTTGTATATAATTGATTAAGTAATGAATTACTTATTGAACAGAATCCCCTAAAGGCAGAAATTGATTATTATATTTTTATTCCCACTGTATTGTACATAGTCTGCTATATAGTAGATGCTCAATAATATTTGTTGATTAAATCATAAATGGCTATTTGGATGGATGATGAATAACATGTGGATATTTCATAGATGTATAAGAAACACCAAACATACATTTAAGGTCTTCTTTTTTATATTTAATTAGAATTTCAAATGTTGGAAATTAAAGGAAATCTACACCAAACAGCTAATTTACACTAGAAAAATATTGAGGCCAGATGGCTAAGTTCAATTGTCCAAAGTCATCCAGCTAGATAACCCTGACTCCCAAGCAATATGTAGTCTACTTGAAATGATCTTGTAATTCTAATTTTATAGGTCTCGACAAATAGTATCCTTTTATCTGAGTTGAAGAAATTAAAACAGTCGAAAGGAAAGGATTGCTAAAACTCTCTACCTAAAATATAAGAGGCAACACACACAAATTCTTAAATCCCAGCCAATTCACTGAAAAACAGCAAGATAATAGTTATAGCAGCAGCTCCTATGTAATAACTGATGTTCTCAAAGTTAAAATATACAGAATAAAAATTGTGCCAAAATCTATAGGATCAAAATGAAAATTGGATGCAGTATTATAACTAGTAGTGATATTACTTTCATAGTGAATAATTAAAATAATGCAAGTATAAATATGTATTTTCGAAAAATCTTCTAAAAGTAAGTAAAAATTTGATCCACCTTTTTTTTTTCAAACATTTATCAGATGGTCACATATTTTCACAGAAAATAGTTGGGAATCCAGTTAAATAGGTCATCAATTGATAAATGTAGGTAAAATAATTATTGTCCTAAATTCATAATTATAAGTATCAAGAAATGAATAGAAAAGATTTTATATGAATTAGCCTTTACTATTAAAAAATGATCATGTCATTGTAATTATTGCATCATGGAAAATTAATATTTAAAAAATACAAACATTCTTATTGTACATAATTACATATGTACAATAAATTGTGTACATAAAAATAGTATACATAAAAACACTCTTACATTTTCCATATGCTGTAATGATTTTGATGACTTTCAGTTTCTTTCCACCTTTTTTATATCATGACTTACAAAGACGATAACATATAAAACACAGAGGTAGGTGCATAAGGTCTATGAGGTAAATGGCACTCTAGGGAGTTCAAGGGTTTAATAATCTCAGCAGCACTCTTACCCATTTAAAGAATATCAATATGTCCTGGATCAGGAAGCTCTGGACTTATTCAAAAGAAATCATATCTTGGAAGAAATCAAAATTACCATGACTTCCTTCTAATATTGGTGGACAACTTTTTGAAAAGACAGTGCTATCAATCACATATTTTTCCATCCTATTGCATAGAGAAATAAAATGTATTTATACAGACCCATTATTGTATTTACAAACCAGACTCTGATCAATAATTTTTAATGAACTATAGTGGTGAACCTCCCTCTTCTTTTAGGTATTAGAGATTATGCTCAATCTAGCACATTAATATTGAAGAACACCATGGCTTTTGAATTTTGGAAGTTTTAAATGATACAGAAGGAAGTTAAAGAATTAAGGATTTTCAGAACAGAATTCTATTCCAAGCCATAATGACAGGAAAGTTCTCTACGAATGGAAGTTTTTCAGGTTCGTTTGCCCCTCTAAGAGCATACTTTCCCAAGATGCCCTTGAACACTGGCATGCCTAAGGATGTGGTAGTCATCATCATTCTGAAGATGATAAACTGTTGAAAAAAATATCAAAGATATTGCAAGGACTTCCTAACGTATAAAAGTAGCTTTAAGAGAGAAAGAGTAAGCTAGTTAAATAAAGAATGTTTTCTTTATATTTACTTTTCAAGCATCTGTATTGAACAGAGGATAGCGCCTATGTAAAAGCCCTGCTTCAATTTATTATATAGTTTATTCTATCTATGGGTCAATAATGTATAATATTATTACTGAATATTATCTGTGAAAAAATAGAAACAGCTTTGTTTTCCTCCACTGCCAAAGTGAAAGTGTTCAGTTTATTCTCAATGTATGTTTTATGCATAAATATAGTTCTAGTAGGTGTAGAGTTTTTTTTAATCTATCAAATTCATTGTATTATAAATGAAGTCCCAATAATTGCTAGCCATTTAGCAGTCTCTTATAGTTTAACATTAATAAAGAAATTTATATCTACCAATCAGTGGGCTGGAGATCCATGGAAAGTAACAAAATAGACCCTCATTCCCACCTAAATTCAAACAACCCCAGGGTAATAAGGATATTGTTCAGAGAGTAAATTATTTCCTTTAACTGAGGAATTATAAAATCATTTATCATAATGTCCAGATATTTTTCTTACTGATATTGTAACTCATCCATTTAACTGTCATGGAAGTCCCTGCATCTATGCTTCTAATTTAAGTAAAAAGGAAATAACTGGGTGGTTACAATATCTGAGTTAAAACAAAAGGGAAAAAAAGATTAAATATAATGTATTTGTTGCAGACAACAAATGTTAGACAACTTTAGAACTATACTGTACAACAGACATAATGTATGTTTTCTTAAGTACCTTTTTTGAGATGAATTTTTTATTTTTCTACATTACTCTGAATATTGGAAAGATTTGTCACCTCCAGTTGATGAGTATAAAGAAGGACTATCACTAGTATTTTAACAAAAATACTGTTTTCTTAAAAATAATAGAGTGATGGGTAGATTACTATATGTAAATTTTCTGTTTTATACATTCTCTCTATCCTTTTTTAATTTATTATTTCCTTCTAAGATTCAGGTTTGGTACTGACGGTTACTTTATGTTTTCCAAAATTATATGGAGAACACTTTGTCATTAGTTTAATTTTATTATATGCCCAATCAATATTTTATTATTTTTAAAAGTTATCCCTTGAGAGAATAATTCATATACCGAGAGAATTTTGCCAGTTGCCAAATCACAGAGATTTTTAATTGTCACAAAATGGAAATTATAAAGCAGAAGAAGTGCCACTGTAAAATAACTTTTAAAATGCTACAAATAAAAACAGAATAAATGTATGTGAGGATGTGAGCTCTTAAATCTGTCATTTGAAACAGGTGACAAGTTATTTTCATTGTAAAATGGTGGAAATACTATAACTCCACATATTATTTGTGAGGAGTAAATAGCTGACATATTTAAATAATTTAAATAGATTGTAGTACTCAATAGATTATAGCCTAAAAGTTTGGAATGAGTACAGTGTAATGGCTAAGAGCATAAACTTAGTCAGATTTAGGGTCTTATCTTAGAATGCTATACCCTACATTATTGCAAGGATCACATTTATGAAAATGTACACAATATATGTTACATGTTCAATATATCTCTGTATCAAAAGAAGATATAGATAATCAAACATTTTTTTTAAAGTTTTGACATTGAGAAAAGATGTAACGGTTTTTTGCAAGTTACATTTTTTAACCCGCATTTTTATTATTTCCATACTTGGTGATTAGATTTTACATCATGAAAGCAAAATCCAAGCTGTGTTATTTCACTAAATGGTAAACTTGCAGACTGAAACTGAGTCTTATTGCAATCATTTCCCTAGAAACAGCCAGGATATTTCCGGGAACATGGTGGGTTCCCGTAGCTATGATTTAAAAATGAATGAATGAATTTCTTTAATTCGATATCATTTTTAGCTATAAAAATAATTTATTCAACTTTTTATTTATTTTTTATTGAATAGCTATTAATTGAGCCTCCACCATGTGCTCTGATTTGTGTTAGAAGATGGAGATAACATACATGGCTGGCTTAGTCCCTTTTTAAACACACACTCTTAGGATGAGATAGAGCAAAAACACACATGTACACACATGCAGTGTAGTAAAGTTGTATAACAGAGGTTCTGTGAAAAATATTGGAGAAAATGTTTTGGTGGGGGATTGAGGGGTTGAGTTTGGAAACTATTCTGAGGAGCTGATTTGATACTGATAAGAAAAAAATGTAATTATCCAAATAAAGAAGAAGTTGCTAAAAGGAGAAACTTCCAGGTACTGGGTATAGCATGTCATAGAAAATGATATTTTAGAGAGCATAACTGAAAGTAGTCCAGTATGACTAGTTTATTAGTAGTGGCGCTATCATCATAATGAAAAGAAGGTGGTTTCCAGAAAATAAAATGCCTTGTAAGCCATGTGAGAGCCACAGTTTAGTCTTCATAATTCAAGTAAATGAGGAGCTACTAGAAGGTTTTAAGTAGAGAAGTGATTTTTTTGATATTGACTGTAATTGTACCATGCACATGGGGAAATAAAAACAATCTTCATAAATACTCTTATTATTAATAATAAAAGCTTTGTGGAAATTAATCAAAGAAGAAAATTTATAACACAAAGCAAGTAACTAGATATGACATTCCTCTGTTTATTATGATAATAAAAAGAATCCCAGAGCCACCATCTTTTTCAGAGCTCTATTATCAAAATAAAATAACCAATGAACAACAGAGACATTATTTCAACTGCATTGGAATATGTGAAGATAATCTTATTATGTGTTGTGTGATCAAAATTCTCTTTCCTTTCATGTGTGATTTATTGCACGTCAATGTCCTATATTACTAAAGCACATTATATTTCATTGCAGAGAAAATCACAAAAGGATGAGTCCCATAACTTGCAAAGAGGCAGAGTAAATGTTGTTATGAGATCTTACTTTATTTAGCTGCTGATTTATTAAATACCAGAATTTCAATTAGATCAGGTTCTTCATTATCTATAGCAGCACATAAACATTTCTAAGAACAGTGGCTGGGTGAGTACAAATGATAAGATTAGGCTTCATCTCACACTGAGAACCACAATGTTGAATTTTGCTGTTTGATTAAGAGTTGTAATGACCTCCTTTATTTTCTCCCTTTCATTTTCTAAATATTTGTGACACTATCTTGATCCTGGTAAAACTAATGAAAAATGGTACAAATAAAATTTTGTGCAGGATTATTTGACTGGGAATGATTAAATATTAATTGATAACCAAAATACATAAGTAAGCTGAAAGTAGTGATTTGACGGTAACTAGAGACCTTCAAAGTTTGGCACTTTGAGTCTTTTTGGACCTACCAAATATTATGAACATGTAGTTTATAAACCAAAGCCACTATGAAAGTTGAATGGGGTGCAACTAATAATTATGTCAGGCAACATATTTAAACTGAGACTGTCCAATTCAAACTGAAATGTTTGCTTATCCTATCAATAGCATATGTTTCCATATTATCATCCTTTACATATCTCAAGATTGGCATAAATAAGATATACTTGATAAATATCATTAGTCTGTGAAAATTTTAACAATCATTGAAACATATAAAACTATTCAAGCATCACCACTGAGAGACAATTATGAATGCTTAATATTTGACAAATTCCCATCTTGCAGTTTTGTTCATCTCAATGTTGGCAAAAGGTGATCTTTACTCATGATGCCTACCTTAGAAATAATTGTTCCCTTAGAAAATTTCTGTTTAATATCACAGTTTGTGGTCTTTGAAAACATCAACACCCCTTATGCTCTGGGAACTAAAGCTCTTGGTGCTGTACCTATTGCTAAAAGAAATACATGAGAAGAAAATGCAGAAGCTCATTCCCATTTTGGAACCCTTTTTTTCCAACTTGAGTCACAAGTCTATCCTGGTTCTACCAGAGTTTGCTCTTTTTTTTCTTTAATTATCAACCAAAACAATCTAGAAGAAAATCCAGCCCTGAGCTTTTAGAGCAGACTCACCTCCAAATGGAGAACCCAATCCCTGAAAGCTGCCACTATTTCCAGGCACTCCTAGACTCAATCTCACTTCCTAAACCATGAATTCTCTTTCACACTTCTAGTCCTATTACATTATGGGCATAGGTTGGATAAATGTGTTGTATTTAGTTTAGTTTTATTCTCCCAGAGGAAGAGAATCTCTATCTCTGGGTTTCTATCTCTGTCACTCTGTCTTTCCCTCTATCACTGTCTCTCTCTCTGTCCCTCTCTCTTTCTCTCTCTGTACACACACACACACGTACACACACATGCACGCATGCACACACACATATATATATAGAAAGAGAGAAAGGGAGATTTCACCTTTAGTCTTTCCTCGTGGCTGTGCTTCCATAGATGTGTATTATACCCCCTTGTTAGTGACTTGAGTTCACAGTCTTTAAGCCCTGATGTGCCCCTGATTCCAAGCAGCCACTGATTAAACCCCCACCCTCACACCAGTTAGCCAGTGACAACAGCTGTGTCCAGACTCCTCTTGATCTTGGTATTCCACTCAATCTTTATCCTGCCTGTGTCCTGATGTTGCTAAATTCTATGCAGAGATTTGTTGTGAAAGGCAACTATATAAATTCAGCTTTTCTTTAGGGATAAAAATAAATGATGAAATGTATAAGCTTGTATAATTTTTATTATCTCTTTTTGAATCACACATTGTGATCTTTTTATCATTTAAATATTTGAATCTCATCTATGTTATCTTTATGATTCTTATAAAGATAACATATAAAGATAACTTATAAAGATAACTTATGTATTAGGTTAATATAACAGATGTATTACCTATATTCTTTTCCTCAATTTATGCAAATTCATATTAAACTTTAAAAATATATAATTTAAAGGTATTCTATGGTCATGCTGATAATTTTTTAAGGCATGGGTAAAAAAAGATGTCCCTACATCAAAGGTGAGCAAAATAAGATGCATTCTTAAATGATTGATTTCTATTATTCCATTTCTTAAGTTTCTCATTAATCAAAGAAACCCATTCTTTTATACTGTTATTAAAACACACTGCATTATTTTCTCATATTTCTCTTTATTTGCCACCATACATTATGATGTGAGTATGGATTTTGAATTTGTCTCCACAGTTCTGCCTTTGAAATAAAGTAATACATTTTATTTATTAGAAGAAGAAAGTGCCTAAGACTTTGACTGACTAATATAAGTACTCTTGAGAGGAGAGCAAAGCAGAAACCTAGTTTATTTTGATGTTTGCCAGCATACCTAAAATGCCAACATGGAAGGAGCTCAGAAGAAAAATGTTGGAATCTTTCAGATGTTAAAGGGGAGTAGGATAACAAAAAGCACAAAAAAGACAGCAAAATCAATAGATGTGCTGATCTATTCACTTTTATTACTGAACTTTGGGGTTTTGAGCTGAATTTCAGCTATTTCACATGTCCCTAGATATAATGAAGGGATGATATAGACTTCAGTAAGTTATGGGGTTTATCTCATACATGTGAGTGCCTCATAACTTATTAGTGCCCGAAGCTATAATGAGTTATGTTATAGTTCTCATACAGAGCCTCCAAAACTTGTAACTCACCAAAACCCTGGGCAATTTCATTTATTTAATGCTTTTTTAGTATTGGAGTTTCTAATCTGGAATTTGTTAATTTTTTTCATAGTTACTGGGTAGTGTCCCCTGTGGTATGTTAAATTCAAAAGGTCATAAGTCCCTATATATTTTGCTGAAGTGAACATTCTCTGCCACAACATCTAAAGAATAATATTTGGGGGTGGCACACTAATACATCATGTCAACCTGACATTTATATCATAAAGTTTACTGTTTTCTGGTGATATTGTTCATAATATAAGCCTTTGACTTGTTTGCAATCACAAGTTGGTAGGATATAGTGTTCTGTTAAGCATCTCTGGTGGTGGTTTGCAATGAATATGTGACTGCTCTACAAATTTTCAGAGATGTTTTGCCCTTTCATTTTGGTAGGAGTATAGAGAAGATGATAAAAGACTCTATTCATCAAATGCTGTTTCTGTGGGAGTATCTTCAAATTTTCCTACATTCTTTTTTCAGGTGGCCAGATGTGTATATATGTGGTTCATCATTCTGAACAATAGCCCCAAAGAAGATTGCTTTTGTTGTAACTGATTCCAAAAAACAAAATTGTATTAAAAGTGTTCTTTTGAACATAATAAAACAAGATTGCTTTTGGTTGGATTCGCTTCACTGTGTCACAGCATTTAGTAAGTTTTGCCATAGAATGCAACAGACAACATATAATGGATAAATTTATTAAATGCTAAAATGAAGCTCTAGAAAAAAGCAGTTTAGAATTATTTTATGAGTAACAAAGTTATTTAGATTAATGAATAAAAGTGTTCTTGAAAAAATTCAACATTGTATTACTTATAGCCCTGTAAAGGAAATAATATTTTAAGATCTAAAAACAATGACTCCATGATTAAATATGGCTACTGCTTTTTAACCATTACCTGCCTGGAGAAGCTTATAGGACTGATTCTATAATACACACTTTACATTTTACCATACATGGAATGCATGCCCCCTTTGGTGTATACTCAATAATTGCAAACCAATTTGGCATGAAACAGAAAAAAGCATAATGAAGAATGACTTTCTGCCTGAAAACAATATAATATAGTCTATTCCAAAGCCAAATGTAATTATTTTTGGATCCTTTCTTTTACTGGAATATCTATACAATTTCTCTCTCTATTCCTGTGAGTAATTGAAGGATGATAGAATTTGTATCTTACATTTTTAAAGTACTCACATTTGCTAATTTCAAAAGCAAAAGTACATTTAAAAAAGACCTAATTAAAATAAAGTTTGAAATCTCTTGAGAAACTAGTTTGTCCCCTAAGAACTCAGCAGCAATCAAGAAAAGCAGATAAACTTCTACATCATAGAAATTGACAGACCTAAAATTGTTTCCTTAAAAGTTAAAGAATTTCTAGAATGGGTATATATTTTTAAATAAGCTGAAGACAATTTAGTGTGCTATTTTTATTATTATAGATGCTTTCCTTCCAATCACAATTTTATTACTTTCAATTTATGTTTGTTTCTAAATTTGAGTCATTTTACATTAAGGATTAATTTGTTATATTATAAATATAATATAAAACTAAATAATGTAATGAGATGCTGACAAGCTGAAAAGAGAGATACAGGAAAATATTACAAAGGCAGATGAACAAAACAATCTCAAGTAGATGCTAAGAACTTAAATACAAGAGAAATAAGTTGTTTTCATAACAAAGTAGCAAGCTATTTGATTCTATTTTCTTATCTCCATTGTCCACCTACCAATTTCACAAAAGAAATAAATGAAAAAACTTATATAGGTCTGCTGAGTACTGATTTGAACAAATGTTTTATTTTGCTTCTTGATTTTAAAATGAAAATAAAATCAAGATAAAGTTTCTTTAGGAAATGCGTAAATTGAAGTAAGTCTTTACCTGAAAGTACATCGTACTACCAGCTCAGTTAAGTCATTTTCAAAGTCCATATAAGATCTAGATGTAGGGGGAGACAGTTTATACCTGTATGACTAAGAGTAGTAGGCATTTTTAATCTTTCAGGAGCAAAACAGAAAAGTGCTAACAGAAATGTCAATTTCAAAGTATCTTAAAATCTTTAGATTATGTGGGCAATTGAGACTTGTTTTTAAAAGAATCTCATTTATCTGGAATATTGGCTAACAGAAATTACACAGAAACATAGAATAATCTATAAACATAGAACCATAGAACAACCTATAAATGGGAACAATTTAGAAAAAGTCATTAAAAAAAAAGTTTACAAAGCAAAATTGTTGGAATTTTAGAATTGAAAAGGTTAGGCATGAAATTAAAACTGATAATAAGGGTTAGACAAATTAAATGTAGGTTGGTCAAGTTTATAAAGTCTATTAATAATAGCAGCAATGAAATTAGATCTTTTCATATATTCTTATTAATTTTTGTCTTATGATGTAGTAAATATTAGACTTTTCTTAAAATGTTGTTCAACCAAAATATATAATGTTTGATACGTATAGCTTATAGATCACTAAGTGAAATTTAATATCTAAACCATGTTTGTGTGTGTATGTGTGCCTAAAAAATGTCAAGGAATTTATATTACAGCATATCATTGTTTTCTAATTTCTCCAGTCTTCAAGTTAAGACTAATCATACTACCAATGTAATACTAATTATATATCATTATTCTTATAAGTACCCAAAGCTAAGATTTTCCTAGGAGAATTTTTTAAATTCCCTACTGTTAGATAAAGAGTAGCCATTACTTTTTTTCATGAATACATCATGCCATTTCTTTCAATTACACTATATTTTCATATACTTTGTTTCTATAGTACTCTTATTTAGAAACTTTGATAGTTGTAAGGAAAAAATTTTGAGAAAAAAATTCCATTACTATATATAAATCTTCATTGGCATGTTTCCACAACTGAACTGAAGAACATTGATCTAACTCAACTACCCTGTTTCTCCAGGGAGCTATTGCAGTTGTCTCAAATAACCTAAGTAGATAGAGGGGATAGCTGAATAGGGTTCTATAAAGATGCTGGGACATTTTGACATTCTTATAGGTTAAACAATGGAGATCTTCAAAAAACTAATCTCTTCACAAACCTTTCATCTCATGTGTATGAATAGAGACAGGGAGAGTGAAGTTTTTAAAAACAGATAATGGCTCACACACATACTGTCCCATCTGTGTGTCTAATGGGGGGAAAATCTACTGCTATATGTGTATCAATAGTTTTCATGTGCATACACACATGTAAAATAACATATGATACATATAATACATATGAGAGAGAGAAGAGAAAGTGAGTGTTTGGAAATAATGTTCAAAATGCCTCCTATGAAATAATCCATATTGAACATGAATACATTTTTGAGAGGATGATATGAATAATAGTAAAGAATGTGGTCACCAAATCCTAGCCTTCTTGTTTCAAATTCCATTTCAGCCCCTTGCTATCTATCTGACCTTAGTTAACCTTTGTTTCCTGATCTGTAAATAGGAATTATGATGATAGTGATAGCTTCTTCCTAAGTGTGCTGTAATAAAAGGGTTAATACCATAAAGGACCTAAAAAAGCACCTGACACTTAAATCACCCATGTTTAATATCTATGCTTACAGATTAAGCAATCAATAAATAAGGTATTCAATTACCTCTATGTATATGAGTTATGAATGGGATATGTACAAGAAGTGACATGGTAAAAGGCAAATAAGCCTCTGTTCAAGCATTAAATTTTCTCATTCTCTGCAACTTATTGAAAGTAAGTTCTCAAAGTCAAAGTGCTTTACAAAGATCTTCTAATCAGTTCTGCTATTTGCAGCCATATTTCTTTTACTTTTCCAAGCTGTGTTCAAATCTTGTTTGCTTTTGAATTAATCTGAAAATTCTCACCCATTGGATAAGTCCTTTGAAAATAAGAATGCCTATTAGAAAACAAATTATTTTGAAAATAACCAATGTGTACAGGGTTGTACACACTCGTGCTTTAGTACAGATTAAGTACAAATACTTGGAAGAAAACCTTTTCTTCCCATGTTAGATGCTAGTAATGAAAGTGTTTCATTAGTATATCCAACCTAGCACAGAAAAGTTTGTTGCTGATGCTTTTCGGTAGAATTCAAATGCTTTTAGGTCACTGATGAAATGATGTCCTGGCACAGCAGAATTCAAGCAAAGTAAAGGAGGCACCTTCTCACAATATCCCACACATGGCATATATGGGAAGTGTTACCAGTGACTGGCTATGGGAGATGAACCTGTGGGTGAATGGCTAGTTCTAACCTTTCCATAGAATTCTAAGTCAAGCAGTTTTTTTTCCCTCCTTTTATTTCATTATATTATGGGGGTACAAATATTGTTGGGGTTACATATATTGCCCCTGCCACCCCTCCTCCCCTCTGTGCCAGCGCTTCAAGCGTGTCCAACCCCCAGTTGGTGCACACCACACCCATTATGTAAGTATACACCCTTCCCTTCCTTCCCCTTCCCACCTGCCCATCACTTGATAAAAGTTTTTTTTTTTTTTTTTTTTGGTTTTTTGTTTTTTTTTTTACATTTTGGCTACATTGTATATCTTTGCCTCTCCCTAAGAAGGGTTAGAGGTATTCCCTTCCCCTCCACAATGCTCGCCACATTCTTAAGATGTGGACTCCCCACCCCGAATCCCTGGTGCACACTACCACCAGTTGAGCAACATAGTTTTAGTCAGTCAGTACCAATTTGATGGCGAGTAGATGTAGAGCCTATTCTCCAGATCTTGTGTCGACTCACTTTGGATAATGGGTTTAAGCTTAATCCAGGATGGCATAAATGGTGCAAGCTCTTAATCACTGAGTTTTAATTAACCATTCTTTTTTGCTTGAGGGAAGTTCTATATTTTCTTTCTACTCAATATGTATCTTTTATATATGTTATGAGAGTAGTAATGTAAAATATACATGGTGTAACATACAGGTTCCTTTGCATGAATTTATACTTGTTTATCCTACAAAATAATATTTCTATAGTCTAATATGAAAGAGTTTTAAATCATTTGAAATGTACTTCTGACATAAGATATTGTTCTTTTGGTATTTACTTTCCTTTCCTCAATCATCATGTGAAAAAATTGCCCAACATCTGCAAATCAGTGTATCAGAGCCATTAAGAATATTGTAATACATTTTGGAAATAGCTTTTGTTCCCATATTTGACTCACTGATGAAACAAGATTATCTGTGAGCTGTCACCTACTTTAAAAAAGGACACTTTATACAATGGTATTTCACTATACTGATAGCTTAATGCACCAGCAGGTACTTTGATCTTTATTATTTCAAGCATTCAAATTGAGCTGTGATGGGGGGGAGCTTTATTTTTCTAGGGAAAATATTTTTGTGTAATAATTGAATCCAAAGGAATGAGAAGAGTAGAAATTTGGGAGTCTTTCTTTGCTTAAGTTTTCTCATTCTTGTGACTGGTATAGAGTGGCTCTTTGTTTTTTGAAGGTCAGGTGACAATTACACTAACTATAAACATTCATTCTGTTCCACTGTTAAGTAATTTCTACTTTAAATTGCTTCTAAATCTTTTCTCACCCACCTTAAATCCAATATTTATTTTAACCTTGAGCTGCCTAAGACCTTTAATAGGAAGCTTCAAAGCATTTTAAAAATCGTATCCTTTTTAAATCTTTCTCATTTGAATGCAAGTGCCTTGAAAGCACAAACAGTGTTGGTTGTTCTTATTGAAGTTTATAGTGCTTTAGATATTCAAATCAGCTCTATGTCTTCCATTTGTTATGCAAATCTTTAAACTTTATATACTGCATGGTTTATCTACATTAATACAGCTTTCACTAACAGGTCTTACCAGAGCAGACATATACTCTAAAGGTGCACATTTTTAGTGTCTTGAATTACCATAAAATCATAAAAATAGTGTGTATTGCTTTACTCTAATCAGACTCAGTTTTATGTGGTTGTTGAAAGCCCTTTTACATTCCATTCTGTGTCTGGAGGTCTGTGTATAAAACTGATTCACAAAAAGCAAAGTGAAGACACCTGCTGGCTTATAGCACAAATACTAAAATATCTTAGAGCCTGCTGAAAGGAGAATTGGAACAATATGTCATTACTGAAGGCTCACTTGCAAGTTCTAATGTATTATAATGAAAACAGTATGACAAACCTAATGAGACAGTGAAGATTTGGGTAATTGTTCCTACAATGTATGGTAACTTTTCCAGCCGTTATTGGCAAACATAAAACCTAATGAGATTTTATTAATTTAAATGCAGTACATCTGCAAAACATTTCCTTCCTTGCATTCTCCTCTGATAGTCTTCCTTTCCACATGGACTTGATCCTTTTAAGTTAATTGTTCTGTATAGTACACTATCCAAACAAAACACTTGACATAAACGTGAATCAAACTTTTTCCATTTATTTTTGTATACATTGTCCCGAAGTACAATATTGCATGCAAGCTTCTGAAGACTATCAGTACAACATTTAATAGTGGAATAATATTTCCATTTATAGTAAAACTACTTTTGCTAGAATCTTTTGAGTATTCTTTTAAAGCGGCAGAAATGTCATTTTTTTTTCTTAATTTGTGATGGGAAGAAATTAATTTCCTGTTATTTTCAGCCATATGTTTTAAATTGTCGAAAGATTAAAGTGAGTAAGAAGCAGGGTTCTGGCCATTGACTGCCTCTTATTCAAGCAATCACTATTTGTTAATTTTTAAAGTATTAAATATGATGGAGAACCTGTCTGCTTTTATGAAGTCTAAATTCAAAATTTTTACTTATCCTTACATATACGGGGCAAATATGTTTTTGTTTCAAAATGAAAATGTTTTCATTTGAGAGGATTTTTTAAATATCGCTATTTTAAACATAAAAAATATAAAGAGAATACTGATTTGCTACTATTAATCTTTAATTCTTGTTCCTCTTCAGCTTCCTTCACTTTGTTCTGTGTCTTTTTCAAGCTACAGTGTCATACACACATGATAGGTGAAATCTTGACTTTGCAGTGTTAGGTGAAAGAACATTTCTTGATGAAGGCGCCAGTAACACATCGCCAGCTCATGGTAGAGAAAGCAATAGAGCTGTCAGGAAGTTCAAAAATTATATTGTCTCTGCTAGAATAACTGGAAAGAGATCATATTCACTTTCCCCCTGAGTTTTGCAGGTCATTTTGGATTTACAGTAACAGCATTTTATTACAGTTTGAAAACTTTATAGAAAACCAAGTTGTCTCTTTCATTGTTATCAAATGTTTTTCCATGCAAACAGATGCAATTGAATCAAAATATATTTAACTATTTCTGTGATATTTTTCTGAGCTCTAATTGTGAAAAAAATAATTTAAACAGAGGATTCATTGTCCTTTTTGTTCTTCAGACTTTACATGAAAATATTTTTAACACTATAAATGGGACAGTTTGTAAAATACCTGAAAGATTGAAGTGGTCAATACCTTTCCAATGACCTTTTGAAGGTTTGAGTCAAAAATGACCAAGAAAAAACATAGATTTATACTAAATAATAAATACCTTGATAATGAGTGTAACATGTTCTTAAATTTCCCATGTGTTCTATGAATAGTGCTTGTTTTCTATGTCTTTCAAAATATCCATATTGCCCAAAGAAAGCATTTCCTGGAAGGTTTTACTAAACAACGTTTACCACAGAAGATAATGTAAACATACTGTTCTCTCTCTCATTGATTTTATGAAAGGTTATTATGCAGTTAATTAGTACACTGTTTAAGTAAGTATATGATTTTATTAATGAAATTTAGAGTATTTTGATGTAACATTATCTGGCTCTTTCCTTCCTTCTATTATAATTCAAAGAGCTATATTTTCAATGCAAAACACAACAAAGAAAAATTTGATGATCAACTTTCTATGAATTTCTATAGCTAACCATATTTTAGTATTAAAATTTGCTGACAGAAATATTATTAAAAGCTGAGATCTT
Source organism: Microcebus murinus (assembly GCF_040939455.1). NCBI lineage: Eukaryota > Metazoa > Chordata > Mammalia > Primates > Cheirogaleidae > Microcebus > Microcebus murinus. Next base: position 42,063,493 of record NC_134116.1, read on the forward strand.
TGATTCAGTATCCTAAAATTTGTTTTATATTGTTATCTATTGATTTTGTTCCATTTACATTGTTTAAGCACTCCCTGTTTGTACCAGACAATCTCTTTCATTAAACCATGAATGTTCTCAAAAAGCACAAGATATAGTAAGATGTATCCTGTGTAATCACAAAAGTGTGAAACTGGTAATAAAATATGCATATTCCTATGGTTTCATTGCTTTATAACAAATTATAAATCATCTTAATTCTGACTTAGTATTACTATGAGAACAGAAAAATACATTCCACAAAAGAGGTTTTAAAGATTAAAGAATTTGTATATAGTTTCAAAGGATTTTTTATCCAAATGTTCAATGAACTCTCTCTCTTTTTCTTCCACACATACACACACACACACACATACACACATACACACACACACACACACACATTCAGTAGACTTCGGTTAGATGAATCATTTGGTTCTTTACTGATAACAGTTAATTGAGGTGAGTCTATGAAATAATTTCTTTTACTCATTTTTCTTATCTTTCTTAATCAGAGACCAATTCCTCCACTATGAATTAAAATATAATGAATATATAGTAAGAATTACCATTTTTTTTAGTATTGCCTTAGTTTTCCAATAAGGATCTTTTTAGGAGGTAAGCTTCACTCTCATATATATTTTCTTCTAATCTTTGTGTTTTTGGTGCAATGTGGTAAGAAAAAACTCATAGTTAGACCGATCTTGCTACAAATCCTGTATTTCACTTACTAGCTATGAGAATTTGGGGAAGTTATTAAAATTTCCTATATCCAGTTTGCCTACCTATAAAAATGGAGATAATGTTGAGTACTCTGCAGAGTTGTTGAAAATATTATCTAAAATAATGCATGCTGTATATCTAACACAAACCTTGGCACATAATAGAATCTAAATAAATGCCATCTGCCATTTTGGACCTTGTTTTGCTTATTTTGTTTTGCTTATTTAGTCACAACTCTAATTGTAGGTTTATGCAACTCACATAATTTCCTGCTCTTTTCATGAACATAAATATAGATACAGTGACCATGTACTACTTCCATTTCTGTTTCAACAACCCATGCTCTCTGTAAACTGAATAAAATTGTATTTAATGAAATTTTAATTTCTTTTTTATGAAAACACTCACAACTTCAGTTGAAGTTCCTCTTTTTTTCCCTTCCCAACCTCCAGCAACCATGCAGTTCTTGCTTTTGATCCTCAGAATCCTTCCCAGAGACAAAGGTGCAATGTAAAATGCAGCCAAGAGAAGCCTTGTTTTTGAAAGAAGTTTATGCAAGAGGTGAAAATTTTAAAAAAGAGGGGGGAGGGTAGTGAAGGAGGTTGTCCAGGGACAAAATAAATTTGCTGCTTGGCTTATTTGTAGAGAAAATTGTGTGGTTACCATACTTTCCTAAGGAGAGAGGATTTTACTTTTTGGGAAATCGATAAAAAATATACTGATGGAAAGCAGAGGTATATCGAGGGTAGGGGTATGAGGAAGGAGTCTGCACTGATAAAGTTAATAAGACAGTGGATTGTTGGTAGAAAACTTAAAGATAATAACAACACTGACTAAATTTCATTTACTTTTATCACAACCATACTCTAATAAACTAGTGATAAAATTATTTCATTCTGGGCAGACTATACCTACCATGCTACTTATGTTAAAGTTGGTTCCAATTCCATAATCTCAAAATGTGGATATATAAATAACAAAATTGCATTATTCTGATTTATATATAAAACAATGAGAGCAATCAGTGATGTGTAGAGGGTTATTGGGGTGCAAATTAGGTGACCTTATCTTTCTTGGGTTATATAAAGCATATTTTTCAGTGAAAAGTATCGTATTTGGTTTTCCTAAAGAATCATGTGCATCATACACTGAGTATAGTTAGCTTAATTTGTCCTGGGCACATATTTTAGGTTCAATTTTTGCTAAAGTGTTTGTTCTTGACAGTATATCATTGTATATAGGTGATATCATTTTATGCCTAACAAAAATAACGTAACTTCTTCAATAGCAGATCATATGGTTCAAGGAAGACTTAACAAAATGTATTGAGAAAGGACTAAGGTTTTTTTTGTCCATTTACTATTAGACATCATTTCTAATTCATATGCCATTTTATAGTAGTTGAAAAATGTGTAATAAATTCATAGATTAAATACCACTCCAACTAAGAATAATCAATCAAAAATGACAGCTGATTGATTTCTTTTGTAAATGAGAATATACTTATTGTTTAATTGATTTCAATATGCTCGAAAGGTGATTTGAAAGTCATATATTCAAAAGAATATTGCTGCTGTTTTAGTGAGAATTTTAGAAGTTCAAAAATGTGACTCATTGACTGACTTGAAATCTTTTTTCCCTGTCAAGAGAAGAAATTTATGACCTAGTCACTTACAATAAGAAAAGAATTTTAAACTCATGAAGAGGTCTCAGTTTTTAATTTTATCAACAGTTTCTTCCCAACTTCTTTGGAGTTTGAATAAAATTATTTCTTTTGAATGAAATTGTAAAATGCCTCCTATATCATGAAGAAAAATTATGTGAAAATATCCCTTGACTCTTATGATTATAGAGCTTAGGTACCATAAAAGCAATAAACAGATGGCTTCACAATGCTGGAACATTTTAAGATAAACATTAATACAAATTGGAATAAAATTCTTATTAAGAACATAGTTTTAATCATATTAATTGTCAACTTTGCTACTTAAAACTATTTCATAGACTCTAAAAAGGAGGAAAAACAATTATTACAGAATATAATACTTGCATGCCATTAACTATATTATTTACAATAATGTAATCTCCCAGAATAAAAATATAAGCAGCATTTTGGTTTCATGAGACATAGTCTGTAAATATTTTAATTGCTTTTATGATATTTGAATAAGCTTATTACAGGTGTCTACTTATCTTCTCATTCTAAAATATCTTTGTTAGTTTATATTAATATGATATCTTAATGCATAAGGGTCTTCACTGAAGAATTTTTTTCCCCTGGCTTTGTAATCCTAAGTGTTTAATTGACCATTTAAAATCACAAGTCATTTCTGCAGTGCACTAAACTAAGACATAATGGTTAAAATATGTCTCTATCCATCTATCTCCCTATCTAAATATATATAGAGAGCCAGATTTTAATGTCTTCAAAGGCATATTTTCTCATATTAACATATTATTGCATATGTAGATAAAGTTATATTAAGTATATTTTTATTATGATAGAAGTTTGAATTACTATTATAATTATTTACATATGTTTAATTTTTTCCAGGCTTGATTTTCACAAATGACTGACTTAGGTTAAATCTTTTAGCACAGAATAGCAGACTAGAAATGCATACTCCTTATCTGATTTTCTGTCTTCAGATCCAATAGAAACACTAGAACTTGGCATGTTAGAATATGGTGGAAGGAATATGGACAGTGGACTTATATAGTCAAGATTTGAAACTCTAGCTTCAGTATTTGCTTCTATATGTACTTTGGCAGTATGTTATTTATCAGCCCTGCACTTGTTTCTCCAACGGTACAAGGTGACTAATTGTACATAGTGCACCTGATTTTCTGAGGAGTAAATGAGTTATATATAATATATGCTGCATTTGGTGTGTGGTCAGCATTTCAGGTGACACTAATTCCTTTACCTTTTATTTTACTAGCTCAAAATTATAATGTATTTTTTAAATTCTGCAAAATAAAGTTTTAACTTATAGTCTAGAAGCTCACTATTGCTCTCTTGAATCTACATTCTTGTCTTCTCTCATCTTCACATTCAATCCTTTGACTTTTCTCCACTGCAAGGTAATTTTCTCAGCTATGGCTATGAGCTATGCCTAAATCCTATCCTCTAATGTCTAGTACAATTCTTTTCCCCCCAAATAAACATAGAAATGTAGGATGTTAAAAAGGTTTTAGATATGACAAAATGTGAGCTCTTTTGTTGTAGAAAAGGAAATGAACTAAAATGATTTGCCTAAAAATCATGCAAATGGCAAGAGGAAGATCTTAAATTTAAACCAGTGCTGTTTTTGTTGCTTCATGCCATTGTTTTCATCAATAGAGTTTATAGATATGTTTAATATCATGTTTTCCAGTGATATGCCAAGATGTGTGAGAATCACACCAAGAAAATTAAAAATCATTTAAGCTTTTGGATGCCAAATTGCATAGGATTCCCATCTACTTAATTCTCCACAGAGTGAGTCAGGTGATTCTTGGAAAGTACATACTTTGATGAACAGGAAATATTGTTTTATTGTGTTTTTTGTTAGCTTGTTATGATTTTAAAGCTGTAATTGACTATGTGCTTTACATATTGAGTCTTTAGGTATATATTATGGAAAAGTCTAATCACTCTAAGCTTTACTTTCACAAAATGAAGTTAGTTTTAGTTCTTTTAATAAGTAATAATTAGACATTTGACTTATAGCTGTAGCATGAACAAAAATAAAACAAGTAAATAAAACGTATCCAATGGTGTGCAAAATCATTTCTCCAAATTGATAAGGTCTGTATTTAACATCAGAGCCAGGACCCCTGCTCCCTATTCACATCTTCCAATTGATGGCTTGCCAACATTTTTCTCTCTCTCTAACAGCTTTAATAACATGCCAGTAGATTTCACCACAAAACACAATAAGAACAGGTATGATTCTAATATTTAAAATCAAAATGGAAAGCAAAATAGCTCATTTCAGCCATATATGTATGTGTATATATATATATATAGTTATATATATATAGTATGTGTGTATATATATATATATATAGTTATATATAGTTATAGTTATAAGTCCAATTACAAGGTGCTTACAGATCCTGTGTCTGATGAGGGCGCTCTTCCTTGTTTGCAGATGGCCGTCTTCTAGTTGCATTTACACGTGGCAGAGAGAAAGGAAGCAAACTCTACTGTTGGGTTTTATAAGTGCTTTAATCGTATTCATGAGGGTTCCAATCACATTACCTAATTATGTCTCAAAGGCTGCACTTACTAATTCCTCATATTTGGGGACAGAATTTCAGCATATGAATTTGGGTGGATAGGGCACAAACATTCAATCCACAACAATCAACAGTCTCATTATTTAATCCACCAGTCAACTCTACAGTATTGCCATATATGGGAAAATTAGCTATAGTTAGTTATGTGACACCTGAATCATTCAAAGGAGTGTAAATTTATTTCATATGTTGAGTATAATAAGTCTACTTTTTAACTTTTCCTATTCATAAATATTTCTCTTTTACATACTACAAATGCAATTACACTTCATAATTTACAATCTTCCCCTTCAAATCTATAAAGACAGTTCATTTTGTGAATGAAGAATTTGGTGCAGGCCAAGCCTTAGTCTTTGGTTTAAATATCCCCAATTCCTTCAGCAGTTTTGAAATTATATGATTTTTAGAACTTTTGTTATGTTATTTGGATTTTTCTGCACTCGATAATCCTTTATCTTGTGGTATATGAGTTTTGTAACATTTGATTCACTGAAATAGAGTTAACCAGGGCTCTCCTTTATAAGTGTTTTGGAAATCACTTACCACTCTCTGAAATACAGGATTATAGGTTACATAGCCAGGTTACACACATAAGATAGATATACATAAAGAAAATATAAAAAATCCTCTTTCACTTTTATGATTTTAGAATTCAGACATTTCTTAAAACAATTCTTAACTTTCTGTACATCGGATATGAATAATGTATAATAATGATACACATTAAAATCAAAAGAAAACAATAAGTGGTTATGGTTTACTTTCTAAAATCAATTGCTATTAATTCCAAACAGATTAATCTTAGCTTTTCTTGCTCTACCTCAAAAAGCTTGGATCTCTAAAATTGTAACTTCTCTGGAACCAGGCTCTGTGAAAAGCATCATTGCATCTGCTGCTGGGTTAACTGCACTTAAATCACTGGGATGTCTTATCAGAGAAGGTTTCTTCCAACACTTATTCTTTCTGTAAAATATTAAAAGAAAATGAATATACAAAAAAAAGACACCTGTACTCGAATGTTTATAGCAGCACAATTCACAATTGCAAAGTTGTGGAAACAACCCAAATGCCCATCAATACATGAGTGGATTAATAAAATGTGGTATATGTATACCATGGAGTACTTTTCAGCTATAAGAAACAATGGTGCCGGGCGCGGTGGCTCACGCCTGTAATCCTAGCACTCTGGGATGCCGAGGCGGGCGGATTGCTCAAGGTCAGGAGTTCAAAACCAGCCTGAGCGAGACCTCGTCTCTACCATAAAAATAGAAAGAAATTAATTGGCCAACTAATATATATAATATAAAAATCAGCCGGGCATGGTGGCGCATGTCTGTAGTCCCAGCTACTAAGGAGGCTGAGGCAGGAGGATCGCTTGAGCCCAGGAGTTTGAGGTTGCTGTGAGCCAGGCTGACACCACGGCACTCACTCTAGCCTAGGCAAGAAAGTGAGACTCTGTCTCAAAAAAAAAAAAAAAGAAAAAAGAAACAATGGTGATATTGTACCTCTTGTATTTTCCTGGATAGCGCTGGAACCCATTCTACTAGGTGAAGTGTACCAAGAATGGAAAAAACAACCATCATATATACTCACCAGCAAATTGGTATTAACTGATCAGCACCTGTGGACATACAGGAATAACATTTATTGGGTATTGGGCAAGTGGGAGGGGAGAGGAGGGAACGGGTATATACATACATAGTAAGTGAGATGTGTACCATCTGGGGGATGGTCATGCTTGAAGCTCTGACTCAAGGAGGGAGGGAGGGTAAGAGCAATATAAATAACCTTAACGTGTGTACCCCCATAATATGCTGATATAAAAAAAATGAATAGAGTACATCATAACCCATATCTACAAGTATACATTTAGCTACTCAGAAAAAATCATATTTTGACAATAATCCCTATCTCTATAACATCAGTCAATGATCAGATAACCAAACATTTTATGAAAAATTGCCTTCCAATAGTTTTAAAACTAAATTATCCCTCCTACCCCCACCAGAAAAGCTGGAGAGGATAAGGTATGTGTTTCAATAATAACGAATGAAAATTATGCATTAAAGATCACAGTGCATTGAAGTGGGAGAAGAAACTGGAAGGATAATTTGTTGAAACTGAGTCACAGATAGGGCATACAATTTGCTAAGAGTCAGACACTAAACTAATAAATGGTAGAACTGAAATCCAATTCAGGTTTAGTCAATCCCAAAGTACACTTTCCTTCATTGACAGCTAGTTACAAAGATTTGATCTTATACCAGGGAAAATACTGGTATTCTTATCAAAAAAATCAAACCTGAATTTATTTAAGTCTATTATTTATTATTTAATTTATTATTTATTTAAGTCTATGAATTTAAGTCTATTAATTCAGAGGAATTATAAGTGATAGAAGGAAATGGAAAATAACTTCATAGCTGTGCAATGAGCAAAATGATGTGACAATGACCAGGCTACTTTTAAAAACCAGTCACAAGGAACAGAAAGAGGAATGAAGGATAATTTCTTTGATGTAGGTATTAACTGATCAACACTTAGGTGCACATATAGTAGTAACATTTTCTGGTGTCAGGCAGGTGGGACTGGGGAGGAGGTTATGAGTATATATATATGTAATAGGTATGATGTGCACTGTCTGGGGGATGGACATGCTTGAAGGTCTGACTTGGGTGGGGCAAAAGCAATATATGTAACCTAAACCTTTGTACCTCCATAATATGCTGAAATAAAAATTAAAAAATTAAAAAAAGATACAGGGACATGTCAACTGATTGAATTGTATGGACTTTTTAGAAACAAACAAAAAAAGAGACAAAGAGGGACATCTGGAAAACTAATTCAGATGGATATTAAGGAATTATTGCTAATATTTTAAAGGTTTGATAATTAGAGTTTATGTTTCAAGAAAAGAGTCTCTATATTTTAGAGATAAACACTGAAGTATTTACTGCTAAATAATATAATATTTGGGATTTTCTTTAAAATAATCAGTTACCTAGGCAAGTGGTTAGTTGGGTAGGCACTCTATGAAATAAAATTGGCAATAGATAACAGGTATATGAAAAGTCTTTGCATTTATTATACTATTTACATTTTTGTGTGTTTTATTGTGTTTCTCCCTACCACATTTGTTACTGATTTTGTAACATGTGATAAAAAGTAAAATGGCAGTTTCAAAACCATTTTTAAATAATGAGGACATTTTCCATTAATAAGAATTTTATATCACAGACATGGATTCATAGTCTTTTTCGGTATAGTGGGGGTGTTAAATATTCTGTCTACATTTTCTATTATTAGAATCAATGTCAACACAGAGGAAAGGATGTTCATGCTGTCACAGGGCGTATACTTAGACTACATCTGAACATTATTTTTCAAGAAAAAGTGTTCAATGATTTGATCACTTGTCAGACACATCTCACTGAAAGATCTTGCAAAGCCTTCAGTTTCATTTCTTTTCCATCTGGAAAACAATGAACAAAGGCCCCAATTTTCAGTGTGCTATATTGAATCCAAGTATTTTATACAAATGATTCTGAATATCAGGAACTATATAGAATTTGTTTTATCCTTTTCCCACCTCCATCATCCTCATTACTAATTGTGTTATTGTTATGTTACTATCACGGGTTTATTCCAATTCTATCAGATTTTGGGAGGATTGAAGGGAGTTGCTATACAACTGTGTAGTAAGAGACTTTAAAAAAAGCTCTGCTATTAATTTATATACTAGACGATGCTGATGAATATGTTATGGATAATATTTTTAAACAGATGGTATCCACAGTGGTATATCTACAGTTTCGTCTAAAATTGTCTTCTGTCATTGATTAAGCCATACTGTAGCTGAAAGTGAAGCTTCAAGAAATACAGCTTCTAAAAAAGATGCCATAGTATGAAAACTGCTTCTACCTCACAGAAATGTTGGGTAAACAAATGAGATAATAAATGTGAAAATCCCTTGAGGGTTTTAGGAGCAAGGTGCAATAAGAGTCCAATATATTATCATATAGGATAATTTTTCAAAGTCATATGATAGATACATAAATATGCTACAAAATTAAAGAAAACTCAATTTCTATACTTTACAAAATTGACTACCATTCACTACTTCCCAAATTTTCAATATGAATAATGCATAAATATATTCTTGTGCTGAGTATTTTATCTTCATGCATGTTGTTTTCATCTGATGGTAGAGAATCTATGTATATTTGCATAGACTTGTAAAATAACAGAATCTTTGGCAAGTAATGATTGGAGATGCAGATCCAACTCCTCCCCTTTTAATCCATCACCATAAACCTGTAGGCTTTCTTAATCAGTACATAATATTTGTATACATTTAGTCATATGCTATTAGTCTCATCACTTGAAACTTTACATGCATAATTAGACTTCTCTTAAATGAAAGATATACGTAGGTTATCAGAATTCATATATAATTTTATAAAACATCAATATCATATTGGGCCAATGGTTATGTCTACAGCAAATTTCACTGCATTTACCAATTCAAAAATATAATGAAGGTTTTTAGTAGCCAAATTCTTACCTTGGACAAAATACTAACAGATAAATATAAGCCTTTGTCTCCCAAATTCTATCATTATTTTTATTTTAACTTGTCCTCTTTTATAAAAACTTCTTAGTAATCGATTTAGTTCTTCATCCTCATTATCTTGTTATGCAAAATTACTTAAAAAGACACATATAAAAATTTCTCACAATGATGTATAAATCATTGATAAAACCTTTCTATGGAGATTTGCATATAAAAAGGGATCAAAAACTTAAACTTGCTGCCCTGGATGAGTGGTTAGAGTTTCCTAGTGTATGATTACAATTTAATAACTACACGGCATGAAATAAATTGGAATAGGTGTGAAAATTAACATTTATTGTTCTCTCTTATTGTGAGCTATCATTTCTAGGTCCCTGGGTTTAATTCTTACAAAATTTTACTGCAAAGATTTGCAAGGGCTCACTGTGACCATCAAAAGGACTGAAGGACAAAATACTACAAGATATATCATCTTGAAATTTCACAAAGCCATGTTTAGCTTTCATAAAAGTTTACAATGAGGGGCAAAAACTTTCATTGTATTATTATTTTTTCATTACATAGGATGGCATTATATAGCTCAATAACATCTAAGAAATGTGAAATAAGATGTTTTATAATTCTGAAAGAAAATTATTTTGAATTTCCAATTCCATTTTCAGAAATCTCAACAACTGGGTAAGAAGGTAGAATTTTATAACATTTAGAGGTGAAAAAATATATTTACTCTATAATCTTTCTCATCAAAATGTAATTTTGATACCTGTCCCTCTTATAAGATATAGTATTCTCACCAAGATCCATGAGTGAAAAAGTGTAGTAGGAATAACTACCTAGCTTTCCTTTCTGTACACATTTTGTCTTGATTTTTACTCTTCCACCTATCATACCATTTTTTAGTCTCTACACTTGTGTGTCTTGGTATGTGGGAGGAATCAAAAAAGCCTCCTCTGACTCATTTTTATTTAAAAGACAGAAGACTGGTACACAAGAACAGTGACACAGACCAATGGATCAGAACAGAGAACCCAGATATAAAACCATCCTCATAATGTCAACTGGCCTTTGACAAAGCAGACAAAAATATACAATGGGGGAAAGAAATCCCTATTTCATAAATGGTGCTGGGAAAATTGGATAGCCATGTATAGAAGACTGAAACAAGATCTGTACCTCTCACCACTCATAAAAATCAACTCATGATGGATAACAGACTTAAACTTAAGTCATGAAACTATAAGAATTCTAGAAGAAAATTCTAGAAATAGAATTATCTATAGATAGTGGCCTAGACAAAAAATTTATGAAGAAGATCCCCAAAGCAATCACAGCAACAACAAAAATAAATGGAACCTGATCAAGTTAAAAAATTTGTACACACCCAAGGAAACAATCATTAGAATAGACAACCTACAGAATTAAAGAAAATATTTGTATGTTATATATCTGATAAAAAGCTGACAATTATAATCTACAAAGAACTCAAATAAATCAGAAAAAAATCAAACAACCCCATTAAATAACAGGCAAAAGGCACAAACGGAAACTTTTCAAAAGAAGATAGACTAATGGCTAACAAACACATGAAAAAGTATTCAACATCTCTAAACATCATGGAAATGTAAATCAAAACCATAATGAGATATCAACTAACTCTGCTAAGGATGGCTTTTGTCAAAACATCCTAAAGCAACAGATGCTGGTGTGTATGTGGAAAGATAGGAACACTTATACACTGTTGGTGAGACTGCAAATCAGTACAACCTCTATGGTAAGTAGTATGGAGATATCTCAGGAACTTAAAATAGACCTACAATTTTATCCAGCAAATCCACTACTGGGTATTCACCTAAAGGAAAAAATTATATTTTATAAAAAAGACGCCTGCACCCAAATGTTTACAGCAGCACAATTCACAATTGCAAAGATGTGGAAATGACCCAAGTGTCCATCAATGCATGAGTTGATTAATAAAATGTGGTAGATGTATATCATGAAGCTCTACTCAGACATAAAAATAATGGTGAACTAATACCTCTTGTACTAACCTGAATGGACCTGGAGACCATTCTTCTAAGTGAACTATTGCAAGAATGGAAAAATAAACAGCACATGTAGTCACCACTAAATTGGAACTAATCCATCAACACTTATGTGAATATATGTAAATAAAACTCATTGGAAATTAAGCAGGTGTGATGGGAGAGGATGCATAGGGTAAATTCACACCTAATGGGTACAATGCGCACAATCTGGGTGACTAGAACACTCATAACTTGGACTCAAACTGTACGAAAGCAAATTATGTAACCAAAATATTTTGATGTGCCCAGAAGCAAATTCTTAAATTTTGAGGGTTGAATATTATAAAATAAATGTTCTAAAAACAAAAGAAAATTAATAAATAACTAAATAAAAGGCAGAAGAAACAATCCTTAGAACTAAATTTAAAATAAATTTTCCACCATACCAGGATTCTCTCTCACCTGTCTTCATATGGATTGTGCTGTATTTAAATCCTAAACTCCATACTTTCAATATACATACTTTTATGGTAAAAGTGGCTTTTGCCCAGAGTGTTAGACAGTTAGGTGAATTCATGCTGAATCTGGATACATACGAGAAGCAAATTGGCAAGACATAATCTAGCTTCCAAGGAGGAAAATACAGAGAGACCTTTGTTAAACTTCAGATCAGACTTGTTGGTTTTTTAATAAGACAATAAAATAAAAGCAACCATACCAAACCAAACAAACAAATCATTATGTCAAAAGCTAAAGCCAAGTTTTGAAGCTGGAACCTAGGCACAGGGAACAAGGCAGTTGTCATATCTACCATGCCAAAGGAAATTATTATAAGTGCCCTAACTTGTCTGACCTATAAATATAAAGAAATATGAAATACTTTTCCTTTCTTTTCAGATAATATGTTCCATATTTTCTAGCAGCAATAAGAATTTATTATTTTCTAATTGATTGATTTCTGTAACTATTTTATATTAATTTGGTTTGAAATGCTATCATGTCATTACCTAATGTGATTTGCATTATTATTTTGGCCACTTACTGATATAAGCATTATCATTGCTTCAGTTCCACTTCTGTATAAATACAGACACCTTCATGATTTTTAAAATATAAAATCAACATTCAAATAGGACTCTCTTTATTTAAATAGACTTATTAGAAATTTAAAGCAGATGAAGATGATTTCAATGAAATGAATAAATAATTAAGGCAAATCTCTATACTTGTCAGAAACTCCATATTAAGAATCAGGTGAGGGGAGACAGTCTTCTGACAGAGCTGTCATTTTTTTAGTTAAAGGTAATGTTAATTTTTTTTTTAATCTTGATGTTCTTTTCAAGTTTACTTGATCAAACCAAAAGCCCCCCAAAAAAGCTGCCAGATAACTTACACAGGTAATAATCAGAACCTTTAATCACACATAAAAGGAGCCATTCAATTCTATGTTGCAAAAATCATCAGCTGGTTGAGAAGGCAGATTTTTGTACTTCAAGCAGTTTTAATCATTGATCAGTTTATGAAATAAAATAACAGATTGCATTTTACAAACTGGTCACTAGCAATGCCTCGTCAGCAGACCTAGACAATAATCCCTGAGTGTTGTAGGACCTCAGCCGTTAATAACCTGGCTTGTTAGTTGAAAGCTGGCAAAGTCTCAAGCATTTAAGAGGATTACTGCTATAAACCATATTAATTTTTTTTTCTTAACATTCAAGTCCATGGTGATGAAGGGCTTCTGTAACAGAAATAGTGAAGTCAAACACATAACAAAATCCTGTGCAATTCCTTTTTCTGGTTAGTGACTGATTTTATAAGAGGAAAATAAAAGTCAGGCTTTATCACACTATGTTGAAATGTTAATTTCTGATGAAATAATTTTAATTGCAAATCCTGCAAAACAAAATAAGACATTAATTTTGAGAAGCCTGCCAACAGGATTTATTTCTATTAAGTCTTGTTCAAACAGATTTTTTTTTAAATTGGCCTTTCTCACTTACTATGGAAAGAATTAGGCAGAAAGCCCAATAAAATCAGAGCTTCCAACTTTTGACCTCAAAGAATTTATCAATCTCATATCACAGGCAGCAGAGAGTGAGAGTTAAGAGTATGGACTCTGGGCCAAACTGCCTGAGTCTATATTCTGGTTTCATCACCTTAGGCTAACTGCAAGGTCTTGGGCAAATCATGTAACCTCCCTATATCTCAGGCTCCTCACCTGTAAAATGGTGATCATAATAACTCTGATCTCTTAAGATTGTTGTAAAGAATACGTGATTTAATATTTGAATATTTCATAAACAGTGCCTCGCATATAATAAATGCTATATACAGTTTATAAAACTTAAAGGTGAGAATATAACTTAAAGAAATATGTCACAGATATAATAAATTAAATACGTTTTATGATGTATTGAACTTTGCTGGTAGGATATAAATGTAAATTAGAAAATAATGATTCAACCAAAATTAGTCAAACAGTTGGTGTTTACAGGTATAGCCAAAGAAAATTCAAATATGTATACCTCTGAAAATTCTGCACATATAATAATTTCCATATAGTCACAGAAAAGTTATGCTTGTTTCATCATCCATAGTTTTTGAGAATGCATGTTCAGCTAATTTGAAAATTTGTAAGTGAGACTATTATACGCTGTATACCATATTAAGGCTTTGCAGAACAGAACATTATTTTCTGAAGACTGAAGCTCTTAAAGCTCAGAATACCAGAGCTTCTTCAACATGAAAATGCCTAAGAAACACACCAGTAACTTGTTAAATATGCAACGTTGGAGATTCTGACACAGGAGTTATATTATTGAATCCATGAATCTACATTTTAACAAGAGTCACAGAATATTTTGGAAGTTCTCTTGAGAGCACATTTTGAAAAATGATTCATTATAAATTATTGCCACTATAGAATACATTAGTTAATTTTGCTAATTTTGTATCAAGTCTACAGAATACCATACAATTTAAAGAAACTCATAATACCAAATAGTTTCCTAACATTTGTCTCCTTTTCAAAGAGTAGACAGAACAATGTTAGTAAATAAATGAAAAAAGATACATTCTAGGTGTTAGTTTTTCCAGTAATTTAGGTATTATTTACATTATTATTAAGATTTTGGGTGATAGGAGAATTAAGATATAATGAGATTAAATGTTTTATTAAAGACATGACAAGAGAAAACTAGTATATCCTACCAAACCTAATTAAAATCTTGATTCATATAAACCAGGCTACTTTAATCATTAGTTATTAATACTATTATAGTTGAATAAAATTATTATAATTGAGACCTCTGGATAGTAATTTTTAATTGTGAAATTTATTTCAAATTATATTTATTTACTTGGAACTGGCACACTTCTATGCACAATATTAAGATTTCAGGAAATGTTCAAAGAGATTATCCTGCTATTCAACGAATGGAATCAATAAGCTATAACAGGGGTGCAAAGATGGAGAGTAGGCCGGGCTCAGCGGCTCACACCTGTAATCCTAGCACTCTGGGAGGCCGAGGTGGGCGGATCACTCGAGGTCAAGAGTTTGAAACCAGCCTGAGCAAGAGTGAGACCCCCATCTCTACTATAAATAGAAACAAATTAATTGACCAACTAATATATATATATATATACACAAAAAATTAGCTGGGCATGGTGGCACATGCCTGTAGTCCCAGCTACTGGGGAGGCTGAGGCAGTAGGATTGCTTGAGCCCAGGAGTTTGAGGTTGCTATGAGCTAGGCTGATACCATGGCACTCACTCTAGCCTGGGTAACAAAGCAAGACTCTGTCTCAAAAATAAAATAAAATAAAAGATGGCGAGTAAACGAGCTCAAATGCAATTGAACATACATTATACTATGGTTCTTATTAAAATTTTTGCAAGGGTTTATGTGTCTATATTTTTAAGAAGTTAATTTATACTTACAGTTCTTTTCAACAAATTGTGTATTTGTTTAGAAGAGAATCTAAAGTTAATTCATCAATATTAATAATTATCAATATCAGATTCATTTAGTGTATCTGACAAGAAGATACCCAAAACAGCAAGATCTGGACTCTACATACTCTGTACCAAGTTTCTCAGTAACTTTTCTAAAGTTATGCTTTCTTTTTAATGTTATTTCTTCAATAATACAAAAAAGAAAGTTAATTTTTAAATTCGTTTTCACTTTTGTGATTTTTAGTGTACCAATTATTTGTGGCAATTGTCCTCTATTAAGGATTTGGTCACTATAGAGACAGTCTACTTCTGTAGTTTAATTTTATATCATGCTCAATGTAATCAGTTTCACAAAATTAAAATAATATATATTGACATTTATTGAGTTTTTCCTCTGCCTAGATGTGCTCTTTAGTAGTACAATTAATCTTCACAACAAACTTAAGAAGTGGTTAGTGTTATACATCCTGTTTTTAGATTAGATGAATCTCTAAGAGATAAAATAATATTTTCCAGGTAACATAGGTCATAACTGACAGAGCCTAGGTCTCAATCCCAAACCTCTGACAACAGAAACCTTCTCTAACCCCACTGACATGTTCTATCAGATTGAATATCAATATTGTACATTCTCAATCTTCACCTGGGAATCAAAATTAAGCGCAGTCTTATTCTATGCTTGATAGTCTCATCACAAATTCATTTTGACTTGCTGAAATAATAGGAACTAAAATAAAAAGAGACTACCTTTATCCAAATGCACTAGTTTGGGAGATTCTCTTTACAATGTCTTATTCCAACCCACTTCTCCAGTCTTATCTTTTAACACAGTCCCATGTGCACCCCATGATCCTGCAACATTGAATTACTCATCATCCTATGAATACTCACATGGTTTTCATGACTTTACTCTTGTTTCATATATAACAGAGGAGATTTTCTATGAATGGAGTTTTTA
Source organism: Microcebus murinus (assembly GCF_040939455.1). Classification (NCBI taxonomy): domain Eukaryota; kingdom Metazoa; phylum Chordata; class Mammalia; order Primates; family Cheirogaleidae; genus Microcebus; species Microcebus murinus. The sequence goes on from NC_134116.1 coordinate 42,080,028, forward strand.
ACCTGATTTCCACACAGCCACCACTAAATCTTCACCTTCCAAGTCACTAGTCTTAAGACCCTATTTAGATGCCATTCCATCAAAGTTATTTCTCAACATTGAGCCCACTGTTTTGTTTTGTTTTTACTATCTCCTGTGCTCCCACACCACTTAATACATACCATTTTTTTTATTTCCTTCTCATTCTATAACTGATATATTTAGGCATCTCTACCACTTGATTATAACCAACTTGAGGCAGCCATTATATTTTATAAGTTCAGCAAGTCACGCCTTCTGACATAAATAAGACATTCAAGAGAGATTGGAATAAGTAAATAAAGGACTAACTGAATGCATAGTAAATGTTCATGTAACAGCTACAAATCACCTTTCAAATTCAAATATAATTAATTTGTAATTGTTGTGTTTGTAGAATTTGTGAGGATATCTCAACTCTCCTCTAATATTGTGATTTATAATTTTGAGATTACACTCTACCAAATATATTTTTAAAAAAACAATTTTTGACCATGTGAAAATCCAATGTAGTATATTTTTAAACTTATTTGGGGATGTCCAACAATCAAATATTGTCTTCTAAATCCCATTCTCCAATAAAAGAAACCAGAGTTCCTTGATCCTAGAACAGAAAAAATGTACTATGAGCCTGGAGCACAGATCAGTGCTAAAATGTAAGGAAATGCTAAAGATAAAAAGAAAGATATAGAAGCATAAAAATGTATGTCAAAGGGACACAGAAGTCAACCCAAAAGTGCTTCAAATGACAAAGTGAGAACAATTTGAGCATTAAAATAAATAGGTTAGTATGGGATTATAACCCAAAGAATAAAACAAATACACATGAGTTTAGACTGCTACAAAATGTTTGAATAAAAAGATAAATAAGGGGGAAGGACAATTCTCCCATGCAGGAATAGTTCAAATAATATATAGAGATATCTTCCCATTCACGAGGTGGAGCTTAATTCCTTTCTTCTTGAATATGGACTAGAGTTAGTGACTCACTGCCAAAGAATGGAGTGAAAAAAGGCAAAACACTATCTCTGCAATGGAGGAATGTGGCAGACACCACCTTAACCAAGTGATCAAGGTTATATCATCAGGATTAGTCATGGTGATGTTGTGTATTGCCTGATATGATGCTATAAGAAGGAGACTTTCATCTCTATGGTACTATTTCCCAAAATCTCATTATGCTGGTCTAATCATGAGAAATCATAAGACCAGCCCGAATTGTAGGACATTCTACGAAACACTTCACCAGCGCTTTCAAAAACTGTCAAGATATTGAAAAATAAGGAAAATATAGAAAAATTGTCTCAGACTAGAGAAGACTATGGAGACATGATGAGTAAATGCAATGTAGTTTTCTTGATTGGATCCTGGAATAGACAATGGACATTAGTAGAAAAATTAATGAAATCTGAATAAAGTTTTTAGTTTAGTTGGAGAAAAAAATCAATTGTGACTAATTCTTTTGCTCAGTTTCCTTTTCTTTTTTTTTGAAATAGCTACGTTTGACTTGTTTTATTTACGTTGATCATCCTATCCTTGTGAATTATTTATTGACATTTCTTATACATAAAACATCTGCTCTCTTGTCATCAAACCAACAATCTCTTAGTCTGATGGTATTTCTTCTAAAGATATTCTTCTTCAAGGAAGTCAAATCTAACTTTAGAAAAATAAGCAGAAAAAGTAAGTTGCCTAATAAATGGTATTAAGCAGTTTACTCTTTGACTAAAAAATTTAAATGGAAAGTCTGACAAAAAATGTAAAATATTTTAGGTAAAAGAAGAGATTCAAAGTTAAGGAGAAATTCAATTTTAGGAATAGATAATGAGCATATTTGTTTACTCAGCTTCATTTTCAATCATGCATTTCCATATGCAAACATCCTTAAAGAAAGTAACTCATCTGTTTTAGTACTAAAAACACAATTTCTTGAAAAATCAAATTCATCATCTTGATTGGCCACTGGCTTCATTATCTAGATAAAGTGCCATTTTTTCACATTTTTATTTAGGTGTAGATAATACTTAATAATCAGAAAAAATTCAGTGGATTATAACTTGAAGCTATTAATTTGTTTCACACAAAAATTCTTCTTTGTAAAATGGTAAAATAGAAGATATAGCTTGCAAAATAAGAAATAAGGCTTTTATTTGCCTCCTGCTTCCCTAAGTGGCTGATAATCAGAAAGAACAAATATTTCCAAAATCAAGACTCACTGATGAGGATATGGGAGATATTTACTCCTGAGAGAGGAGCAGGCTCCTGAATTTATACAGTTTAAATGATGTTGTAACTTTTGTTCTGGATGTAGCCATAAATTAATTTAGTCAGCAGATATTTTAGATTTAAGTTAATGAGGAAAATGTTTAGGAATTGACTGTGTATGTACTAGCAGTATATGATTCCTAGATAATTTTTTTAGTATCCTACCTAAGTTAATACATTTCCTTCAGAATGGGCAAAGAACAAGGGTTACTCAGTATAAGGACATCCATTATCATGCATCATAGTGATTTCTGTGTAAATCCTCTTCATGGTGAGGACAGTGCTATAATTTTTTATTCTTTAATTTGAGCAATATATTAACTACCACAAAGTGGTTGTCTGTAAATTAAATTTTAGTTAAGAATATAAGTAATATAGTGATATTCTAATATTTGAAACATATATTTTTATTCTTTATATATTTCATGATGGTTTTTAAATACAAATAAAATATACATATCAGAAAAGAAGCTTAATTTTTGGATAATTTCTATCCTGTCTTAATTATTACTAAATTATTAGATTTTGACTATTTCTTATGCAAGTGTATTGTGATATGTAGAAGGCTGGCTAAAAGGAAATCCATGTATTTTTGAGTAAATTTATTTTTGTACACCCTGAAATTCTTTTTTTATTTCAAAATATTACAGAGATACAAAAGTTTCTGGTTACATGGATTGTTTTTGTAATGCTTGAATCAGTGTTGTAAGTGTGCCCAACACTGAGATAATGTCCATTGTTGGGTAGGCTTTCATCCATCCCCTTCTCCTCCCTCTCTTCTGTTTGATTTCCACTAAGTTTTACCTCCCTATGTGCATATTTGTGCTCATTGGTTAGTTTCAATTTAACACATTGACTGCCATACTAGAGAAAAATTTTTCTTGAGGCCACATTGTTTTATTATGAATAGAATAAAAACTTTGAAAACAAAAGTATCCTTTCCAATGTGTTATTTTTATTGTTTTCTGTGCATTAGGTATATGCAATTAAAATGTCAATATTAATTGTAACAATAAGAACATCAACAAGTAAGATTTTCATGAACCAGCTTCAGTTACAAATGCCTCACAAGGACCCAGGCTCAAAACTAGTGTGAGGTAAATAGAACTCACATGATGATTAATGTGTTAATAGCAAGTACATATGGGTGTTTCTTTACCCATTCTTGTGATACATTGCTTAGGATAATGGTCTCCAGTTCCATCCAAATTATTGCAAAAAGCATGAATTCATCTCTTTTTTTTTTCTTATGGCTGAATAGTATTCTGTGGTATACATATACTACATTTTGTTAGTCCAGTCATGAATTGATGAGCACCTGGGTTGATTCTACATCTTTGCAAGTGCAAATTGTGCTATAATAAACATTCAGGTGCAGGTGTCTTTTTGATAAAATGGTTTTTATTCCATGGGGTAAATACCCAGTAGTGGAATTGCTGGCTCGAATGGTAGATCTACTTTTAGTTATTTGAAGAATCTCCATAGTGATTTTCATAGAGGTAGTAATTTTCAGTCCCACCAAGAATGTTCAAGTGTTCCTTTCTCTCTGCACCAACACCACAATCTATTGTTTTTTGTACTTTTTAATAAAAGCCATTCTAACTGGGGTAAGGTGATATCTCATTGTGGTTTTAATTTGCATTATCCTGATGATTAGTGATCTTGAGCACTAAATAATGGTAAAGGGAGCAATTCAACAAGAAGACATAACAATCCTAAATATTTATGCACCTTTCACAGGATGCCCAGATTTATAAAGCAAATTCTTCTAGATCTAAAGCAAAGAGATAAACAGTGGCATTATAATCACTGGGGACTTCAACAACTTCAACACTGACAGAAGTGGACAGATCATCCAAGCAGCAAATAAAGAAATAATAGACTTAAATGATACTCTTGAACTAAAGGGCATAACAGACATTTACAGAACATTCTACCCAAAAACTACTGACTATTCATCCTTTTTCATCAGCACATAGAACATTCGTCAAGATTGATTATATCTTAGGCCACAAAACATGCCTTAACAAATTTTAAAAAGTAGAAATCATAACATGTATCTTCTCAGATCACAGTAGAATAAAATTAGAAATCAACTCTTAAGACAAACACTCAATTCTACACAAAATTGTGGAAATTAAACAACCTGTTACTAAATGATTATTGGGTCCATAATGAAATTAAGATGGAAATCAAAAGATTCCTCAAACTGAGTGGCAAAGGGGAAACAAGCTACCAAAATCTATGGTATTCAGCAAAAGCAGTCCTAAGTGAAAAATTGATAGCCTTAAATACCTACATAAAGAAGACAGAAAGATCACAAATTGACAATCTAATGACATGTCTCAAGGAACTAGAAAAGGAAGAGCAAAGCAAATCCAGAGCCAGCAGAAGAGAAGAAATAATTAAGGTCCAAGCAGAACTAAATGAAATGCAAAACAAACAAGCAAACAAATATACAAAGGATCAATGAAACAAAGTTTGGTTCTTTGAAAAGATAAGCAATATCGACAGACTTCCTGCTAGATTAACCAGGAATGGAAGAGAAAGGACCCAACTAAGCTCAGTCAGTAATGAAAAAGGAGATATTATGACTGATACCAAAGAAATACAAAATATCATCTATGAATACTATGAAAATCTCTACATACATAAACTTGAAAATGTAGAGGAAATGGAAAAATTCCTGGAAATGCACAACCTCCCAAGACTCAGTCAAGAAGAAATTGAACTCCTGAACAGATCGATAACAAGCAGCAAGATTGAAGCAATGATACAAAATTTTCCAACACAGAAAAAGTATCATATCATATGGATTCACAGCAGAATTTAACCAGACCTAAGAAGAAGAGCTGGTATGCATACTGCAGCAATTATTTCATAACGTCAAAAAGTGGGAATACTCCCCAGCTCATTCTATGAAGCCAGTATTACCTTGATACCCAAGCCAGGAAAGGACACAAAAAAGAATTAAACTACAGACCAATATCCCTTATGAATATAGATTAATATATTTTATTATTTAGTAATAAAATACTAGCAAACTGAAATCAATAGCACATCAAAAAAATAATCTACCATGATCAAGTGAGCTTCATCCCAGGGAAGCAAGGATGGTTCCACAAATGTTAATCAATGCATGTGATTCACCACATAAAAAAGCAAAAATGAAGACCATATAATCATCTCAATAGATGCAGAAAAAGCACTCAAAATCTAGCACACTTGAATGATAAAAACCCTCAACAAACTAGGCATAGAGGGAACATCTCTCAAAATTATGAAAGCACCTAAGACAAACTCACAGCCAACATCATACTTAATGGGAAAAATTTTCTTGATGCTAGTAGAATCCATAGCTACCATTCATTTTACTTTTATTTACTTTTTAATCAACCACTTAATGAACTAGACAAATGTATATAAATAGTAAGTCTATTATTGTTATTGAGACTATTTTTAAGCAATTTAATAGCAAATGGCTCACTAAATTTTGTGAGCCATTTATATATCTCTGATTATTTATATATCTCTGTTCACTTATTTATATATCTTATAAATATATTTCACTTATTTATATATCTTATTTATATGTCAGTTCACTTAGTTATATATCTCTGATTATTAATGATTTCTTCTTTATATTGACCAAGCATTGTCACTGGTCCTATTTTTATAACACAAATTTATGCAGATATTTATAAAAGGTACTATATAGACCAATTAAAAATTTGTGAAAGTGCTCTCCCATGACATGTTTTTTCCCACATTGAAATAATTATGAACATATTTTTCATATTTTAAAATCATCCTGCCTATTTTATATAATATTTTAAATTTTTTCTAGAAAATATTTTTGTTTCTTTGTTTTCCTCCCTCCAGTACTGGTGTTTTTAAAGTATATTTTCTATAATTATGTTTAGAGCCTACGTATAGATGCTTATTTCTGTCAATGTAAGGTAGTAGTGGAAATTGTATGAACTTGAAATCAGAGGAGCAAGATGAAAACTCTGATTCTGTCAATTACTAGTTATGTGACCAGGGCAAGTTAATTATTTCACTGTACCCCTATTTCTTCATTTGTAAATTATGAATAATATTTAACACGAAACCATACTGCCTTATGGATTTTTTTCATGATATATGTGCAGTGATTTCCAATAGCTCTTGTATAGGTGTCATCCATTTATTAAATGAAAAATTCTGAAAGCAGAACATTATATTTATTTATTTATCTTTACTTAAGAGAATTTGGAAGTGTTATTTACTATTTCTTATATCGGTTTGTTAAATATACCATAAAAATCATGTGCTTCCAAAATTTTGTCAAAGACTGTAATATTCAATTCTATAAAATTTTCCAGAATTCCCAAAGTGTATTTTGATCACTTTGATAGAACTTGCATCAATAATAGGAAATAACCTTAATCGATACCAGTTGTATGAGTGTATTCATTTATTTCAAGAACCTAATTTAAAGTATATTTTAAAATCCTGTTAAAACATTAGTGTCCTGTCCTTAAATGTCCTCTGTAAATATTTGGAGTGATGACCAGAAGATATTCTTTAGGTGTCCTCATTTTTCAGAACAATTTGCCCTTGAATATATTTACAAATACATAACACTTTTTACATGTTTTCATAACTAACTTTTTCTTTTTGTTAAAAAAGAAAATAAATAATTTCACTGCTGCTTCTCTAACTTATTATTCCTAAGAATAAACAATACTTACATAATGTCTATTAATCAATTTTTATTATATCATTCTGATATAAAGATTCATGAATGCAGTTTTTTCAACATTCAAAATTAAAGCTAACACATTATATTGAAAAATATTCTATAAACGTACATTGAAATACAAGTGAAGTTCTTTTCCAGAATCTAATTTCAGAATTTATTGATAACTCCATTTAAAACAGTACTAAATACAAGTGAAATAAAGAATAGAGGAAAATATCAATAGAAATAGATTTATGAGGTACACTTTCACTTTTCAGCTGGAGGTCAAATTTGATGCTATAAATCAGTATATGATTTGTATACTGAATATTGTATATTGCCCAGATAAACGTATCTAAAATTTTAAGTAAAGTTTTATGTCTTTTCTTCTTTTCCATGGAATCAGGCATGTAGAAGATATTTAACACTGTATCAATAAAAATGTTTCTTTTTAAGTCAATCCATGAAAAAAATCCCATAAACTATATGTAATGACAGATTAATATGCAGTGGTTAAGAGTGAGATTACCTTGAGCCTGCAAGTCTGGAAAATGATTAAGCAATATATATAAACATTCTGTTGAGGAATTCAAAGATTCAGTTGGGTCTGTGGATTAGTAATGACATCTTTACTACCAGTTTAAGTACAGGGAGCCTAAATTCTCGGCCATCTGCTGTTTTGGATCTGTTTTCCAAGAATTGCTGACATGATAGCTAACAGATTTAGAAAATATATTCAGCTTGCAGTGACCCAGTGTGTGACAGCATTCACATGTCCAGCTATAAAGTAGTTTTAAAAAAATCAGGCCATAATAATGTATACCAAGTTACACCTGTGAGAAAAATCGCTGAAATAATATCTTATTAGATAGGCTTTTCTTTTTTCAAATGCAATTTCCCAAACACAGATACAGTAAATCTAGAGAAAATATTAAAGAGTTGTTATTGATGTGTTTTGAAGTGAGTAGAAGAGTTGTTGTAGCTGTTGCTTTATAATTAATAGAAAGCTAAATTTCTAAAATCCTACTTTCTATAAAACATTGTAATATTCATTTTACTTATCTTTTCCAGATTAGGTTTCAGTTAAGGACTTAGGGACAATTAGTGAAACTACCTTTCATTCATAATATGAGAATGTTTTTGACTAAATTTCATAAAAAGAGAATGTTTTTGACTAAATTTCACATAACTGATGTTATGACACAAAATCTGTCCTTTTAATCAAGTTGAGTTGAAGAAGATAACCATTAGTTATTAGAAGAAGACAATAGAACAAATATGCTTATTCATAATAGCTAGTATTTTTGCTCAGTTTGAATTAAGGAAGGAGATTAATAAGCATTTTAAATTAACCTGGCATCAAAGCAAGTAACTGTATAAAACAACGATGATAATTAAAAACACCAACCATTCTTTCTGTACTTTGTGTTTATTTGTCAGAAGACCTGACAATATTGAACTCTCAACGAATATTGGGTAAATGATTTCGTAGTATAAAAATGAATCATCCCCTAAAGTACAGACTATACAAGAAGCCTGGCTATGAAAGGGGGGAGAAAAGCAATAGTGGAGAGAGAGGTAGGATTAAGAAGGTAAAATTGTTTTCTTTATTTTTAAATAAAGTGCGAAAACAGATTTGAGCCTGTTTAAAGTACACATAGACAAAATTAATAAAGAAGAGGTTAAAGGAGACAAGGAAAAAAAAATGAATCATCCCCAAATATTTTCACTCAAAACTAGTTCTCTTTTCCATAGTTTACATCCATTCAGCTCTTTTATTGCTTTAAAGCATGGTAGATATTTCTTTACTTGTTTATTGAAATAGATATGCTCTTGCTTAAGTATACTGAGGACACTCTGCTGGGCAAGAGGAGACAAAAGTGTAAGACACAGTTCTTATTACTCTATATGGAAAGAGTGTTAGGTAAGAAATAGAAAATGTAGTCTTTGCCCTACCATTAAAAATGGTCTGTTACTTGTTCTTCCTGAAATGAAGATTACTCCTTTCTGCCTGTTTCCACACCTGTGAAATAGAAATGATATTTATAATAGCAGTGAAGCAGAGTTCTTATAAGAGTCAAAGAACAAATGCATCAGGCTATTCACAAAATAAGGCTAAATAATGTTCACAAATTGCTCACTAAATATTGTCTATAAATGGTATCATCATCTGCTTTTTTAGATAAAAAAATGAGAGAGTCTTTGAGTACTGTTTTATATTCATACATTAACTTTGGAGTCTTTATACTTCTCTGTCCTATTAGTCATTTAATTTAGTCATTATAACACTTCTGTAGGGTAGTATCACTCTTCCCTGTGTCCAGACATTGTCTAGCTATAGCGCATGGATCAGTTGTACAAGGTTTTGAAGTGTATAAGGGCTAAATGGGCATTCTTACTCACAAAAAATGCCTCTACATTTGTCTGCTTCTATCACCTCATAAGTCAGAATATATTTCACAGATCTCTAACATTACAGATTAAAAAGAAGACATATGTTTACATTTTGTTTTTTAATGGTTGGTAAATATATAATATTTGACCTAGGGGAAGTAATTTTATGTTTAATAAGACAGTCACATTTGCCTTTCCTATGTATAAATGCATAGGCTGGTCATTTTCTATGTACATAATACTCAAATACTAGTGGGGAAAAAACCATCTGTTAAAATTCTGTGTACCAGAGACATTATCAATTCTCAAATTATATGGAATATAATTATATTGAAAACGTGTAACAATCTAAACAGTTTAAAACATTTATTTATATATAAGAAACATTCATTCTAAAATATATCATGTGCTTATTTTCAGAAAAACTCATTAAAAGTATTAATCCAATCCAGTTTCCTTAAGAAAGCTTATGTTTATATTTTAACTTTGAGCATCATGTGCCAAAAAAGCAAATACAAAGAAACTCCTCATCAAAATTGAATTTTAGTGACCAAATTTACCCTCCCGCTTATACAACTAAAAATATATGAGAAAATATATGAAACTATGTTTTTCACATATAGAAAAACTGGCAGTAGAAAACAGCAATCACTGAGAAAAGAGAAACAAACAACAACATGAGCCTAACTTGTCTTAGCAAATAAATCATTTGAAGCATACATGAAAATAAAACAGATTATAGAAGTAATAGATTCAGACATAAATAGTTATTATAAATATGTCCTACATATTCAAGAAGGCAGTAGAAACATTGAGTATCTTAAAAAGAGACATGAAAGATATTTTAAAACAAATCTGAATTTAACCTGTAGCTTAGATAAAAAATACATTGAGGGGCATTAACAGATTATATTCTGCCAAAGAAAAGATTACTGAACTTGAAAAAAGAGCAACAGAAACAATTCAAAATTAAATACAGATGGAAAATAGTAGGAACAAAAGTGAAGAAAGCATCAGGTAACTGTGGGGCATTTCAAAGAATGTAATATACAAGTAATTGGAGCCCAGGAAGGGTGAATGAGCAGAAAAATATCTGAGAAATAATGGCAAATTTTTTCATATTTGATGAAAATAATAAACATAAACCACAGACGCTCAATAAACTTCTTCCAGCACAAGCATCAGAGAAGAAATTATGTACATTAGAAAGAAGATAAGAATAACAGTAGACTAAAAACATGCAGGCTAGAATATAGTAGAGGAACATCTTTAAAGTGTTGAAAGAAAAAAAATGATTTAAAAAGCCCATGAAATCTAAAATTCTGTATTTAGAGAAAATATATTTTAAAAATGTGAACTGGAGACTTTTTTTAGATATACAAAAACTGAAAGAATTCATCCTCAGTATATCTGAATTATATTCCCTTCTTGCAGAAGGGAATTTGAAACTACACAAAGATATTAATAGCATTTGAAGATAAATACAGAAGTTTCTTTGCTATTTTTATTTGATTGTTTAAAACTGCAGTGCCCAACCACCGTTACCCATCCACTGTCTGCTAAGTGACCTGGTAGCAGAGCTCTGCCCCTGCACCACTGCTGTTCCGTGGAAAAATTGTCTTCCATGAAACCAGTCCCTGGTGCCAAAAAGGTTGGGGACTGCTGGTTTAAAGTCATAATAATAGCAATGTAAATTGGGATTTATAACATATGTGAAGTGAAATGGATGACAAATACATAATAAATGCTTGGAAGGAGAAAGTGCAAGTACTGCTATAAGGCCATTGTATTACATGTGAAGAGTTACAAGAGTGATACGTTAAAAATGTATGCTGTAAATCCTAAAGCAATGACTAAAAATAAACAAATGAGTTATATTAATAATTAAAAAACCAACAAAGGGCATAAAATGGAATTTTAAAAACTACCAAATTAATCCCCCCAAAAAAGCAGAAAAGAAGGAAATGGAGAACTAAAAGATGCTTCAAATAGGAAGCATGTAGTAATATAGTAGATTCAAAGTCTACTACATAAATAACGTTAAGTGTAAGTGATCTAAATAGTAATATTAAAAGATAGAGAATATTAGGTTGGATTAAACTACTAAAACCCAAATATATACAAGCTAGAAGAAAGCCACTTTAATTATAAAAATAAATAGTTTAAAAGTAAAAGGATAGGTAATTGGTGGAAGGGAGTGATCATTAAGGGCTATAAAAAATTTTTGACATCATCTACTTTTTCATAATCTTGATTGTGGTGTTGGTTTAATGGATGTATACATATGTGTATAAAATGCATACATACATATATGTTTCTTGGGCATATACATACATGAAAATTTATAAAATTCAACATTATATAAATATGTGTTTATTGTATCCCAATTACTACCTATAAAAATCATATAAACATGAGTTTCAAAAGTCCATATTTCATATTAATAGTTTAACACAATCATTTTAATAATATATATTAATATCTCATATTAATATAAAATATATTATCAAAAATTATCTTATTCAAATATTAATATAACTATTAAAACATAAGTATTTTCTATACTATTTATATTATTTTGAATATATAATATAACTTGAAAAACAAAACCTCTATAGCATGTTGAAATTATATTTGGAGACAGAATTACAATTTTATGTGTTAAAAAAGCAAATTATTCTCAATAATATATACCACTGGTCTAAATCAACTTTGCTTAAAAAAGGAACTTGATAACTGTGATTCGTAGCAGTCAGAACACTTATCAGTGTTCATGAATTCTAAAAAGTTTTTTGTTGTTTTTTAATTTTTGTTTTATTTTTTACCATATATCAGTTAGAATATTGTATTTTTTTTCTTGAGTGGCTTCTCTAGAAATAACTTTTTAATCGTTGACCAAATGAATTGACTTTTCAGAAGTAGATTTACTATCAATTACCATCTTCAATTTCACTTTTAGCACTGATCAGCAATTTGGTGTTTATAATAGTGACCCAGAAAATAATAATATTTTAAACCTGTTTTCCAATAAATTGAGAAGAAAAAAAAAAAAAACCTATGTATAGAACAAAGCATGTGGAAATCAGAATCTGATTTGATGTGTTTTCTCTCACTAGACCTTTCTACTTATATGACATCAGGTAAATCCCATCACATTTATGCAATGCTGTTTGTTTTGAACTCATATTTTTACAAAAAAAATTATTAAAGCAGTTAAATTGTCCTAAGTTGGAATCTCATCTTTGTCACTTACATGTGATGTGACTATGAGAAAATTATCTAATCTCGATCAATGCCCTTTGGCCCAAAACTGCCAGTAACACAACTGTAGTTTAACAAAGTTGTGCTTATTGACTTTCTGCAACAAGCGAGAATGAGCACCATGAGAAACCATTGGGCATTTCATTTCAGTAAGAGGGTATCTATCAGAAGGGACTGAATGTGGTACTTGAACTTGTGTCAGCTGTTAGGGCAGGATAAAAGGAAATTAGGCTTTCTTGCATTGCATGCTATCAGGAAGTAGAAATAATTCTTGAGGATCTTAATAATTCTTATCCAGAAGATCAGAGCAAGGCTAAAGCCACAATTGGTAAAGAAGCAGCAGTCATAGACAATAATCTGGCCATATTTGTAACATAGATAATGTTCTTATTTTTGTCTCCACACAAGCATGATTATGAACTATTCTTATTTTTATCCTCATCCACAATAAGCACAGAGCAATGTTGTCTGATATTTGTTTTTGTGAATTTTGTTTAATGTTTACATAAAGCTGAGCTAGATCAGCTCTTAGCAATGCCATAATCTAAGAGATAGTGTCATTTCAATTTCCAGTTGTCATTGACTACTCTTATCTTTCTCACTTTTTCACATTAGTTTCCTCATTTGTAAAATGTGGATAAAGATTATAGTAAAAATAATTTTTTGGCTGAATAAATGAGATAATAATGAATTAATAAAACTGATCGGTGCCTTAAATATAATGTTTTTTAAAAGTTCTTCTTGTAACTATAGAAAAAATGTATTTGTAAAAAAGGACTTTAAAAAATCTTAATATAATTGAACAAAGAAAAGGTAGATGCAGCATTGAAATCATTGAAATCAATCTAAACACATAGAATCAAGTTGTTCTCAGCTCTTCTTGAATGTCTTTCTAGCTATACTGTCTGAAATTCCAGTATAATCATTGATTGAGATTGGCAAGGAAAAAAAGTGGGAATGGCATGTCATTCTACATACTTTGAAATATGAACCATTAAGAGATCGACGTGTCTACTTTGAATGACACAGGGTAGCTCAAGGGAATGGCTTGCAAATTTAGAAATTGAAACCCTAAATTTTGGGTTGTTCAACCAGTTACACTTTTTTTTCAATTTTTCCCAAAGTTAATTTTGGTAAAAAGTGAACATGTATTCACAAATTCAGGAGTAAATATATTTTATTTATTAATTTAAGACAGTGGTTGAATTGATAAGGAAAGAAAAGAGAAGCTATTCTTCAGAATTTTTTGCTTGTTTTTAGTGAACACATCAAAAGTCATCTAACGGGTTCATGTTTTCCTTCTGGTTTAATTTTTTTGGTTCTCATTTCTTTGGATTCAAATTCATTTTATTTTTTTAAAATTGGTCATATATTTTAATTTTTATCAGTGCATAATATTTTGATAAAAGATGATATACCAGACGTCCATAATATCTAAAAAAAATATTTTAGCTTTGGATTTTTGTCAGCAACTAAGAATAACAGGTTTACATTATGCTATGAAGAACACTGATCATTAGTGAAATAACAGTTGCATTAAATTCAACAAAATTTTTGTGATTTCATAGACTTTTAAATATTATTCTCTTTGCTTTTAGAGTTAGGACAATGTATGTAGGTTGTCTATTATGTAAAGATATGTAAAGGTATGTAAAGTGTCTATTATCTAGCAATGGTAATTTAGTTTTCCTTTTCCAAATATAGAGCCTCAACCCATTTACTCAAAGAGATAGTATAGTGTTTAAGAGATTAGATTCTGGAAGCTAAAGCAAGAATATGACCAAAGTCGGCTTCATAACAGCTGTGTGAACTCAAATACAATTATTTAATTTCTTTAAGCTTCATTTTCACTTCTGAAAAGTTGAAGTAATAGCTAACCCTCAGAGTTATTGTAAGGATTAAAGAACATGGTTTATTGGTTTGGGTTCCAGCAGAAGCACAATCAGTGACAAAGATTCTTACAAAATAAATTTATCATGGTGATAATTCCATGAAACTGTGGTGAAGACAAGTGGAGTAAGATTGAGAGAGGAAGGTGGCTAATAAAGTTTGCATTATCTAGTAAGTATTACTGAGGTTCTCTGGGCCTTAACCCTTTGCAGTCGGATGTCGAGTGTGGATAATGTCGAGTGGATAATGAGAAAAAAGGGAGCAAGTGCAAAGGGTTAATCCTGCTGTATTGAACAAGATCTTCAGAGTTACCCGACTTATGAGCAAGGAGCCACACGATTAGTTGAGGTGTGATGTTGGGATGTGTGTGCTCACATGTGTTGTGTGTGCACTGTGAGTGCAGTAGTTCTCAGGCAATTCCATTCTAGCTGAGTGTGCTCTGGCCCCGGAAAGTCCTGAAGCAAAGAGATACAGATGGAAATCTGGCTTACGTGCCTCAGACAGGGCAGGATATAACTGAAAGCAACTGCTATACGTTGCACCACACACTGCTTAACAGGATATATAAAAGTAATAAATAAGTGGTAGCTCTTAGTATAGTTTCTGAGATTCCTTGATATTCTCCTCGGGGAAATAAAGATAACAGTAGGACAGAAAGCCTCTGTGAGATTTCGGTGATAGAATACACATAGTGTCCAGCTCACTGTTAATTAAGACTATTAGTAGAATTAAACAATCCATGTTATTTATATTTCAGTTGTTATTGTTTTATTATTATCAAGCTATGAATTCAAAACTTTAGTCCTCCCTATAGTATGTCCCAATCAATTTAAGCTAAATAGGCAGGAAATAATTTAATGTAACATAAATATCAAAATGTAAAAGATCAAATGGCAATGTTTTTAGCACTATGACTTTTATCAGTATTGCTATGTTAACCACTGCTTTTGGACCCAACTCTAAAAGTATAGAGCAAAGGAAAAGATTTGCAAAGCTTTTCCTACAAGAATTATACTGTCTAAAGTGTCCCAGTAGATATTATCATTTTCAACACTTCTCATCTACTTTCAACTGCAAAATTGCTAAAAAAGTTCCTAAACTTACTTTTTTTAGGTGGTAAACACTGTACATGAAACTTACTTTAAAAACAATCAAGTTTTCCTATCTACCATTGGAATTTTTATACTGACTTGAACTTTCTTTTATATTATTTGTAGTTTTGAGAAATATACTAGCCAAGTACATGCTTAGTAATTTTGATCTTTTGGAATTTTACATTTAATATTTTCTAGACTTTTTCCCTGAAACAAAATGTCAAACTGAAATCTCATTTTTTTCCCTCAGAGTTTAATGATACCAAATTAAATTCTTAGAAACCATAAAACCATAGACCGGGGAAAAACCTTGGGAACTGTCGAGTACAAACACACCACTGCACAGATGAGGAAATTAAGGTCCAGAGGGGTAACGTGTCTTGGCCAAGGTCACATGGCTCATTGGCTTATTGTACCTCACTAAGTTGCATCTGCTGATTCTTTCTATTTTAAAAATCGTAATTAATATATTCATTTCCTTCACCTTGGATGAATTACTATTTTTTAAATTTAGTATTTTTAGCTATTATGTAGTAATCATTTTATGCATACATATTTTGTATAGCAGTTGCTCCGTGCTTGGCATTTTTCAAAGTGCTTTATAAGTGTTAACAATTGTAAGTGTATTGCAAATATTTACAAGTATTTAATGCTTATACTAACCCTATGAAGTTGATGCTATCATCATCACCATATAAAGGATGTGATTACTGAAGACTACAGAGATTTTGTGACTTAGCCTCAGGTCACACAGTTAGTGAATAACAGATCTAGCTTTCAAACCCAGGCAGCCATCTCCAGAGGCCATGTTCCTCATTATTACACTAGGCTGCTTCTCATTACTCACACCCAAATCATAAAAATGCATGTAAAACAAATGGAAGCCAGGATGGTCATTACCATTATTTTGAAAACATGAAAAACATCAAGATATCTAGAACTCAGCTTCTTGTGTTTGAATATTTTATCAGCTGTGTGGTGCTAGAAGTGTCACAACTTTTCTGTTTTGTTTTTCAAATTTTAATATAAATATGGGAAGCGATTTTATATATATACCTGGGTATATATACCCAGGTCATGAAATTATTCAAGAATATATTGAGATGTAGATGGAAGTTATTTAGAAGCTTAGAAGACTCAGGTAATGGTTAATTATGAGGAGAGAATTCATGTATGATATACACTCAGTACTAAATGAATGGTAAATATTATGGAACTCAAATGCAACTTGAATTTTTAACAAGTAAAATATTTATTGTATTTAAAAATCTATGAGTTGTAGAAATAATGGAAAGATAAGATAGGAAAAAAGAATCCTCCATATTAGGGAGGCCATGTAATTGTGCCTCTCAGATCAACTTCAGGAGACTGAGCTGTGAGGAGCAAAGTTGATTGACAGTCTCACCTGCTGCTTCTTTGACTCCACCTCCACATTCATTTAAGCCAGCCCATACTTCACTAAGCTGCTCCAGCCAATGACTGAACACAACTTGAATAGTAGCACTGGCATTTTTGCCTGACATGGGTCTCCTCTAAAGAGCAGATTTCACTTGGGGGCTTCTCACTGGCCTAGCAGAGATTTTCTCAGAACTATGTTGAGGTATGAGGTTGGGAGGCTATTCCTACCCAATTTTTCCTTCTCTTTCTTTCACAGGTGGACACTGCCTCATAGTCTAAAGACTCTTCTTGATTTCTCCAGCTCCTTTCCCTTTTATCTTTCAGACTTCCCCTCAATGAGTCTTTTGTACATTTGAACTAATTTTGGCAACCACTTCTTAGATAACTCAAACTAACACATTTATTATCCCACCTTTAGGAGATTCCCTGCACTTACATTTACATTGTATCTGTGGGTTCCTGAGCCAGCTCATTATGGCCTGCAAGAACCCATTGTATCTCTTCCTAGATCTGATAGCTTCCCAGACTTCACACTGGTATCTCAAAATTGGCCATATTAGGAATATTTACACATGTAAATCTTTTTTCTTCCCAGCTGAGCCACTGGTTAAACATTTACCAGTATACCATCACTGTATATCTTTTACGTATGTGAAATAATATACTATTTGGTAAGCTATTTCTTGTAATTTTAAATTCATGATGAATAGTTTCCCCATGTCAATAAATAACCATTGGCCAAAAATTTTGTATGTGGTTGTATTTTATTGTGTGTGCTGGGGTGAGTAGTTAACGAGATAGTACTTACAAATTGGCTTAAAATAGTGCTTGACACATAATATTAAATGATTATAAGCACTTATTATATAAGGCATAATAATAATACACTATGTACACTAACAGTACATACATTTCATTGGCCAGAATTTGTCACATAATGATGCCTAATTTCAAAAGGTGGGATATTGCAAGCTTTCTAATACTCAGAAGAGAAGAAAGATATTGGTATATATTTGTAAAGTCTACCACACTCTCAAAGACCCAGTTTTCCAAATGAAAACATGGCCCAACAATTTTGGAAAAAATTTTATTTTTATATGACTAAAATGGAATAATATTCTCCTTTGATATTATATTCATAGTTAATTTTCATATCTATAATATTTGGCATTATTTCAAGTTATTTCACATGGAAAAGTTTCTTCATATAAATAAAAATATTGATAACTTAATTCCACCAATAATGTATTAGGGTCCAGGAACTCTTAAAATGCTACAGATTAAAAAGAAAAAAAGTTGTATATTGTCCCTCTCCTGAAAAAGTTCACAAAAGTAAAAACAGTTTTCAGCAAACTGGGACCTGTGGGCCAAATCCATCTGGCCTGCTGCTTTTTTTCATAAATAAAGTTTTATTAGACCACATTCATACTTATATTTTAATATATCACCTATGGCTGCTTTTGCCATACAATAGCAGAGTTGAACTGTTGCAACAGAAACATGGCATCCAAAGAATGAAATATTAATGTATACTTCCTAGCCCTTTACAAACAAAGTTTACCTATCCCTGCTCTAAAGACACAGAAACTGGCAGCATGGAAATTAACCAGTAAACACACAAACAAAACACAATGCAACCATCTAAAATTACTATGAACAAGGGTAAATTGATAAGGACAGCACATAACCAGGATTAATTGTAGCTGGGGTTGACAAGAAAAATTCAGATTCTTTGCAACAACAAGCAATGTAACCTAATTAGAATATTGCTACTCAATTCAGTAACTATAATTTGTAACTACTGTGCAGTTAAATTACTGGTAAACTCCACCAGTTTAACAAAACCTGGGATACTACTTAAATTAAGTTCCAAAGCCTAAGGCTTTTTTTTTTTTCAAAGAAACATGACCAAAAATGCTTTTATGCTGGGATTTTATAGAAGAGCCAAGTAAAGAATTAGAGTAATTATGTGGAAAATTTGGGCAAAAACCACACATTTGCTTCAATTACAAGCAATTTTCAAAATTACTTTGTATGATATAATTTGATTATTTCTAAGATTAAAAGAGAAAAAATGAAAGTTCTGGGATAAAATGGCATTTAAATTTGAGGGGATTTGTAGTATAATGGTTGAGGGAAATCTTGATCTTTAATGCATGTTAGTATTTTTAATGTGCCACAATTAAGGGTAACAAGCAAGAGGGACTAGTGGTATCAAAATTGTAAATTATTTTTATTCTGTCTATTTTTATTGTTTTATTTGTATTTGGCTTCCAATTATTACCTATTTAGACTTTGTTTATCCCCAGCCAGAAAGAAAGTGGAAAATGCTTTATAAGAACAAGATCTGGTCTCCTCTTTGGGCTTTTTACCTTTATAGTACAGACACAAAGAACAAAGGGCCACTGCTTGACAAAATCCCTAGAGGCTACCCTAGAAACCATATAGCTCTGTATAGTTTAGGTTTCCATCATAGTTTTAAATTAATAAGTTAGACTAACTCAAAAGCTTTAATCCAGACTGTGGTATTGAGGAACATGCTTTAAACATTTTCTGTTTTAATTTCTACAGTGCTTGATATAAAAAAGGTTTTTCCTTTCACATTTATTGAAGAGTATTGAGGACCTTAATGTGCCATATTGACAGAGTAATAAAAATAGCAAATTGCATTTCAGGCTTTGTGCCAACATCATTAAACTCCCTGTCATACCCAAAACAATAACGAGGACAAAACAAAAGCCAAAGCTCTCCTCCAGCTCAACTCTGATCCCTGTGAACTATAGTCAGTAGCCTCTGCCTTGGGTTCTCTTTAAAAGGAACCATTGAACAACACCTCCCCTCCCCCATATTTTGACTTCTGTTACATAAACAGTCCCCTTCCTTCTTCCCAGATTTGTTTTTTAGAAAAAGTTTCCACGGTAACAATACTTGTTCTGTAAGTTGACTACCTAAATGCTCACTGTTACAAAATGATTGAGTGTCCCTCTTCCCTACCAGGCCATCATACTCTTCAGATTTACATGTGAAGAATTTAAATGTGCCAGAATTAACACCCCTTTTAGTGGAATCAGTGACCCAGAAAAATCCATTCCACAATTTTAATACTGCACTTGTCCATGGCAAATTGAGCAAAAGAAGGGACCATTTGACCCACTCTACCAAAACACAACTCTGTAAGTTATCAGAATAAATTAAAAAGTAAATCCTCAATGTAGTCTCCTCCTTTAAAATCAATACTTTGGAAAAGGATGACATTTTATGGATGTATGTATAGATTGCTAAAATTTTATTCTAGGTAACATAAAATAATATTTAGAAGGACAAAATTAAACTTTGATTTTAAAAAAGGTAGATCCTCTTAAAAATGTTTGGTATTTAAAAATATACATCTAAGTGTTTTAATATTATAGCCCTTAATTCATACCCACATTATATGATAAATCTAGTATGTCAGTATTCATTGAGCAATAAGAAAATATATGTTTTCATTATAAGCACTCCTTTTAGATAGAAAACATATTCCACTTACAGAATCATTTTTTTAAAAAAATAAATGAGCACCAGTGGAGTTATTGGTGGAAGAGAAAATCAGGAAAACCATGCCATATATACTCAGGACAAAATTTTTATGTTACTTTTTTGAAATGTCTTTGCAATAGAGAGTGGTTGAGTATTACTGTTCAACATTATACTACGCCATCTTCAATTGCTTTAGACAATATCTCAGGAAATGGTCCAGCAGGTTTGCAGTAGCTAAAATGAGATTCATCCCCAATATCGATTCACTTATCCTGTGACAGCACTCCTATCTTGAAAGCCTTCAGCTGCTTTGAAATCCTCATTTTTGTTCAGTTGACTGTGAACTTACCTACTTGTTCTTTCACAATTGCAATATGTGGACATGATTTCACTAAATTTCTTCATGAAACATTTAAACTAACCCACATTTAAGGACCTCTAAAAACTATAAACTCTAAATTTTCAGGTAGTTTTTCTCCACTCTGATTTAATAAAACTAACTATGAAATAATTCAAACATAAAGAAAAGCACAAAAATATTCTTGCATTTTCTACATTGTACAGAGATATGCAAATACAAAACTAGAATTCTAATTCAGCATGGAAGGATCATCACATGCACTGTGGTATGTAATTGCTGTGTGATAAGTCTGGGATGATAAATCAGTCTTTTATGCAATCTGCACTGAAAGGCCATATTTCCATAGATGAGATTGTCATAGCCTAAAAGATGAGTCAAAATGGAATCAAGTTATCCTACTAAGTCAGAAGATAACTGCAAAAAAAAAAAAAAAAAAAGGAACAAATTATGAGAAAGGGCAAGTTAAGCCCTTCAGATAATCATGGAAAAAAGTAAACAACAAGTGAAGAGAAATCTGAACACCAAGGATTAAACCACAGTTTGGAGGATCACATGAGGTTGTCCATAGATTTAGTTTGAACAGATAATGAGCAGTAGGGACTAAATAATAGCTACTTCTTCCATAGAACTAGAATGGGTCATCTTAAACCAACGTTAAAGGCTTGGTAAAACTTAAGGTTAGTGAACCACATTGTCAGAGACCCTAAGAAAGGAGAAGATATCCATCAAAAAAAGAGGGTAGTGGATGACACTGAATTCTGCTGATCAGAAAGTTTAATTGCCTATCTACTAGGAAACTTTCTTTAAAATTTTTTTAGTAACGATCCTGAATGTATTTTGCTAAAATTAAAAGTTTTTGAATAAGGTAGTTGGAAATATCCATAGATATTGCCTCTGTGGGATGATAGTTTTAATCCAGATACTGGATAAATATGTTCCCTCATGTGCTTGTCATAGTAAAGTAGCCCAGAGGTAGATCAAACAGAAATATACGAACTTTGTGGAGTATAAATCTGTTGACTTTTCCTGTCATCAATTCCCCTTGTTTAAGAAAGAGTTCTACTTTTTTTTTCTCAGACCTGGTCAATACAAGCATTGCGACTTTTGGCTATCATTCAGGTATGACCTCATGACCCAATCACAACAGGAGTGAAATGATGAGTCTTTTACTGAGACTGCAGAAAGAAAGGATTGCTCTCTTCTTGATTTATAAGAGGTGAACCTGAAGGTTCCAGGGACCACACTGAAGCCTGGGAATTAAACCACTCTAGAAAAGGGAGCCAAGGTATTGAGAGAAATGGATTTCTCTGGTCTCAAGATCAAG
Source organism: Microcebus murinus (assembly GCF_040939455.1). NCBI lineage: Eukaryota > Metazoa > Chordata > Mammalia > Primates > Cheirogaleidae > Microcebus > Microcebus murinus. The sequence goes on from NC_134116.1 coordinate 42,102,275, forward strand.
CTATACCTAAAAATAATGCCCCCATAGAACTTTTTAGCTGCTCAAAACAAAAAATTCCCCTTTACTTAAAGTTTATGTTAGAATTTCTCAATTTTGTAACCAAGAGTTCCAATGCACTGTGGAAAGGAAACTAGTGAATATTGTGCTAAATTGCAAAACAACACATCACATAAATGAACTTGGTTCTAATGTACTTCATACATGGATACAAACTTAGTGCATATTCTGAAGGGCCATGAAGAAATACAGATCTAATGTTGTAAACATTTATATTTATTAATGGAAGCTAAGAGTCTGAATTTTAATGTGAAATTTCCTGATTTCTAAAGGCTATCAATTAGCTAACATTTTTAAGAACACTGTGTGAACTTAAAATTGTGGTGTGAATATCGGGGTGGTGGTAAACCATATCAGCTAAACAACACCAATGTGTGATATCTAGAGAAAGGACTTCCCAAAATTCTTTATTGACTACACTGGAAATGAGGAGAAAACTATGTTCCTCAGTTATAGCCACAGAAAAGAGCTAAATCCCAGCCTGTGGTAGCAGAGAGCATAATCATAGTATTTCTGCAGGGCTTTATAGAAACAGACTGAAATATATAAAAAGTAATTAATGTAGAGCCTAGAAGTAGTTTATCAGGATTTGGTATCTCTTGCATAGTAACAAACAACCCCAAAATTAAATGGTTTACAATGATAACTATGCATTATCTCTTAAAAATTGAAGGATTGGTTGGGCTCAGCTGGGCTGCTCTTCTGCTCCATGTGGTGTCAGCAGGGAGCTTCAGAAGCATATAGAAACTCCATTGAACTGAAATATCCTAAATGGCTCCCCATACAGTTAGTAGCTGGTACTGGTCATTGAGAGTGCAGCTTGGGCTATAGAGCAGATATTTCTGCTTCTCCATATGACCTTTCTTTGTGTCTTGGCCCTCTCACAATATGGTGTCTGGTGTCTAAGAGGGAGTGTTCTATGTATGCAAAAGTGACAGTTACAATTTTCTAAGGTTCAGCCTTAGAATTTACACATTATCACTTTTGCCATAGTCTATTGCTCATATAAATCACAGACCTATCTTATATACAAAAGGAGGGAAAATTAACTGCATATCCTGACAGGTGGAAAGGCAAAAAATATGCAGCCACCAGGAAATTAGGTCCATTTACTGTGTTACTCTTTCATTTATTTTCTTATTTTATTCATTTAGTCAACACACACATTGAATGTTCACAGTGTTTTAATGAAGATACAAATGTAATCAAATGATTGTGGTTTCATATCCTGTGTGTAATAATTCATAATTTTTCTTTAGTATATTCCTAGAAACTTTTATTCTATATCTAATGTCTATCTCTGAGAAACTTTTGATAAGATATTAAATGCATGAAGGATAATTGTCATGTTATATGCTATTTAATGGCTTACTTTTTAATAAAAATCCACAAAAACTTCTAAAATGCAGTGTTTTCATAAGTTATTGCCACAACAAAATGCAAGGTACCAGTTAGATATTGCCACAATACAGTTGCATGACAAACCACCCCAAAAACCAATGGCTTCTTGCAAAGATAATTTATTCTTTCATGAATAAACTGAGTAAATTTGTTCATGCATCTATGGGTCAGCTTATTAGTCAGATTTAATTAATTTAGCTTAGTTTGGCTGGGCTTGACTCCAGGCTAACATTGCAATTCGGGACTTCTACATTTGTCTCTTGTCTCTCATGCTCCTTTACCTAATCTTCTACCTGAGAGATGTTGTTCTTCTCATAGCAATAGTAGAAAAGAAATAGGGCCAGTTCAACTGTGCAAACAAATTTCAAGCAAAAAATTATACTCCACCTCCAGTAGAAGAAATGCAAAGGGCAAAAGGAAGAATAAGTATTAAGAGCAATAGAGCAATCTACCTCAGGTGAAAGTTGTTAACTAAAGACTTTATTAATTGCTATTTATTTCACTGAAATTTTGAAAGACTAATATGGAGTGAACTATATTTCCTATTAGTTTTTCAATGTCCACAATCAGATTTATATTAATTGAAAAGTTTACAATAGGCTGATATTATGTAAGAGAACATTCTTTTTTGTCTTATAATGAAATTTTATTTTATTTATTTTAAAAATATAACTAAAATATATATAGAAGTTTGGTATCAAGATTTCATTTTAGGTCCTTGATTTGGAAAGTACAGATAAAAATGAAGATGAGGAAGAAAATTGTGTCCTATTAACTGTAATGTTTTCTAGAATTCCATAGTTAGTGCTTATCCTTATAATCAAATTTCTTAATAAATCTTTACTGTGATATAAACTCTGTCTTAATATTCTTTTGGTAGTGAGTAATGAAGGAATGTTTTCAGAATTTTAGCTTCAAAATTCTTCTACTTCCCAATGTCTTTCCAATTTGGCTGAATTTGCAAAATCCCATAAAATGTACATCTAGCTCTCAGGACTTTAAAGATCCTTGAAGCTCATAGAAAATACTGCCTATCAGTAAATGTTATTTTGCTGTAAGTATAATTTTCAAAAGAAACTGGATATGCAATTCTGAAGGCAATAGATTGATCAAAAACACAATGCAAATATGTAAACTTTAACAATATAAGTAAATAGATTACATATCATAAATTAATAAAAAATGCCATCCATCTCACTTCTCATGCTATATAATTCAGTAAAAAGTTATTATTTATTTCTTGATTTATCCTTCTATAGTTTTGTATACATTCATCATTCATAATGCATTCATCATACATTTATAATAATTATAATAGTAGTTATAATTATTTTGTATATGTATTATATAATAAATAATAAGATATATAGTATTATGTAATATAAAATAAAATTGTGAGAAGTAATTATTATTACACTGAAACTAACATATATAGCTTGTGTACCAAGAGCAGTGTTAGGAGCTTAATCTTCATTATATAGATGCTATTATTATCTGCTTTTTACTAATGAACAACCGACACAGAACCTTTTAGTATATTGCACAAGATCCTTCCGATAGTTACGTGATGGAACCAGGATATAAACTCAATAAATCTACATACATGGGGACAGATTATATCTCCTGCATATATAATAACCATAGTTATTACGTTTTTGCTGACTTCTTGACTATTTTCTGCTATTGGAGCTTTTTTTTTATAGTCTGTAAGTTCCATAAGTTTCCATAAATTCCAGAAAGTTTCTATAACTTAATAGATAAAGTTTCCCAACTATTTATCACAATTGCATGGTCATTGTATGGATGTAGCATAATTTATTAAGTCATCTCTCATTGGTGAGCATTTATATTTTTCAATGTTTTGATGGTACAAATAATAATGTAATGAATAAATATTTATAACATTTTTCATATATAAGAGTGAATCTTCTAGGCCGGGCGCTGTGGCTCACGCCTGTAATCCTAGCTCTTGGGAGGCCGAGGCGGGCGGATTGCTCAAGGTCAGGAGTTCAAAACCAGCCTGAGCGAGACCCCGTCTCTACTATAAATAGAAAGGAATTAATTGGCCAACTGATATATATATAAAAAAATTAGCCGGGCATGGTGGCGCATGCCTGTAGTCCCAGCTACCCGGGAGGCTGAGGCAGAAGGATCACTCGAGCCCAGGAGATTGAGGTTGCTGTGAGCTAGGCTGACGCCACGGCACTCACTCTAGCCCGGGCAACAAAGTGAGACTCTGTCTCGAAAAAAAAAAAAAATAATAATAATAAAGAGTGAATCTTCTCTATAAAATGTTTGCTAGATCAGAGAATATTTAAATATAATATTGACTAACATTAATATTAAATCACTTACCATAACCAATATGTGGGACTACTTGTTTCTCCACAGCTGTCCAGAAGAATCTTTTATCAAACTTGACTTATGTTTTCTGTCTTACATATTGGAAATGGAATCTTGGTGTGGTTGTCTTTGGACATTCTGTCAATATTGAATGAAGTTAAGCACGTTTTTATATCTTCAAGAGCTATTAATATTTCCTGTCCTTCTCATTGTCTCTTCAAATCATTTTTAGATTTTTCTATTGAGTTGATCTTATCATTTTCTTCTGAAAATATTTATACATGAACAAAATTAGTTATTTGCTATGTTTTCAACTTTCCCCAGTTTTTCATTTTTCTTTTGACTTTTCCTACCACTCAAATGTTTTTGTTTCCTTTTCAGCATGTTTACATATATCAATATCAACAATATCAATCTGTCAATTGATGGCACTGAATTTTATGTTATGTTTTTAAAGAAAGACCTTTCTCAATCTGAGTTTATAAAATAATTTCTCCATGTATTTCATCCAATACTCTTATGATTTAATTTCATTCTAAGACATTTAGTCTAGTTGGAATTTGTCATTTAATACATTTGGAGTTATCATATGTTTTATATTTTACATGTGACATTTTGGCTAGGGTCAGGTAGGCTATTTTATTAACTGAACATTTAGAGACTACATTTTTTTGTTGACCTTCAGAATTCTTCTTAATTTACTGATATTTCATGTTGTTTTGTATACTATACTGTTACTGACACAGTAGTTTGTACCCCTCATGTCATCTTCTATGATGAAACACAAGCTTTTACAAATAAATAATGGCTGTGATCACATTACACTCTTATACCATATTACTAAAGAAATTTCTGCTTTTGAATAACAGTTGTTTGTATTATTCACTGAGTTTCTTTATTTTAGTTCCTTCAGTCTTTCAGAATGAGGAGGAATTGAATTTTCATTATATACATGGACTATAGTCATACGAATATAGATGAGACTCAGAACTCAAGTATGTGAAAGGCAAGTGAAATAATAGTTTCTGCTCTTTGGTTTTTGTATTCCTATAAACCCTTCCTTATATTGACACTCAAAATTAAATGTTGAGAACAGAATGTCATATAAATTCACCAAAAATATCTAATAAATATATTTTATATGCACACTTTTTATATGAACACTTTCTTTAATCCTTGAGGTTTATTTAACTAGAAAGTTATCAAGCACTAAAATGATTATTTCCCCAGACAAATAACAAAGCACAATTGGTTGCAAAGTCAAGACAAACCTTTTTCAGTGGCATAATGGAAGTTCAATTACTTGATGTAGTTTCTCTTCAGTGAGAATGAAGATCATTCTGATGAACTATTTTTCCTCTTCATTATTATGAAATTAATACTTATAACTGCCTTATGTAAGGATATGAAATTATACAAGATTACAGCATCACTTGAGAACATGGTGAGATTTGGAGACTTGATGTTATCTTGAGTAAGTTTTGAAATCTCAGGCATATGATCATCATTTATATAAAGGAATTGGAATAAATGATATCTAATTTCACTCTTAGTTCTAAAATGCTATGATCCTTAGCTGTTTTAAACATTCATCTGGAAACACTGATTACTGGATAATTTGGTTTCGACAACAGAATTTGACCTCAGAACAAAATTGTTTTGAAGGCTATTTTTTTCAAAACATTAAATGGTCTCATTTCTTTCTTTCTTTTTTTTCTGATAAAATCTAAAATAATAATCATTTGAAATTCTACTCCTTGAGATGAGGCATAAGTTATTAACCTACAAAAAAAGTAAATTGAGTGGAACATTGTGTAAATAACAATGGAGAATCACTGCATTAAAATGTAATTGAGTAATTTTCTTAGCTACAAAAACCTATAACCAAATATCAACTCACATAGTCTTCTGTCTCAGTTTGAATCATTCAAAAGATTCAAACTAGCATATTCTTCCACATCAATTTACTCTGTTTGTAGGAGAGTAACCTTAGTGAACTTTGACCAATCTATAGTTCCAAACCATCTGCTTCCAAAGGAAAATGATGCTTTCTTCAATGAAAGACATAAAAACACCGGGTATATGCCTAATTGCCCAGCTGGCTGAGTTTAGAATAAAACACTGCAAAGCTGATTGGTGAATTGATTTTGCCATTTGCTGTGGTTTTCTGCAAACATCTAATCAATTGGATAGTTTGTGCTGACCCATTTTTGGGTTATTGTGTTCTCTCTGTGATATTTATCTTCAATACCATTTTAGCCATATATATTTTTATACATTTGTAAAATGAAAGCACTCTCCTTATGCTGATTCTAGAGCTTCTGTATGCCAGGTTCATATAATATAGAGGTATATATAATTTTAAAAATTAACCCAGTGTTCAGCACAATACAAAGTTTCCATATCAAATCTATTCACTATAGAAAATTTTAATGTAATTAAGCTAACGGACAAAAATTTTGAGGTACAAAAGTTTGAACTCTACATCAATGACAAAATTGAGACTTTTTTTCTCTGTATATATTTGCCCCATAAATCCAAAGATTATAGATTTTGGAAGTAACCTTAACTGTCCTCTATTCCATTAAGGCATCTAATGTTTGAATTCCCTCTACAACATCTCCACCATGTGGTTATTTGACCTAAATCACCACCAGCAACAGGAAACACAGTATGTCCCGAGGAAATTAATTTTATCTCTGTTTAGTTCTAATTATTGCATAGTTCCTCTTTATGTTAAGCTCAAACTGATATGTTTGAAACTATTAACAGTTTGTTTTAATTCTGTACCATCAGTATCTAATACACTGAGCCTAAATCACTCATTAATGCTCCCTTCCCATTAACGATCTTCAAATAGCCAAAAAGGAGATATTAGGATGATCTAAATCCCTGTACATTTCTGACTGATTTCTTCTGAACTTTCTATAATATGTTCATATTCCCATGGAAATGTGGAGCTTGAAGCTGTACATTATGTACTAGATGGTAGCTGATTACCAGAGTAAAGGCAAGTTATTATTTTATCCGATAACATTCTTGACATAATACTGTATTAATGCAACCTAAAGGGACATTGATATAAACCATAACTACTAAACTATTGTCTATAATCCTAAATGTCTAACAAATATATTCCTTTTATATAATTATGCCATTTGCTTTTGGCTTTCTATGCCTACTGGAATACATTTAGTTTTGTTCGTATTAACTATAAAATTTCTAGTTTTAGCTTTTCATTTAAATGAAAAGCTAATTAATTTGATTTAAATATTTTCAATTTAACACATATAATTCTATTAGTAGATCCATATATTAATAATAGGAAGAAATAGTAATTAAACAAAATAAAAGTTTATTCCTCTTTCATGTGGAGAAAATTAAGGGAATGTCCAAGAATGTCATAGTGACTCCACAATGCCAACAGCAGAACTCAGTTGTATTTGTTTGTTTGCTTTTAATGTTTTTTAAGTTTATACTATATGACCTCAAGAAACACAGAAAAAAAAGTACTTTTTATTCAAAATGGCAATAGATTAAACTAAAAAGTAGGGTTCCTTTCAGTAAGGAGGAAGTAGAAAATACACATTCTGTCTAAGCATACACAGAATGTGAACACAAATTTTTAAATCTATTAGAAAATAAATCAAATTACAATAATTTCTGAAACATTGAGAGCCACAAAAAGATGATGTTTCACATTTACAAAATTAATGCTTGAAATAACTGACAATGAAAACTCTTTCACTCCTGGTAGAAGTGTAATTTGTTTTATAAATCTGAAAGCCATTTTGTTATACAGTAACATTGAATATTTATAACTTCTTATACAACAATTCATTTCTAGTAGAATATTCACCAGGAGACATGCAAGAAAATGTTTGTAATAGCATAATACTGGAAAAAAAGATTCCAACAATAGTAGAAAATATGAATGGCTTGTTTTACCTAGCAGTCATATGCACAAAGATAAACCTTAAAATCATGAGGCACCATAGTAATACAAAAGTCACAAAAGAATATAGAAATTATAAGGCCATTTTATAAACAAAACATGCACAGCAAAACAATTTATTATTGTTGATACACATATGTACTGCTTTTAAAAATTAATGAAAGTTAAGGATGACAAAATAAGTGAAAAGGATTCCCATTAGGAGAAAAGAGAACAATAAAAGACCATGAAGACAAGGCAATGGGGAAAATAGGAGATTTTGGAAGTGATATTCTACATCTCAGGCTGAGGGTCTGATATGTTAAAACTGTATACGTGCATTGCATATATTCCTTTTTGTATGAAATGTTCCATTGAAAATATGTAAAAGACAACAGGTAGGTATGTTTTAATTAAGAGAAACTTATGTGAAACCGTGTGATAAAGAAAGGTTCAAAGTAAAAAGGCATAGATATATTAATATAAAGAAAATACAAACTAAATTAGGACTTAATTATGAGACTACATAGCAGCATTTAATATTTAAAGAACTAATCATTAAAGGGACACATTATATAATAATACAGGAACAATTTATGAACATGTGACAGTCCTAATTCTGTCTAGAATAAATAATACAGTCAGTGAAGCAAAAACTATTAGAAAGGCAAAAAGAGATCTGATTCAATATTTTGTACATTTATTGATATTCCCAAATACCTGAAACAGGGTTTGTAATACTACCCAGTAAAATTTTTTTAATGAATAGAATAAATGATTACAATAAAATATTTATTATACCTGCTAAATTTAGATGGTTGTTATAAACAAAAAATTAACAACATAAAGTAATTGAAAAATTCCAGAATATACATATAATGTATATTATTATACATTATATATACACAAATTTTAAATATATTTCTACATTTAATTATCTATCCATAAAAAACCCTAAATTTTCTGGAGCGTAAGTATATTAAAGGCCAAATGTATGATCATAATCTAATAAAATTAAAAATAGGAATTAAATAATTATCAAAAACATATTAATCACATGAACATAAAAAATATATTTTCCTGGATTAAAAAGAAAACAATTAAAATGGTGTTAAAATTATCTAAAAATCAATTAACTTACATTTCAAACAAACCATCTATGATTACCAAAATGGCATTCAGAGGAAATGTTAATATTTAAATATATATCTTATTAAGTTAAAAACAATGGTAAAAAAAACTAAGAAATAATTTAAGGGCTTTTTTAAGGACAGTAGAAAGTGGAAATTCACAAAGTGCTAAAACTGAATAAATATGAAAAGAGTAAAAATAAATATAACCACTGTTTTTTCTAAATATAAAAATTTTATTTAAAATCTTTGTGAGACTGAACAAGCAAGAAAGAAGATGAAAACAAATTAATAAGGGAAATTAAAAGAGTTATAACCACAGATAAAGATTAAAATAATAGATGCAACTCTATATTAAAAATTTTGAAAACATAGTAACTGAATAATTTACTAGTGAAGTAAAAATACCAACATTTATACAACAATAATTGTAAAATATAATAAATGCTAGGGCTATCAGTAAGAAATATATTAGAATAACATTATTTCACAGCTAAGTTCTATAAGAAAATTTGAAAATGTAGCATTATAATATGAAAAGAGCTGTGAAGCTACTGGATTTGTTTAATGTACATGTATAAGTTATACCAAGATATAATAAAGATAGAAAATAGAATAAGTGTATAGACCTGTAAGTTTCATTCAAAACTATAAAATACTAAATTCACTCTAATGAATATCAGGTACTAGTCCAGAATTTTTGTAATGACCACCATTGTTTTTGTAGCAAATACAAGAAAAACCAAAGTTAAATATTTACATAATGAAATAAAAATTTATATTAATGTATAAGATTTAAATATGTAATAGTCACAATACACTGTATTATTAATTAAATGTTTGAGGAAAAAGTGAAGACATCTATTCCTGGTTACTACATATTATACTTCAAAGAAGCCTAAAATACTCTGGGGTATTAAGGAACCTAATAGAATTAACTAAAGTGACTGAATATGAGGTAATACCAAAATATTAAGCTGTTCTTATAAGCACTTAAAACTGAAAGGTGAAAGTGTTCTGTATATAATAGCAACAGAAAAATAAACTACTTTGTAAAAAGTTAACAAGAAAAACATTGGACCTATATACAAAAAATTATAGTGACTGAAAAACATACATCAAGAGAAGACCAAATAGAAATATATAACACATTTGTGAAGTAAATCTTAATATAATAAACTATCAACTTTCTAAAATCCAAGTATATACTTAATTTTATTACAATTAATATCCTGACAGTATTGTCATTTGGGGCTAGTGGTGGTGAAAATTGAATATTACACACTTAAAATCAAATATAAGAATTAATAATTAGACCCATTTATGCCTTACCAAAACATCACATGTACCCTATAAATATACACAACTTTTATGCACCCACAATAATTAAAAATAAAAATTTAAAATAAAAAAGAATTAATTGTAGGAATTTATGAAATAGGAACATTGAGATGGAGAACTTGCCTTACTAAATATTATAACATATATTAAAATATAAAACCACTGTAATCACATCACATCAATGTACCCTTGGCATAGAAACAAATAAATAAGAGTTATATATAAACAAAATGAGGTAGAATGAAATAGAGAAGGCAGTAATAGAACCAATGTTATATGAGAATTTAATATGTAACAAAATTATATTTCAATTTAGTAAAAGAAAGTGATGTATTAAAATTGGCGACCCCATTCTACTAAATGAAGTATCACAAGAATGGAAAAAACAAACACCACATGTACTCAGCATCAAATTGGTATTAATTGATCAACACTTGTGTGCACATACAGTGGTAACATTCATCAGAGATCAAGCAGGTGGGAGTGGGGAGGAGAGAATGGCTATATTCACACCTAATGGGTGCAGTGTGATCTGTCTAGGGAATGGACATGCTTGTAACTCTGACTCAGGTGGGGCAAAGACAATATACGTAACCAAACATTTGTACCCCATAATATTCTGAAATTTTAAAAAAATGTAAAAAAAATTGGTGCTGCCATAATTTTTCATACTTCTAACAGCTAATAAGCCTAGTTTTCTATCTTGTATTTTAGACCAAAATAAATTATAGTTACATTAACTATATAAATTTCTAAATGTTGAAAACTAAAGATTATAGAAGAAAATATAGTCAAATATATAGATAGCAAAGAGTGGGCAAGAACATAAACAAGATGGCTTAAAAGTTTAAAAAACTAAATATATTTATTCTTATATAATTAAAACATGACAAAGGATACTATAAAAAATTAGCAGATGGATCATAAATTTAAAAGTAAGTTCATTTGTAATGAAAGTGACAAAGAATTATTCTTTACAACAAACATTAAAATCTTATAAACTGAAAATAAATAAATAATAAACTAAAAATGGTGCAAGGAAATGAATAGATACATAAAAGAAGAAAACAATGGGTTAAGAATTATTATATAGAAAATGTTAAAACTCACTATTATCAGATAAATTAACACTAAGTACCAATAAGGTACATATTTTCAGCCTCAGACTGACAAAAATAAAAGATAGCAGTATCACCTACTTTCTGAAATTAATGTAGAAAAGTATTACACTTTCATACTTTGACAGTAGAAATATATATTACGTAGGCTTTTTGGAAAGTGATCTGACAAAAAATATTAAAAATAAAAGAACACTTACCCTAAAACCCAACACATCCACAACTAAGAATCTCATTCATAAAACTAAGCCAATGTCCAAAGACATTTGAGTAAGTGTGTGTATTTCAGCATAGTTTGTATTAGCTCACACCTGAAAGTAAGATGCACATTCATCGGTGTTTTGATGATTGACTATATTGTTGCACATCTCACCATGAAATAACATGCAGCAATTTAAAATAAAAATAAATTCTAACTATGGTTTTTGACTTGGTATTCCCATCAGGTAACAAATGAAAACCAGTATATAGAGAAATTATATCATAAAATCCCATTTTCTGCTAAGCAATAACAACAAATGTCATATTCGTTACTGTATAATAATATGCACAACTGAGATTCTTTGAACTTTTGAATGATGTATATGGAGAATGGCTTGCTGTAGCACAAATAAAGAGGACACATTATGGAGAGAAGCTATTACGGTATTTCGTTGTATGGAATTATATTAATAGCGGCAAGAATGCAGAAAAATTTACAATTAGAAAATCATTTACATCTGTATTGTTCAATAAAACAGCCAATTTCCATATGGGGCTATTTAAATTTAAATTAAACTAACAAATAATTCAATTCCATGGGCACTCTGGCTACAATTCAAGTACTCAATAGCCACATACAGCTACAGCAACCAAATTGGACAATAGCAAAAAGTGCTGTTAAATAAAATTTATTTAGATGGTCAACCAGATAAACAGTTGGGCCAGTTATCAAAATCTAGAAAAGAGTACTCCATATTTTTTTATCCCAAAGATGTCCTTGACAGCATTTTATATATTTGCCTGTCTCCAGATTTATGAATCTCCCTGTATTTAGGATGTTTACACCTTGGATGCATATTTAATAAAAGACAAAAAATAAAATGTTCAGGTCTGTGGATGACAAAAGTTTGAAAGCGTAATTTTGGCAGAGGTTGCAAATAGCCTGTGCCAAGACATATTCTCTCCTCCTTCCTTAGTAAGAGTAACTCTGTTTTAATTTGGCCTATCACAAGCCAGAATATGAAGTACAGTTTTCAGTGCTCCTTGCACTAATGGGGTAACCATAGACTTAAAATAAAAAGTGCATGTGCACATGTACACACACACACTTGAATCAGCTAGAATGGTTTAATTTTCCTCCCCTGCCTTTCTTTCTTCTGGCAGGCCACTTGGAGGTGACAGCTAGAACTTCTGTGCTACTCGTGGAACATAGGAGGATCTAGAAGATGGAAACAATGTGCCTGATAGTGGAAAAGGATTGTATAAATCCAGGCTACTGGTGGCACTAGGAAAGCATTATAGCAGCCTCTTCAATCACTATATTCAGCAACAATGAGGGAGAGGGGGAGGAAAGGAGTGGGAGAAAGAGAAGAGGAAAAAAAATCCCTACTTTATGTCACAGTTGATTACAGACACTGTATCCTCATAAATATGAAAGATACCAATGTAAATTTGAAACAAGATAATTTTAGAGAACATGTGTGAAAATGGTCCTTGTATCTGTCCTTCAAGTAGCAGAAGGTTGCAGGTAAATTAGGGGGTCCGTAATTGTAGGACAGATGAGATGGAGTGGATGGGTGCTAAAGCATGCTACAGGGCATTTAAACACATTGGATCAAATATATAATCATAACAGATTGATCATAAAAAGCATTGTGTTGGATTATAGAAAGTAAAAAGAAATACATTATCTATCTAAATTTTTAAATATGTACACAAAATGTAACTATATGTTTTGTGAATATAATATACACCAAAGAATAAACATCAACACATTATAATGTTTCTTCAGGGGTGGAGTGAAATGGGAGAATAAAATACTGATGAAAGGAAAGAAATAAGAAAGAAAAAAAAGAGGCAAGATACAAAAAGGAAAATGGAAAAAGGCATTGTACCATGAGGTGATCAATTGAGATTATGATTAAACCAATTTGTTGTACCTAATACAAAATATTTGTTGGTATATTAGAGGACATATTAAAAGGAAATAATGACAACTGGCAGTAAGACTAGTTGCCAGTACACAGATTCATGTGTACTATGTCATAGTTGCTACTCATTACAAACTATTTGAGTGCATGATTTTAGAATATAATGCATTAGGATTGTTAGACTATTTCTGATATGTGAGCAGTACCAGAATTGATGACATTGGTTTTTAAAAACAATATTATCGCTTCACATATAGTAATTGTGAGGTGAATCAGTTTATTATTGTTATCATTCTCCTTTTGCCACCAAACAGGCAAACAGCAGCTGTGCAAGGTATGGAATCTTTCTAGAATCCCTTTTCTATGGCATTATTTTTATTCTATTGCAAGATGGTCATTGGAATGAAATACAGTTTGATTTTTGTGTATTTTACTTTACGTCAGCTAATAACAGGTCAACTACTTTGATTCTTTCTTTAGCACGTTTTCCAAAGTGCTTGAAAAATGGAGCTGCCAGTGTTTGAGCTCCGTAGGCTAAGGCATATCTTCATCATCAGCTAATATATTTGCTCTCAGAAGACATGAGCAGAAACGATGGAGGATGCCTCCACATCTGTCTCCTCCAGGTGGCGGTTGTGCTTCCTTCCCCACTGTTTTCTTCATTAATGCTAATCTAGTCTTTTAAGAATTGGCAACTGTTTTGCAAAATTTGAGCATTTTTTTCCCTTAGAGAAATAGATCAGAGAATTTGTAGGACTGATTAATTTTTAAAAAAATAGTTATGGAGTGAGCTCATGGCCTCAAAGATATTGTTCGCTGTTGCTCAACCAGAGAGTGCAGTTTACTGGCATGATTCTCAGCATGGTAAACAAATATTCATTCCAAGAAATCTTATTCCATGAGGAATGTTGATAAGCTTGTTGAAAACTAAAATAAATATTTTTTTTTACAAAAGCAATAATGAAATCTGAGTCTTATGCTAAGATGAAACACATTCCTCTCCCTGAAAAATCTTTAGAATATGTAAAAAGAAAAAAAAGTAACTGGCATATATACAGTGAATAGATATAGTTGGATATAAGAAGCCATATCAACATCATAATCTTCATGTTAATAAATAAAAATCGTTTAAACTTTAAAATGGATTAGAAAGTGATTTTCAATGATCTTTTCTTGAGAAAGATGAAAAAACAATATTCTTATAGGACCATTTATTCATTCAGTCACTCAAAAATAAATAATTGCTGAGTTCCTTCTATCTTCAAGGAACTGTGCTAGTTGTTGTGAGGATTTACTGCCTCCAGTAAATTTAGATTTTTAGTGTGAGAGATTATATGTATGTAGTAATTTTGGTATGAAGTGGGCAATAAGAACTTTAAAATGAATGCTGACTGGAGAGTAAAGTGAGTTCATGAGATTATTCCCATAAACTGGAGTGACCTGGGGTAAAAAAAAAGTTTCTTTCCCGGAATTCACACCATTGTGTAGTTTTCTCCTCCTGAGTGTGGGTTGCACCTAGGTACTTGCTTGTATCCAAAAGAATAGAGGAAAAGTGATGGGATATAACATTTGAAATAAGTTTATAAAAGACTCTGACTTCCATGTTGTTCTTATGTTCTTCCAGCCTCTTCCCCCTTGCTCACACTACAAAAGCTAATAGTAATGGTGCAATGTGTCCTGTGGAGGTGCCTGTGTGCAAAGAAGAGAGGTCTGCTTCTGGCCAACAGCTAGCAAGTAACTGAGGACTTCAGCCCATGACAAATTGAATTCCAACAACCATGTGAATGATCTTGGGAAATGGATCCTTTCACAGTTAAGACTTGAGATGACTGCAGTCCTAGTGGAACCCTGATTACATCCTTGTGACAGATTCTGAGTCGGAGGTCAGCGATGTGCCTGGATTTCTGACCCACAGAAACCTTGAGATAATAAATGTTTGTTGTCATATGACATTATGTTTGGGGGCAGTTGTTAAGCAGGTCTGAGAGGAAGAATTTGCAAATTCAAATAATAGTCTTTAGAAAACTATGAGTTAAACAGAAAAGACAAAGCTCCGTTCTTGTCGACCTTATGGTATGCTCATAAAATATTCAACAATAATTATACAGATACGTAGTTAAGTTGTGCTAAGTTCAATGAAGGAAATGCACAGTGTGCAGAGAGTGTGAAAAGTAAGGGTGCCCTGTCTGAGCTTGGGGGTAAGTAATAATTTCTCTCAAGAAATTATATTTAATCATGTGAATAAATTGAGTAAGAGGATGAGAATGGTACTTGGGATAAAATGTAGGAAAACCTACTTTGTATAGGGAAAGCATGTGTAGATGCCCTGGGGCTATAAACTAGTGAGACAAAGACTCTGACATGTTGAAACTTTTATGATATTAAGTTCTTGAGATTGTTTCCTAAAGGCAATGATAAGATTTTTTTTTAAAATTTAAGCAATGATACTACTACATAGTCATATTTGACATTTTAGTGGGAATAGATGATTCTTATTATCTTAGGGAGAAAGCCTAAATTCTAGGAGGCCTGATAGGACACTGAGAGCTGATGGTACTTTCAGCTCAGGTGCCTATGATGGAGATAGAGAATGGAAAGATAATATGATACTCTATAGATTGTAATCAAGTGTACTACAACATTATAAAATTATAAAATATCTAGATTTTACAGAGACCAAAAGTATTTACTTAACATAAACATTTTTGTCTAATCAATCAGAAGTACTTAATGATGAGTTACTATATAAGAAAATATTCCTAATAGAATGAGAAATAATGCATAGGGTGGAAAAGTAAAAAGAGAGTAATTCTACTTTGCTACAGATTTAATTACTTTAATACTGTTTCTACTCCTCTAAAAAATGATATTAACTTATTTTGATGGTCTTGATTTCTGTCTAAAAGTCTAATTAATGGTACTTATATTTTCATTACTCATCATTCCCAACTGATTTAGTTTATAGCATGACTACAAAGATGGGCACAAATTGAAATATATATATTTTTTCTAACCCATGTGAGGAAAATGAAAGACTACAGTATATAGCAGCAGAGTTGTTTCTCTTTTATTTTCCACAACACTTTCTCCCAAAAGATTAAAGTTCAGATAATCAGTGATGTAAAATGATATAATACAAGGCATGTTAAAAATTAAAATTTATCAATGGAGATTTGAAGAAAAATCACCTTCTACTTTAATACCATAGATTCCAGGAGGTAAATACAGACTAATCACTCCAAGAAAAACTTTATTTAAACCTAACTTTGTACAAAGGAGAATATTTCATATTATAGAATGTTACATATTATTTGGTGATAGAAAAAATATTATAGTTAGATGAAATGATTTCTGGACTACATGATAATGAGACTGTGTAGCAGGACGGTTTTTTATCCTGTTGTGCAGATATGAGTTGCATAGAGGGAAATTTAAAACAGCATATTTTAACCCTGATATGGCACTTTGCTTTTTATCTTATATTTTAATCCAAATAAATAAAGCAAAATTATGAATTTTCTCTAGTTAGATCCTATACTGTAAAGATCAACATATGAAAAAGCGTATACTATAAAATTAAGAGTCAGTATTGTGCCTATTATAAAGGATTTTAAAAGATAATGTGCATTTATTCCCCTCCAGAGGACTATAAAATTATAAGCTTTCTCAGTGTACATACACTTGTACTGTAGCAGGTTTGTGGAAGTATCATACTTAGTCATGCCCTCATATTACTCTAAGTTGCAGCACTGAGAAATTTGACTTTATTTTGAATTTGATACCACCTTCAACTCCAAATTCTGTGATTCTTTTAATAAGAGCATGTCGTGTTTTGCCAAATGCTGGTGCTTTCCCAGGAGTCTAGTTCCCTGCCTTCATTTAATGATTATTGGGCATAATTGTTCAGGTTTCACTGATTAGCGTCTGTCACCTTGACAGCCGTTTTAACCTTATTCTGATAAAGGGCAAATACTGTCTCATCATCTTTGGGTTATTACGCTTGGTTCATACTCAGTGATTATTGACTCTGTACCTCCAACTCAGATTTAAATAAAAGGCCACTTATACCATATTAGACAACCCATGCTTTAATTTTATGAAGGTCGTGCTTATGTCAGGAGCTGTTAAGCCATCAACCTACACTCCAAACATCTGCTCAAGGTTAGCATTAAACAGACCCCTAGAAATCCACAGTAGAAATATAATAAAGCTGTGTATAAAAAAATTAGAATACAATTATTATATCAAACAAAATTGAAGATAAAGATATTTAAAATTTATATTTGGAAGACTGAATCATCACAGCTTAGGGTACATAGAAATTTGGTAAATAAACATTTATTGATCATCTGATCAAAAATGTACAGGATTCTACAAGCAAGAACAAAAGATAATGAATGATTTTATCCTTCTTTTTGCAGCACTTAAGGAGTTTCTTTTCAACAAAAACAAAAATAAAACACGATAACAGAGATATTTGTAAACACACTTTTATAAATTTGCAATGCTGAGCAACATATCTTAGCTAGCACCTTAGAGAAAATACACAATATTTTCCATATGAGAATATAGTTCCGTAATACTGCCAAAAACAGTTAGGAAGTCAGTCAAATAATATCTTCTTCCCCAAAGCTTGGCAGGAGATCTGTGGTCTGTTCTTACAGAGAAAGAACTGCTATGGAGACATCTGCCTTTGTCATTTACAGACAGGTTTACTACTGAGAATTGTTTCACAGTGGAGTGCTGAAGTGAATGATAACCGATAGAGCAAAGAGAAAACAAACCACTTGTTCCTAGGGATGAGTTACCACTGAATTGCTGGTTTTTTATTTTGACTAATTAATCAATGATAATTCCCACTCATTATTGTATTTGTTCTCATTACAAAACTGAGCAAGAGGTACTTGTATTTCTTTTTTACAGGGAAAGTAACTGAAGATGATAAGAACTTCAGAAATTTACCCAGAGAGTAAGAGGTGAAGCCAGAATTACACTTAAGTCTAGCTGGCAACTAATAACTAAAGGTAGTAAAACTATTAATTTAAAAAATATGTCTCTAATAAATGCTTTTCCTTAAGGAAAGAAAACATTATTAATCTGACTTGTAAAAACTGAATGAGAAAAATTGTTTTATCCAAGTGTTGCAAAGTGTAGATTTCTGAATCAGTTTATTTGGCAAAGCATTTAAAACACATGGGATAACCCAAACAGCTTGAGCTCTATTAAAAGCATTTACCGGGATTTCTTGGTCCTAGTGGTACCAGAAATTTTAATCAATTATATAGTCTTTAAATGTTTTTGTACAAAAGTTGTAAGTTTTTAGTTAATATGTAACTAATTATAATTATTGTAAGATATTATGCATAACAGAGGCTAGTTATAGCCTACTAAGATTCATGTATTTAGAGGACATGATATATCATATAGATGACACCATAAATCAATGGGGAAAATAAGGGCTGCTTTGTAGAAGTTGTTGAAAACCTGAATTACTATCTAGGGAGAAAAAACTGAATTTCTACCCTACATTTTACAAAGATAAATGATTAAAAAGATTAAAGACCAGAATATGAAATGTCAAAGGCGTTACATACCAAGAAATATAAGAGACAGTGCTAGAAGAACTTCTTAAATTGGACATGAACAGCATAGTCCGTAATGTGCAAATTAGATGGATTTGATTACATTGCAATTAAACACTTCTGTTGACCAACAGACACTGTGAATAATCATAGGAGTCAGGAGACATTGATAGATGTTATGTTCAGCATTAAAAATCCACAAGGAATTAATATTCTTTGGCTCTACCTCAAAGATAAATATCCAGAATCCCACCACTTTTCACCGTCTCCCTATGCCAACACCAAGTTCAAGCCACTACCATGTCTCATGTGATACTGCTGCCATAGTTTCTTGACTGGTCTTCTCACTTCTACTCATCTCCATCTATTGTCTCTTTTCAAAATAGCAATCAGAATGATTTTTTTAAAATTACACCATGTATGTATGTCGTTCCTCCATTTGACAACTGCTACTTGTGTCCAATCTCAGAGTAAAAAACATATTTATTCTTTGACTAGATTTCCTACTACTACTGTCTTTTCCCTAGCTTTCTTGCTGTTTTTTAAACACTGACATTATGTTTCCACCTTAAGTCTTTGGTTTTCATCTTCCTGGAATGTTTCCTCCAGCTTTCTTCATGGGTAATATCATGGCTTCTTCAAGTCTTTAAATAAATGTCTCCTGCTGTGGAGTCTTACCATAATCACTGTATTTATTTCTGTAACCTATACTTTTGCCAATTTCTTTATGCTATTTTACTCTTCCTTTTCTTTTTCTTTTTTTCTATTTGAAAGCAGTCACTGTTTATTAACTGACCAGATTACAAAAAATAATCATAGTAGATACCTTACTTCATTCTTCTAATAAGCCTGTTGATCTGGTCCTCCCTGTTGCCAGCATCTCCATCTTCTACAAAATGGATTGTCTTTTTCTTCATTCCAACCCATGGAGATGATAACTTCAATGGCCACAGGAAATTATTTGCTTCTTTGAAGTGTTTCCCAAGAGTGTAGAACTCATGAATCAGATCTTCCATGCAGATGATACTATATCTACTTATCACCTTCTAACCCACTATCTAATTCTCTCATTTATTTCTCTCATGTTTATTGCTTCCTACTTATCACCATCTCCCCATACCACCTCTTGTCCCACAAAAAAGAATATAAGCTTCAGGTTAAGATCATTTGTTACTGTTATTTCCCAATATATTCTCAGTGCTTAAAACAATTCCTATAAATGGTAAGAGCTTTAAAAAAAAAAAAAACACCTAATTAGTGAATGAGTTAATGAACAAATTTAAAAATGAAAATACAGGATGGTTCTGAAAATCAACAAAAAATAAATAGATGAAATTCAGTAGAAATATGGGCATGGATATGAGCATATTATTCACAAAAGGTAAATTAAAATGATTAACATATATAAAAGGAGATGTTCAAATTCACTAGAACAATATAAATTAAAGCTATTCTAAAGTAAATTTTTCTACACAAGAGATTGACACAATCAGAAAGGTGGATAAATACCATAGTTTGATGATATGGAGATAGAGTAACCCTCTTCATGCACTATTAAGGAATATGAACTGGCTTAGCCATTTTGGAATGTGTTCTGGCAGTTCTTTGCTGAGTTAATTATGTTTATCACCCATGGCTCAGTGATCCCTTGGCTTGATATTCATCCCAGAGGAGGTATATATGAAAATATTTATCACAGTTTTTTAAAGCCAGCCTGAGATTGGAAGTGACCTAGTTATATACATGACTAAGGAGGCAGATAAATAAAATATACAAATATACAACATGGAATTTTATGAATTAGTTAGAAATCATGAATTAGATGTATATCAAGCAAAGTAGTGAGACTATAAAAATGAATGCTGAAAAATATGAAGCAAAAACACAACTGAAATACAATTTTAGTGCATGCAAATAACACCACAACACTACATATTTTATAAGGACATACATGTATGTATTTAAGAATATAGACCAGACACATTGTTGTGGCTGTTTATTAGGGAAAGAGGAATGGGTGTAATAATCAAAACCAACTGTAAGAGCATTTCTAACACAAGAGAAGGAACAGACTTTTAGACTTCCCTCCAGAGGTATTTGCAGCTTCTGTTGTTTCTATCAACTTCCTTCTTCTTTAAGCCTTTGAATTCCTTCCAACACCTTTGGAACCAAACCTCTGTATAAAATCTCTTGTATTAAATATCTAGAATGGTTTCTCTTCACCTGTCTATATGCTAACTGGAACAATATTTCACGACATTAGTCTGTAATGACTGATGACAGTGATTAACTCAATCTTCTAAAACTGAGAGAAAAGAGGGAAAGAAAAATATAGAAACAATAGGTACAGCAAGTACAGTTACTAAATAGAAAAAAATGAGTTAAAATATATTAATTGGAATATATTTAAATATCTCTTCACCCAAATTTTGGGTTTTCTAAAATAAACAGAACTACATCAAACTAAAAATCTATAGTTCACAGAAAAAACAATCTACAAAATTAAAAGGCCACCTATGGACTGGGAAATAAAGATTTGCAATCTACATCTGATAAGGGGTTTATACCCAAATTTATAAAGAACTCTCAGAAGTCAATAGTAGAAAAACAAATAATCCAAGTAAAACTGGCCAAATAATCTGAACAAACATTTCTGAAAAAAAGACAAAAATGGCAAACAAGTATACAAAAAGGTGCTTAACATCACCAATCATCAGGGAAAGACTAATTGAAACCACTGTGAAGTATCAATTCAATACCATAAGGATGGCTATCATGAAAAAGATAAAAGACATCAAATCTTGGTGCCAAGTTTGGAGAAAAGAAAACACTTGTACACTGTTGGTGGGGATGTATATTGGTAGTCATTACGAAAAATGTATCGAGGTTCTTTAAGAAATTAAGAAATAGAACTACCATATGTCCTACCAATTCCTCTTCTGTGTATACCTGAATGAAATAAAATCGCCACCTTGTAAAGATTTCTGCACTCTCATGTTTATTGCATCTTTTATTGCATCTTATTCACAGAAGCCAAGAAAGGGAAACAACCTCAATTTCTATCAAAGAATTAATGGATAAAGAAAAGGTTGTATGTATGCAAAATGGATTACTCATCCTCAATAAAAGGAGATTCTGCCATTAGGCACAATATGGATGGACCTGGAGGACACTATGCTAAGTGAAAGAAGCTAAGCATGGAAAGAAAAGTATTGCATGATCTCACCTATATGTGGAATAGTATAGATATATAACTCAGATACATAAAGATAGAGAAGGAAACAGTGGTTACCATGGGTGAGGGTGGGGGAAAGTGGACTAGGAAGATGTAGGACAAAGGATACAAAATAGCAGATATGTAGGATGAACAAGTTTAGAGATCTAATTTATAATATGAAGACTAAAGTTAGTAAAACTATATTGTGGTAGGGATTTTTGTTGTAGAGTTTAGCTGTTCTTATCATAAAAAGTAACTATGTGAGGTGATATGTTAATCTGCTTCACTGTAGTAAATAGTTTACTATTGATATGTATCCTTCAACCTCATGTTATAAACCTTAGGTAAACACAACAAAATGTTGGGTCTTCAATAATTTATTGTAAGATTATAACATCTGTGCTATAGATGGGTGTATATTTCTATATCTATCACTATTATCTACCTATGGGGGGGGGGATGTGTATATATGTATATATATAAAGTCAGGGAAATCACCCATGGAATATTATAGCCATAGTGGGCAGGCTGCTCCTGGGAAAGGAAAAAAATTTGGGGTGAAATATTCCCTTACATGAGGGGGATTTCTGGGTAGGGGATCAACTGTCAGGCTTAGCAGCCAACACTCCTGGCAGCTGGGGGACAGGAGCCTCGGTCCTGAAGAGAGAGTCTGAGCAGCACACCATAGTGGCCACTAAGGGGCCAATTTGCTGTCATACCATCCATTACACCAACCTGTACCCCTCCCTTGCCATGGGTGACAACATTCAGAATAGATATGCAGCTAGAATAAAAGCTCGTAGAGCAACCCCTTCATTTTCCTCAATTCCTTTCTTTTTCTCCTTAATCAAATTTTTCTAAAAAATAATTAAGGTGGGATTATGTTTCTTATTGGTGGCAAAAAAAATGGTTAGGACGCACTTCATTCTTTAATTCTCTTGTTCATCTATTTATTCAATGCAATTTCATTATATAATTACTATGTATTTAATACATAAAATAAACTTTCATTTTACTTCTATTAATAATTTTGAAAAAAGTGTTATTCAGTTAAGCATTTTTCCAGTTTTCTTTATGTAAATATATATCTTGATATATATCAAGATTAAATAATGACAGCTTAATGACGGAATTCCAAGAGCTGCCAAGAGGAAATAAAATGTTAGCTACAAAGTATCTCTTTTCTTCATATCTAGTTTGTCTTACAAGTAAAGAGAGGAGAGCTATCGTTCAGAAAGCAATTTGTCTGCAGGGAAGCCAAAACACTTCCATCTTTTTCCAATAAACATGAATTATGGTCTTCTTCAGCAGAATTCTTAAACTCATTAAAAAGTAAACTCTTCTTATTAGAAAGTGATAAAAAAGCATTTAAACTTCAATTACACTAATATTGACACTGTACTCCAAAAATCAAAGTATTTGGAATTAATGCTTCTTCACTTTTTTATGTATGTAATATTGTAAAGTATTAATATTTTCAAGTGAGGTACTCCTATGTTCAATCTTTGCTGTATGACATTGAGTAAATTTCTTAATCTTCTCATTTCTCAATTTTCTCTTCTGTAAAATGGGGACAAGCATGACCATCAGTGCCATGGAAGGAATTTAATTAGATTTATCAAGGCACAATTTTGCTTGATTTTTTTAATGTAAAGAAAGTGAATTTAAATGTCTGTAACAGTTACTTATATAAATTTCTTAGATAAACATAGAATGAATTAACAGCCATTGTTTTATAATTAGGAAATCATAAAGCCTTTTATATTTAAGACTGCTAATCCCTGAAATTCCTAGTTTGTGAAGTTCATGCCTACAGAGGACATGGATCAGAGAAGTCACTACCTTTGACTTTGTCATTTTATGACAGTGATGGACCAGACTGTTTCTTACCAATGATCAGTTGCAAGGGCAAAACAAAACTGATCACATAAAATCAATTATTCTTACAGTAAAAGTTTGTCTACATTTTAGATTCAAAGAAATAAAGGTCTATGGCCCTGAATATGAATACATACAATACTGAAAATTCTTGCAGAACTTGGTGCCTAGGTTTAAACTCTGTGGAGCAATGTACAACTACTGGAATACCGATTTTAAAGAAGCCCATGTATGGATTTTCCTACTTTGGGCTTGGATTTGAGGGAGTGCACAGTCCATCTTCAAAGGAGATCAGTGGCTAATTCAGGAGCTAGATGTATGGTGTCAATGCAGATCAGAGAATATTGGCTGGTTGGTTAAGGAGAAGCTTGCTTTGTTGTTTGTTTCCTTGTTTGCTTTTTTCCTTCCCTCCCTCCCTCCCTCCCTCCCTCCCTCCCTCCCTCCCTCCCTCCCTCCCTTCCTTCCTTCCTTCCTTCCTTCCTTCCTTCCTTCCTTCCTTCCTTCCCTTCTTTCTCTCCTTTTCCTTCTTTCTTTTCACAACATGGCACAAAGAATAATGTATGTCACAAAGAAGCAACAAAAGTAGTACATTTATTCGCTATCACTAGAAAAATAAACGATTGCAGCTGACATTTACTCTCCAGCATTATGGAATACAACATGCTGTTTACAGAGGAAATGACCACATAAAATCCAGCAGTTTCTAGTACATGCCCAAATTCTAGCTAACTTTATATTACATTTATATACAATGTGAAGATATTATCAATCTAATTCTCCCAAATTAATCCTCTCCTGAACTTTGTTTTATGTTTACCACTGATGTTATGATTTAAAAATTATCCATAGTCAGTAAGACGTAGATTCTATAATTTTAAGAAAATCTAAGTAAAATATAGTATCAGACTATGTAGGTGGAGTTGGAGGGGGGCAGGAGTATGAGGGAAAGCAAAATAAAATTTATGATTTCTAACATGACAGGGATCTCACACCAATGCTTCTACACTTGACATTGGTACATTTGCTATTTATGAAACATTTTCAAACTTATCATGTCATTGTTCATGAAGCTGGAAGTCTTGACCTTACACACAATAATTGCCTAAAAATGGCAAAGATAAGTGTGAACTAGTGTGGCTAAAGGAATTAAGAAAGGGGTAGAACTTAATTGGACTTATGAGGGATAAGTAGAATTAAATGTGGGAAAAGTGAAAGTGAAGGAAATATTTTTATAGTTTATGGTAGTGTGGTAAGAGAACAATAGCTCTTATTCTTAGCTGAAGATTCTGAGAAAAAAAAGAAATCCCAGGGCATCAGGACAGCATACTCAATGTCATGGAGTCATAACTTTGAATATATTTCTTAATATCTCTGTTATAGAGTGGTTTCCCTGGCACCAGACTCCAGGATAGAGGTTAGAGCACAGGCCATTTGTTCGGTAATGCCCTTGGAATAAACACCTGTGGAAGGGCAAAGAAGAAAGCAAGACTTGGCAGGCAAAAAAATTGAGCTTGACACATTGCCAATGATGAACTCAGCCAAACTTCTAGGGAGCTTGAACTTTCAAAGTTATCCTAAACTGGGGGAAATACAGCAAGATTTTACACACCTGTTATGATCAGTCATTGGATGCCATTGGCATATAAAGGGAGGTGTGACATTGAACAAGAACGATTTCTTCATCTGAGGCAGTCTCCAAAGCAGGCTGATGTCTAAGAGCCATCTTCTGTCACAAGGGCAGCAACTGGGACTGATGTCTTCGTTTCTGAAAGGAGATCTGGACAGCACATCAGAGCCCACTATATTCTCGAAAGCCATTTTATTTTTTATTAATGATAACATAGATGTATTTAAATGAGACCCTAGTTTATAAGTACAAAGGAATAAATATAATATAACTGATAAATGGATGGAATAATTTCTGTTAGGGGTTATAAGGAAATATGCCTAATATTTAATATTAGAAACAAGTATTAGGTTTATGAAATCAGAAAAGGAATTTGAATTTAATCCAAGTAAGCAATGGGTATTCTCCTGTTATCTTGACTGGATTACTACAAAAGTGGAATGCTGGATGAGTTGAGTAACACAAGACTGGAAGTGAAAAAACCCACTAAACAACTATGGCAATAACATTATCATTAGTGAATGTGAGCCTAGACTTCTTAACACAGATAATTAAAACAGAGAAAAATAAATATTACAAAACATATTTCATTAAAAAAAAAAGAAACAAGAAATAAGCAAAGCATAAAAAAAAACAGATAAAAATTAAATTGGTTTTGTCTTTATGTTAATAGGAAGACTTTAAAAAATATTATCAGCATTGAAAGTATATTGGTATTTTTATAGGCTTTTACATTAGAAAATGAAGTTCAAATGTTGAAACTTGCACTGGAGGAAGTATATGAGAAATTGTGGGTATTCTGAAAAGATGAGACTTTTGAATAACATAATATAGATAGACTTCTACAAAAACTGTGCATGAGTGGCATTTCAATAAATTGATCTTACAATGCATTTAGGATGGGCAACATCTGGTTTGATTAGTTTTACAAGAAAAGATACTAGTAGGTATTAATAGCTGGGGCCTTCGGTGTGTTGCATCTAAAAAGGTGTATCACATGAGGCTTACCAGCTGACCTGGAGATAAGCACACCTGTAGGCCCTGAACCTCTTTTCCTATATTACGAGGCACACCCACTAAGCTCTGAATGACTAAACAATAACAACTGATGAGTTGAAATTTTACAGAATCTTCAGCTAAGAATAGGAGTTATTATTCTCTTAACCACCCTATCATAATCTAAAAATACAACACTGTGTACACAGTTAAGAAATAAAGTGTCTACATTGCAAGAAAGTGTCCACAGAGTGAATTTAAATTAGATTTTCTATCATAGATTTCTATCATCTACCTTGTTTTTTGGACTTTTTTAAACAGCAGCTCCATTCACCTACAGTTTACCTCTTTAACCACTCAATTGAGTGGTTTTTATTCATGGAGTTGTGTAACAATCATCACGATTGACACCCCCTCGAAAATCCCATAGACATTAGCAGTCACCCCTCATTCCTCTCCAGTGTCAGTGTCTGGCAACCACTTTACAGTTTAGGTCTATGTGGATTTGCCTAATCTGGACTTTTCATATAAATTGAATCATATAATGTGTGTCTTTTGTGACTGGCTTTTCTCACTGAACCTGAATATTTTGAGGTTCATTTACATTGTAGTATACATTAGCTCTTTATTCCTTCTTATGGACAAATAATATTTCATTGTAAAAATACACCATATTTTGTTTGTCCATTTCTCATTTTATCAACATTTGTATTATTTTCACTTTGGGGTTTTGTTATCGATAATGCTGCTATGAGCATTTATGAAAAAGTTTTTTGTGAATATATGTTTTCATTTGTCTTAGATATATACCTCTGAGTGGAATTGCTGGGACATATGATAACTCAATGCTTAACACTTAGTGAAATTGCCAAATTGTCCTCCAAAATGACTGCACCACTTTATATTCCTCCTAGAAATTAATGAGGGCCCAATCTATTTTTGAATAACATTCTCTAATATTTCCTTCTGAGACAAAAATGACATTTAGATAATATACAGATTTTTTTAAATGCAATTAAGCATATGTACAGAACTGGTAACATTATATATTTTGGTTATGAGGAAGAAAATAGAAGAAAAATTAGTGAAAGTTGTTATCAAAATATAAATTGGTGATCATATTATTTCAGAAAATTGATAAACATTTTAAAAACTGATTTTCACATGAACATATGAGATTTACAACTTTCCAGCAAAAAATACTGATGAAAAAGCACTTTCTCTGATGTGTAGATTACAGCAAATGTCATCACTTGCTCAGCTCTCAGGGTAATAAAGGCAATAACCCAGTCTGGGACAGCTTTTATGGAAGAATTCTGCCTTTCTAAGGGTCTCTAACGTCTCTTAAACTCAATCCATCCATAGGCTTGTTTTAATTTAGGCAATGAATTCATAAGGATTTCCTCTAACATTAAGTAAAAAAAAATGCACTCATCTTATAATTGACATGTTTTTCTCATCTTCTATTCTTCAAAGAATAATGAAAAAAATTATAGAAAAGTTTTTATCAAAATGAAGGCAGTTTGAGGAAGCTAAATTATGCACTGAATTGGGTTTGCTATCATTGATCAACTGGAATTTGATAAAGAACCAATAGACTTGGTTTATTTTTTAATTTTCCTTATAGCTGAAAAAATATTTTCAAAAGAAAAAAAAAAACAATGCAAAGTCCTCATGATTCCTTGAGTTTTAAAGTTGAAATCAATGAAGACAGATGAGTGATAAGTTCTTAAAACAAGATGCTAATATTACATTCTCCTCAGGTATAGAAGGTGAGAGCCAGGCACACCTAACACATATGTCAACAGTGAAGCAATTCAGATTTTTCTATCCCTACAGCAGTTCTGAGACAATGATATATGAAAATGTATTGACTTGAAAGAAGAAATTAATTAAAAATGAGAAATTCATAAATGTGGAGGTGGAAGAATTCTCTGGGGTCACTACCTTCCTTCAAAATAGTTTCTTTGGGTTCTCTTTCTGAGTGATACTCCCTCTCTGCCAACGTAGTGTGACTGAAATGAATGTCCCAGCCAGGTTTGTGGCTTGAATTTTTTTTCCACTACCTGTTCAGGTAATCAGTCAGAAAACAATGTGAACGCCATTGCCTATGTCAATTAAATTAGGTCAAAAGTGTAACAGCAGTGGAAAAAAAAAAAAAAAGATCAGACAGTTAAGCAAAAGCCCAAGACATTAGAGCACCTTATGGTATGAGCAAACAATTCACCACACAATTTCTAGAGAGAGTAAGCTCACAAACTGTTAAATACTGTTTTCCTTTGGGTAAAATTTTAATTAAAAAAGCAGCATGGATGCAGATTTCAGATCCTCACTATTCAAATAGCTGAAAAAGCTGTTTGAATTTTAAAACCTCATAGTATATCATTTAAAAAAAAAATTTGCATGTATTTAAATATGATTTTATCAGTTTGTAAACTCGTAGCAGAACAATAGAAACCCAAAATAAAGTTAATCTTTGTGTGATACTATGGGGAGTTGTTAGAGGTTTGCTTCTATAGGTTTTAGTGAGATTGGTCACATTTCCTAAGAAAATTATCATGATACTAAAGTATTTTAAAGTAATTTTAAAATTACTTTAAAATAACCTATTCAAATTTCTTAGAAACCTTAGGAATTAACTAAATAAATAACTGATATTGAGGAAGAGAAAACAAAAAGCAAAACAAGGTAAACAAAAATTGATTAATTAAAATTCTTTCTTTATTACAGAGATTATACACTGTAGGAATATTTATTTTAAAAAGAGAGTTAGAAATTAACTTTTGTTGAATGATAGATAATTTTCTAAGGAATTTAAAAATGAGAAGCCCATTCAGCACTTAGAACTGCGCTTACATAATATTACTTTGTTTTACTTTCATATAGTTTATTTTATAATACTATACTATTTCTACAAATAAACCATACACTGGTCAATTAACATAGGCTTTATTTTTCTGTTTTAAGAAGTTACACTCTTATGCCCAGAGCAATATCTATTATTTCAAAAAACACAGTACATAAGCACTGAATTTAGTGTATATATTATAGAGCTTTCCTTGTTATTCCTTTGATATTGTTGCTAACAAAAGCATTTTCCACAATGGAAAGTATAGGTAGTCAAAAATTTATTTATATGAATTATACACATATATAAACTAGGCATACAGATTTATGTTTTGTGTGACCCTTTTAACTCTCTGTACTTGCTGTTAAGTTGTATATTTTTCCACCAGAGCGCGTAACTCATGAGAAAATGACTAACATTGAAAACTCAGTTAAGTCTCAAAAACAGGCATTAGTTCTCAGACATGACTCTCCTTTTGGGAAATCAAAGTTTTTATTGCTGGATAAATTAATGTTTCAAATGTATGAATACAGATGCTGTTTGCAAATTTGTCACAATCTGTCTCCCAGCAGAAGAATTTATACTGTATACAGTAATAGAAAACAGAAAACTGCATATTTCACTAAATTGCAGCTGTGTGTGGAAGATTTATGTGATTATTTTTTGTCAGTGGAACATGCAGTGAAACACCCATGTATTTCACTGGAGTATTGTAAATGGACCGCATATATTTATTTTTAAACTTATTCTACATTTATTTCGCAAAATATATAATGCCCTTATTGCATTAAAAAGAACCATATTGAATCTGTTCAGAGTAATTTTATTATTTCAAAAGCCAGTTTATATTTAAAATATTGAAGAGGATTTTAACATTCAATTTTAGCAGAGTAACCCATCTGATTTTCCACCCAAACATTTTCTTAGACCTTGAAACTGTATCAGTGCCCAAGAAAAATGAGTTGTAAATATATATAATAAGCCATGAACTTTATTATTAATGGTAACTAAGCATTAGCACTGCATGCCCACAGGCAAGCATTATATGTAGAGAGAATTATCTAATTTTTTTGTCATAGTGTGTACACATATGTGCATAAAGGAAACTCATAAAATCATTTTGAATAAATTATTTACATCCTGTGTTGTTATTATATGGGAAAAGCTTATGTCTCATGGTGATGGGATATGTCTCATGGTGATGGGATAATTAAAAAATCTTCTTTTAGTTCATATTCCAAGCTTAAAGAGAGAGGAGTAATATTTTTTCCACATATATTTGAAAGTTAGTTCTTCTTCAATTTCCCATAACATTAACCTATAGGTAAAATTGATGTCACTAGCAAACTGACTCAACAATGTCATAATATTCAAAAGTCATGAAGCATTATAGTTAGAGGACCCATAACAAAGTCATTTCCAGAGTTTAAAAAAATAGGCCAGAATTTATACTTTAAATCAAATTAAAGCCCAGCTTTCAAAATATTAATTATGACTTTGTAGTTTGTGAGGAAACTTTCTGGGAAAGCTGGAAGAATGAGTTGAGTCATAAATATTTCTTGCTCTAATATGTAACAGAATGAATTAAAAATGGCAATAAAGGGGGATAAAACACCAACATCATCCAAATGATGAATGGCTCAATTCCGTGCCATGAAACTTCAAAGGCAACAACAAAAGGAATATGAGATTGTTGATTTTAGAGACAAGGTTCAGTAGTCAATCAACAGCCTATTCTTCAGATGAGGGACTAGAGAGTCAACAGAACCCTGAGGTGTTTCCTTAATGCCCCTAACTTAGAAAGAAGTGAATCATTAGGGTTTCTTATATTTTCCCCTCTGCAATCTCGAAGGAGGAGTGAAAGACCTGACAGAAGAGACTGATAAAATAGGGGATCAGCCTACATTTACATTCACTGATGAAAATAAAATATCCAGAGTACCATACTAAAGTGAGAAAAAAATAACAACAATTTGTAATTCTAAACATCTTCTTAAGGAAATAAAATATGAACCATACCAGATATTTAACATAATGTCAAAGAAGAAGAAAAAGTAGAAGTAGCAGCTGTTGCTGTCTAGGCCTCTAAAAATGGTTCTCTGCAGTTTGCAAAAAAAAAAAAAAGAAAGAAAGAAAGAAAGAAAGAAAGAAAGAAAGAAAGAAAGAAAGAAAGAAAGAAAGAAAGAAAGAGAAAATGGTTTAGGTAAAGAAATTGGTCTCAGAAGGATGTAAGGAAGGGGAATCAGAAAGATTCTGATAAATGTTTCTCAGTTTAAGCACAAGCAATATGCAAAATATGTGATATGACAATTTTATAAGTAGGCAAAAAAAACCAAAAATAAAAAAAAGAGACAAAGCCAAAGTAGCAAAAACAAGATGAAAATTATAAAGATTAAAAAAGAAGAAAATAAAGAGGAGAATGAGGAGGAGGATAGGGAAATGGAGGAAAAAAAAGGATGAACAAAAATATATATAGCATCCAAAGTG
This sequence comes from Microcebus murinus, assembly GCF_040939455.1. Classification (NCBI taxonomy): domain Eukaryota; kingdom Metazoa; phylum Chordata; class Mammalia; order Primates; family Cheirogaleidae; genus Microcebus; species Microcebus murinus. Next base: position 42,134,366 of record NC_134116.1, read on the forward strand.
ACATGAGCAAGAGGCCAGAAAAGGAAGTATTAGAACCCTCTGTTTCACCAAAAGCATACTGATTCAGATATAATTCTTAGGCAAATTCCCTGTGTGGAAAATCAGAAAATAAATTAAAAGACTTGGTTGGTACCTAAGCAACTTCTTATAGCTTAAGGAGGGTCTTTCTTGAAAGTCTAGTGTCCTTCTTTCTTTTCTAAATATTTGGTATGACTCACTCTACTGCTATGACTTGCATTTTATATTCACAAGAGGAAATTATGAATTATGAATGGGAAACCCCATTCATCAAATTTCATAGAGAGATTTGGGACACCTTTACACCAGAATCCATATTCCCAGCATAGGTCATCGAATCAGAAAGAGATTCCCAGCTCTCAGCTTCTCTCAGGGTTGGCACACAGTCTGCATGTTCAGCACCCTAACTTCTGTGTAGGAGCTTCCCAGACAGATAACTGACTTCTGTCCTGCCAGTCTTGGAATACTGGCAGAACCAGCACAATTTAGGTACCTGGGGGGAAAATAGTGATAAAGGTTTGTGCTGGAAGTTAATATAGCTTCCCTCCACCCTCAGCTCATCACAGAGAGAGTAGAAGAAAAATCAAAGCTCCCAGCATCTCCCTGGAGAGAGAAAGAGTAGAACCATATATGCAATGCCACAACATTTTGAGGGCTGAGGGCTCCCAAAAGAGTAATGTCTTTCTTGCCTGTCTTGGGGTACTAATAAAATCAGGAATAATCTAGCCATCTGGGGGTTAGTGAGCACAGAGATAAAGATTTGGGTTGGTAGTTACCATAGCCTCTTTCCCCAGATCAGCTCGGAGTGAGTAGATTAAAAAGTAGAAGAAGCAAACAGACAAAACCAATTCCCAGGTTCTCTCTGGGGAAAGAAAGATTAAACAAAGCATCCAATGATCCAAATTTTCTGGGGGCCACCCAAGGAACTGGGTTCACTTTTTCCAGTGCACTGATAGGATCTGTAAGATACTAGGTATCTGGGCATTACTTAGAATAAAGAAAGTGGGTTGGACCAGTATAAAAGTTGGAAAGGCCCCCAGAATCTCTAGATAGGCTGGTTGGTTGGAGTCTTCTCTTGTATGAGGCCAGTCTTAAAAGAGGAGAGGAGGCTGCTTTGCCTAATGAATACACAAAAGCACAGAAATTCAGGAAAGATAAGAAACAGACAAATGTACCTCAAACAAAGAAACAAGATAAAACTCTAGAAACTGACCCTGATTAAATGGAGATAAATGATTTATCTAAGAGAGAATTTGAAATAAACTTCATAGGAATGTTCACTGAGTTTAAGAGAACAATGCATGAACAAAGTGAGAATTTTAATAGATATACAAATTATTTTTAAAATGCCAAACAGAAATCATGGAGCTTAATAATACAATACCTGAAGTGAAAATGTTATAAGATGGATTCAAAATAAATTAGATCAAGCAGAAGAATAAATCAGCAAATCTGAAAGCAAGCCATTGGAAATTATTCAATCAGAATAACAAGGAAAGAAATGAAGAAATTTAAAAGAATGAAGAAAGCTTATGGGACACCATCAAACTGCCCAATATATGCTTCATAGGAATCTAAGAAAAAAAAAAAAAAAGAATGAAAAAGAAACAGAGAGTTGATTCAAGAAAATAATGACTGAAAATTATCCTAATATGTGAAAGAAAATGAATATCCAGATACAAAAAGCCCAAAGATTTCAAAATAAGATCAATCCAAAGAAATACACACAAAGATACATTAAAAACAAGTCTCAAAAATCAAACAGGGAATTTTGAAAGGAGCAGAAGAGACTTGTCATGTACAAGAGAATTCCTATAAGACTAGGAGGGGATTTCTCAGCAGAAACTTTGCAGGCCAAAAGGAACTGGAATGACATATTCAAACTGCTAAAGAAAAAAGAAATAAAAAAGGACTGTCAACTAGGAATACTAAACCTGGAAAAATTCTCTTTTAAAAATAAAGGAGAGATTAAGTCTTTCCCAGACAAACAAAGAATGGAGTACATCAGTAGACCTCTCTTACAGGATTTGATAAAGGGAGTCCTACAACATACAATAGAAAGTCACTAAATAGAAATAAGATAGTATAAAAAATATAAAACAAGTTGGTAAAGGTAAATATATAGGCAAAAACAGAGTACTATAATGGTGCTGGGTAAATCATTTTTAGTTCTAGTATAAAAGTTAAAAGACAAATGTATTAATAATAATTATAACAAATTATATTATTTTAATAGATACAAATATAAATATAAATGTAAATTTTGACAGTAATAACATAAAATGTGAATGGGGAAGATATAAAGGTGTAGATTTTTAGGGTTGTTTTTAAAGCTAAATTGTTATCACCTTAAAATAGACTTACTATAAGATATTTTATACAAGCCCTGTGGTACCCACAAAGAGAATACCTATAGAAGCTTCACAAAAGAAAAAGATAAATGGATCAAATCATATCAATACAAAAATGAACAAAACACAAAGGAAGACAGCAAGAACTTAAACAATGGCTATAGACTATAGCCTACGATGGCTAAAGAACTATAAGACTAACAGAAAGCAATGAACAAAATGACAATAGTAAATCCTTCTATATCAACAATTACTTTAAATGTAGGTGGATAAAACTCTTCAATCAAAAGTTGTAGTGGATGAATGGATTAAAAAATGATCTGAATATATGCAGTCCACAAAAAAACTTTTAATTTAAGTAAACACATAGACTGAAAGTGAAGGGATAGAAAAAGACACTTCATGCAAATGTTGACAAAAGAGAGAAGTGATTTCTATACTTATAAAAGACAAGGTAGACTTTAAGTCAAAATCTGTCACAGGACCTCCCCAAAAGCCATTATATAATGATAAAATGGTTAATACATCAGGAAGACATAGCAATTATAAATATATTAATATATGTATACTATACAAAAGCACCTATCTATATAAAGAAAATATTGACAGAACTAAAGTGAGAAATAGACAATAATATAATAAAAAACTGTAGGGAACTTTGATAGCCCACATTTAGTAATGAATAGAACATCCAGACAGAAGATCAATAAGGAAACAGAGGATCGTTGAACAACAGTACATAGAAAATGTACCTAACATCTACAGAACATTCCACACATAAGCATAATGCAGATTTTTATCAAGTGTACACAGAATATAGAACACATATGAAGTACTAAATGTCTTAACAAATTACAAAAAATTTGCATTATTCCAAGTGTGTTTTCTGACCAATATGAAAAGGAAATTAAAAATCAATAGCAGAAGGAAGACTGAAAAATTCACAAATATGCGGAAATTAAAAAAACATGCTCTTGAGCAATCAATGAAAAGAAGAAAACAAAGAGAATTTAGAAAATATCTTGAGAAAGATAAGAAAGAAAATTCAACATACCAAATTATATGGGATTCAGCAAAAGCAGAAAGCAGTACTAAGAGGGAAATGTAAAGTGATAAATGTCTACATTAAAGAAAAAATCTCAAATAGCCTAATTTTAAATATCAAGAGATGAGGAACAAAGAAACAAAGTAAGCCTAAAGATAGCATAAAAACTAAAATAATAAAGATTAGTGCAAAAATAAACAAAATAGGATATAGAAAAATAATAGTAAAAAAATCAACAAAACTAAAAGTTGGATGTTTGAAAGTATAAATAAAATTCACAAATCTTTTGCTAGACTTACTTAGAAAGAGAGAAGATATAAATAAATCAAAAATGAAAGAAGATGCTGTCCTATACCAGGATTTAAACAACAAAACAAAAATTAAAGAGGAGATCTGACAATTGATACCATAGAAATAAAAGGATTATAGGAGACTACTATAAATAACAATATGCTAACAAACTGGATAATTTAGGAAAAATCAAAAAATTTCTAGAGACATACAATTTACCAAGACTGAATCTCAAAAAAATTAAAAGTCTGAGCAGACATGTAACTACTATGGAGATTGCATCAGTAATCAAAGCCTCTAAGAAAAGTAAAGCCCTGGACCAGATAGCTTCACTTGTGAATTCTACCAAACATTTAAAGAAGAATTAATGCCAATCATTATCAAACTCTTCCAGAAAATTTGAATAGGAAGGAACATTTCCAAACTCATTTTATGAGGCCTAGCATTACCTTGAAATTAAAGCCAGACAAAAAATAGAAAACTGCATTTCAGTATTCCTCAGGAATAGAGATGCAAAAATCCTCAAATACTAGCAAATCATATTCAATGGCTTATTAAAAGATTATATACCATGATCAACTGGGATTTTTTCCTGGGATGCAAGGATGATTCAACATACAAAAATCAATTAATATAATAAGCTACATTAGCAGAATAAAGAATAGAAATCACATTATCATCTCAATAGATGCAGAAAAAAGCATTTGATAAAATTCGACATAATTTTTATATAAAAATTCTCAACACATTAGATATATAGAGAAAGTACCACAATTTAGTAAAGGCTATATATAAAAATACCACAGTTAATGCTTTAATCAATGGCAAAAAATAGAAAGTGTTTCTTCTAAGATCAGGAACAAGGTGAGGGTATCTACTCTTATCACTTCCATTAAACATATCACTAAAAGTCTCAGCTAAAGCAGTTATGCAAGGAAAAGAAATAAAAGGCAATCCAAATTGGAATGAAATAAGTAAAATTTTCCCTATTCGAAAGTAGGATGATCTTATATATAGAAATCTCTAATTCTCCCTATTTGAAGGTAGCAGGATCTTATATCTAGAAATCCCTAACTACTTCATAAAATATTAGAACTAACAATCAAATTTAGTAAAGTTTCAAGACACAAAATCAACTTAGAAAAATCAGTTGCATTTCCCTTCACTAATAAGAAACTATCTGAAAAGGTAATTAACAAAATAATTCAGTTTTCAATAGTACTAAAAATAAAATATCTAAGAATAGATTTATCTAAGAAGGTGAAAGACCTATACATGGCAAACTACTAATTATTAATGAAAGAACTTTTAAGAGAGACAAACAAATGAAATCTTCTATCTTTACAGATTAGAAGACCTAATATTGTCAACATGTCCATATAATCCAAAGGAATCTATAAGTGTAATGCAATCCCTATCAAATAAGAATGCATTTTCACAGATATAGGAAAATAATTCTAAAATTCATATACAACCAGAAAAGAACTTGAAAAATCAACAGTCTTCAGAGAGAAAACCATGACTAGAGGCATCATAATTTTCTGATTTAAAAATATATTTCAAAGTTACAGTAATTAAAACAGTGTGGTACTGACATAAAGACAGACCAATGAGACAGAATAGAAAGCCCAAAAATAACTCCACACATATACAATCAATTGATCTCTACTAGCGTGTCAGAAATATCCAATGAGAAAAGGATAGTTTTTTCAATTAATGGTGCTGGGAAAACTGGATATCCACAGGCAAAAGAATAAAATTGGAACCTTACCTTACATTATATACAAAAATCAACTAAAAATGGATTAAATACTCAAATGTGATCCCTGAAAATGTAAAATTTCTAGACACCTGAAAACGTAAAATTTCATGATATGGTCTTAGGAACGATTTCATGTACATGACACCAAAAGCACAGACAAGAAAAACAAAAATAGACAAATGGGACTACTGCAAACTATAAAGCTTCTTCACAAAAGGGTTCTTCTACAAAGGAAATAAGCAACAGAGTGAAAAGGCAAAGTTGCTGTGGAATGGGAGAAAATATTTGTAAACCCCATATCTGATGAAGAGTTAATTTTCATAATTTATAAGGAGCTCCTCCACTCAAGAGCAAAATCTAATAGTAATTCTAAAGTGGGTTAAAGATTTGAATGGACATTTCTCCAGAGAAGATATAAAAATTATGTTAAAAAATCAATGACCCTTTAAAACACAGTAAGGGAGACTTCATTCAGGACCATCATAATAGATATCGGTAACACTGCAATGGAACTTCGCAGTACGGGAAAAAGTTTGGGTTCAACTCAGAATACACCACGGGAAAGTGGCAATTTATAGCAAAGGAACAGGTCAGTAGATGAAAAATTAGTGAGAGGAAATATCAAGGGTAAGGGAAATACTGGCTAAATAAACTTAAGATTCTTGCTGGATACAGGACATGATGTTCAGACATCATCTGGGGGGTGGTAGAGTATAAGGAACTTGCTCAGATATGGAGGATGATCAGATATTGAGGGTGGGAGTTTCTTACCAAAAATGACTTGCAGTGTTCTTTGCTAAAACTGGATTTTAAAAGTACAGATGAGACTAAAATAAGGTTCAGGAGCTTGACTAAAATTTGTCAAGCAAGAACTTTTGTCAATGGCCAACAGATATATGACAAGATGCTCAATGGCGTTAATCATCAGGGAAATGAAAATCAATACCACAATGAGATATCACCTCACTCCTATCAAAATGGTTCTATCAAACACACACACACACACAAACACACACACACACACACACACAAGTGCTGTCAAAGATGTGGAGAAATCTGAACCCTGAGCACTGTTGTTGGGAATATTGCAGCTTCTATGGAAAAGGAAAGGGAGGTCTCTCTAAAAATTAAAAATAGAACTCCCATTATAATCCAGTAATCCTGCTTCTAGGTATATATCCAAAAGAATTGAAATCAGGATCCTGAAGAGATTTCAGCACTTCCATGTTCATTACAGCACTAGTCACAAAAGTCAAGATATGGAAACAACAGAATACTCACGGAAAAATGAACAGATAAAGAAAATGTGGTATATATACAATAGAATATTATTTAGCCTGGAGAAAAAAGGAGGTTCTGCAATATATGAAATTTAGATGAAACTTTAGGACATTGTGCTAAACCAGTCACAGAATGAAAATATGACATTATTCCACTTATACGAAATAGCTAAAATGGTAAAATTCATAAAATGAGTGGAATGGTTGTTACCAGGAGGTGTAGGGGAACATAGGGAATTATTAATCAATGGACATAAAATTTTAGTTAGGCAAATGAATAAGTTGTGTATGTCCTATATTTTCATTTAGAAAATTGTAATGAGGTCTACTCAAGAGAGATTTAATAAAAGTGATCATTTTTACTCTTTCCTTAAGAACATTCGTAAGTGAACCTTGCTCTTTTTTTTTATCTGCTAATGCATCATGGTGAAGAATACAATGATGACAAATACTTTGGGTAATACTGCCTTAATTTGTGCTAAGGAAACAGTAATTTTAGTGACTTTCACTTCAGCATCATCAGTGCAATCTAAAAAGGCAAATATTATCTCAGTTATTACAACAAAAGTAATTTTGACCTTGCAAATTCCTTAAAAGGATCTTAGGAGTGCCCAGGGCATTGCACACCAGACTTTGAAAACTATTGATCTATTTTATATATCCATTCATAAATCTATTAGTTATTAAGACATATTTGAAATTCTATCCTTATAATTTTAATCATGTTTATTTCTGGTTGGTAGGAACCGAAGTGTCCTTTTCTTAATATTAGTTACATATAAGTGATATTTTAATAAAACAATGAAGTCACATTCTTAAAAACAAAGGGGAAACCATTTGTGTTTGAGATTCATTAATGAAAATCAATCTAAAATAAGGGTAAACAATAAAAACAAAGATATGTAATAAAGATGAGGCAGCAGGAAATGATTATTCTAGAAAATGCAAGACTAAATAGGACAAGAGCAGTAGGAATGCACAAAAGAGATATCAAACCAGAAATAACCTAAAGGATTCTCTTACATACACCTGGGATTGCTCCTGCTTTCTTACTGAGAAAGCACTAGAACTATAAGAACTGCAGGTCACTTATTGTTTGGTACATAGTAACTTATAGGTACTACTTCTTATAGCTTATAGGCTCAATCATCTTAAATGTTTTTGTTATCTTAATGAAGATCCTGGCGAAAAAAAAAAAAAATCATTCTAAATGTCAAATCCTGGTGTCCACAGCAAATCCTTTAAGGTTTTCTCTAGTTCTGGTATGTTCACATTCCTTCTCTTTCACATTCTCACAGAGGCACTCACACACATAAACCTTACAAAACTATATTTAAATCAAGGTATTTGTTTGGGTATGAAACATATAGTATAAGGTTAGCATTAGACTTTTTATTTGTTTTGATAACAAACAAAAATACTGTTGTAAACAGTTTTGAATTGTCCCTGACACATAGACATACACCATTTACAAACTTAGTAGACTATTTTTAATATTTTATCTTAACAATTGTATCTTACAGAGTACTTACAACCTTCTTGTTTTCTAGTGTCATCCTTTCGGTAATAAAGATTAAAATTTGAAGCCAACATTTTTCAACTGTGAAGTACTGGATCCAATTACTCACAGCAACTTAAAGCAGAGTTTATTTTAATAGGATTTGCAGTAAAACAAGGCATATAAAAATCAGATGCATAGGCAAAAACTTTTTCATCTTTAATCATTAAGCTACCAGTACAAATTGAGCCCTGAAGTTATTTTGTTCCCAAAGGAGATCAGAGATTTAAAGAATTCAGGAGGATTAAACATTCGTGTTTGAGTGAACAAGCTAAGTGTTTTTGTGCTTGCTATCATTAAAATAGTATTTTCAATGCTTTATTTTAGATGCATATACCATATTTTTTTCTTCTTTCCAAAATGATGCCTTGTAACTCTTTCTAGGAGTTGGCATTAAGAGCTGGTAGAGGGAATGTTTTATCATTTAACTCTCTCAAATATTACTTTAGGCATATTTAAAGTGAAGTGGATTTTGAGAGGTTTTAATAGTTTGTTTGTTTGCTTTTAGAACATCTTTATTCCTAAGTGGACCGTTCTTCCTAAAGACTAACTATTTCTGTGTCTCTAATTGTCCTGTGTACTTTTAATCTTATAATTTTTGTGTTAGGAAAACAAATTAGGAATGAGAAAAAATCTCCCATTAAGCTATGGCATTTGAGGGTAAGTACGTGACTACACAGAAATTTAACAACCAAGTTTTACAAAGATTCTAAGTTTGTATGTTAGATAAAATGTAAGCATGTAAAAGATTTTGTGTCTTTCAGTATATGAATAATTATTCATTTCTTTTATTTCTTCTGTAGGATAATGTGTATAAAATGAATCATTTTCCTTTTGAGGCTTAATAAGCCAGATGAATAAATAACATAAGAATTGTTGTCATGTGTTGTAGGAGTCAGGCGAGTAAATTTACACATTTAAAAAATATATATTGAATGCTTTCTATGTACCAGGTACTATTTTAGTCACTGGATTATAAAATATAAACTAATTGAATAACAAAATAATATTGCTTATAAAACAGAATAAGCATAACTAAAGTTAGAGTTGAGGAAGAAGGCAAGGATTGTATAAAGATGAGGCTAATTGACAGAAGCTAGTTACCTAAAATGCTGAAAAAATGTCTTGACAAAGGAGACCAGGGCAAACATATTCCAGCTCAAAATAGCAATGTGCTCAGCACTGTGCTAGGTGGATTACAAGTTTTTTCTCATTTATTTTTACAGTTCAATATATGAGATAGTGTATCACTTATTGTGTTTTCTGCAAGTAACAGAAAACACCAAGTCAAATTGGTTTAAATATTAAAGAAATTTAATATCTCACAATAATTGGAATTTCAGAGATAAGGCAGGCTTTGGGTACAGTTCTGTCTGTGGCTCACTCATATAATCAAAAACTCATGATATTTCTGCCCATTTGCTCTGCATATTTAACCCTTCATCTTACTTCAGTCTAGTTGGTTTATGGTACAAGGTGGTCAGCAGTGGGAATAAAAGGCAAATGATTCCTTGTTTAATTCTATTTAAAAAGAAAAGGAGGAGTACGAGCATGTAATAAAAGGCATTCCTTTGGCGTTACTTGGTCTGTTTAGGTCACATTCTCATTCACAAATGAATGACAGAACCCAGAGTAATGCCATAAATTAACTTAGAATAGCCACGATCCATATGAGGAGATGGAGGTGGAACTCACCCTTATCTGAGTGATTTTTGGAGAGGGTGGATTTTTGAAAACAAAATGAGGTAAAGCAAGGCAGGTAAAGTTGTGGATGGAAGTTGATCCTTCGGTTGACCAAAGGTTGTTCAGTAAAATGTTTTTACCATAGCCATTTTATAGTTAAGTGAGCTGGAACATAAAAGAGCTAACTAACTTGCACAGAGACAGATAGCTGAAGGTGGATGATTTGGAACCTGTACTCTGAATCAGCACTACAATTGCTAGATGACAGCCATTAGGTCAAGAACCTGTCCTCAGATGACTCTGCAGACCAAGCTTCTAGGAATCAAACTCACGCACTTCCCAAGAGAGGAACAGAGTCCTCCCTATGTCCAGAGAGCATTTGGTCTGCTCTCATTACCACATGTTGTCACACTAAAATAATTAAATAAGTTTTATGTCCTAATCTGTCAAGTGTACTGATTTCAAATCCTTTCCTGTGAATTGATACCTTGCTTTTTCTTTACAATGAAATATATTAGCATATAAAAATATATATATAAGATATCCAGCAATATCAATTCTTACTTTTTTTAGATACTTTTTAGATTTTTTTTAGATATTTGATACCTAATATCACCTTGGATATTAGGTTCCAGCATATCAATTTCTGAGGGACACCAACATTGCACCCATAGTAGTATTTATTATTTTTATGGATATTATATACCTTTACATTGCATGCACAAATGTGTAAATATTTACTATTGTTTTATATGATTTAAAATCTTACATTTATTTCACATGTTTCTGTTTTCACTCATCATTATGCCTTTGATATTTGTCCAGATTGATATATATAGCTTTTGTTCATGTATTTTGACTGTAATATGGTATTGGGCTTCATGAATATTTTAAATTTAATTTTTTATTTTGCTTCTGATCAGCATTGCTCCACATTCTTGCCACCATTTGACATTTTCACATTTTTAAAATTTCCCAGACTAAAAAATATGAGATAGTATCTCACAAAGCTTCATCGTTAATTCTTTAATTACTATTGATGTTAGGAGACTTGCCATATATTTATTGGCCATTGGATTTCCTCTCTTGTCTTTTTTTTCCTACTGATTTGCATGTAAATTTTTTATTGATTTTTAAAAATTATTTACTCTGGCTACTAAACTTTTGAAAATACTTTTACATGGTCTGTGCTTATCTATATTGTTTATAATATAGATTTTTTTAAGTTTAATGCATTCAAATCTATCAACCTATTCATTGATTTATTTTGATCAATGGCTATTTATTTTCTACTATGTTCCATACACACATTTGTTGGACAAGGTGATCTTTCATGGCCTCTGAGCACTGCTGCATGTTCTTAATGCATATAGCAAAACTACAGTTTATGAGTCACGCCTTTCATAAGCCACTACTCAGGGTTATTTTTTCAGTAAGCAACTTTAAGGGACAAAGTAATGTCTCCCTCTAGACAGAATGCAGACTTGCTTACCACTCATTATACAAAAGGCAAATTCCCTAAGATCAATGTTTCTTAGCTTCAATATAAAACTACTGTTTGTAGGTTCTACTTGGGCCCATATGACATCACCCCCATTGAACCTGGGCATAAGAGGAATCTGACATAAACAAATATGCTAATGCTCTTGATGTTAGTTATGCTATGTATAATAAATCCTTTATCTCTGGCCAACTAATCCTGCGTCTTCCACCATGAGTTTGTTACTTTGTAAGAGGCATAAAATTACAGATCCTTTCAAGTTTTAGTGCTTAAAATACAAGGTAGAGTAAGGAAACAAAGAGAACATGGAGCTTGCACTTTAGCATAATGAAAGTGATAACAAACAACAAAAATAACAAGGAAATTATGCAGTATAAAAGAATACAAGTGCTATGGAAAATATGTTACAAAAGAGACTATAAATTGGGAGTGCTAGGACAAAAGATTATGTGTTTTATATTTTGTCTGTGAAGTCCTTATCTTGAGGCCAAAACAATATTAACTTATGTTTTCTTCTAGAATTTTTGATTTTACTTATTACATTTAGTTTATAATTTATTTTGAATATATTTTTCTGCATGCCAGTGATTTAATTTTATTTTATTTTTTCATAAGAATAACTATTTGTCTCAGTTCCACTTGTCAAATTCTCATAGGTTATTTTAAACAATGAGAATAGTCTTTGATTCCACAATAAGAAAGATATTCAATGGTTTAAAATATTAATAGTAGGCAAAGTAATATTTTGGTGTAATTTGGTTTCATGTTAATAAATAATAATTCATATCACCTATAGTTGACTAATGACACAACAGATGTTCTTTTCTTTAAACAATATGAAAAGAAAAGAAATAAGATGATATTCAATCAATAAGCTAATATTTATTGGCCATGATCTTCTCAAATATTTTATTTTGATGGGTGTACTGTGAGAATATACCTGCTCTCCTTTATAGCTAACACCTTGACAAATTTCATTAAATTTTGAATACCATCTTAAATATCAAGTGATGAGAAGAGATTCTAGTAGTGTCCTTCAAATATATGACTTAGTGGATATTTGTATTAAAATATTAGCTTCAGTGCTTCTTTTCTGGGCACAGAGGTCTCAGCATATTTAATAATGCTAATAAATTTTAGAGACACAATTTCTCTTAAATAATGAGAGAGAGGTAATTTATATTATTTATTCTTTCCAATTAAAATACTTTCATAGAAACATAAAAGTATCTCCTTTGCTTAAAATACATCTTTGTGTGCTCCAAATGGAGAAATTTTACCAAACAACCATCTCATTTTTTTAGAATTTTTGATCACAGAGAAAATATCTTTGGGTATAATGATTTAAATTTGTCTATCCCTTTTCACAGTATCGCTCAGATGCTTATTCTAGAGCCAAACAATCAACATATAGGTTTGAAGTTTTGAATCCTAGAGGTTTGAGGTTTTGAATTAATTAAAAATCGGTCACTTTGTTTAAGTAGAAAAAAGATATTGGGTACAGACAGATGTTATCTATGTTCCTAAATCTCTGGATTGGATACTCTCCACAGTGTTCTTTATTTCAAAGGCAGAATAAAATTCCTCCAAATTCTCGCTAGCAAATACCACAGGTTCCTTTTTTTTTTTTTTTTCCTGAAGTTCTCCTGATATCAAATTGTTCCCTATCTAGGTTTCTGAATTCCATTAAAGGCAAATTCTAACAACTGCCCATATCCTGGTTTCCTCACTAAGTAGTGTCTCTTCTCATCTATGATAAGTATTAACAGACCAACATTTCAATCCCGATTGTACCACTATCAATTATGTGACCAAGGGCATGTTACATAACTTCCCTCATTGACTATTTCCATAGCCTTGAAAAGTAGATATCATATTTAGACTTTACAGTCTTAGTGTTCCTTTTATATGAATAGTGTTTTATATTGCACACAGTGTTTCAATTTGCAAATAGTGTGTACGTATTTAAAGTCTCTATAAATGAAAATTGCATAAAATTATTATTAGTATCTATCTCCATAGACCAAAATCATCTATAACATCCAAGAGCAGTTAGAAATGCAGAATATTTGCCATGAGCACATAACCCAAGATAGACTGATCGAAGCCATCCCCAGGACTTTTTTGCCAACTATCAGAAAAGAGATATGATTTTTTAAATCTGGAACTACTGGTTGAAAGAAAAATATAAGTCTAAGTCCACAGGTGGTCATATTAGCCACTGTATAGAGAAAGCTTGCCTAAAAGTGAAGCCACCCGAAAGCAGAACAGAAGTAGAAAATGGCGAGGGGGAGAGAGAGAGAGAGAGAGAGAGGGAGAGAGAGAGAGAGAGAGAGAGAGAGAGAGAGAGAGAGAGAGAGAGAGATAGGATATCACAGATATTTGAAGACATGCTTTGAATATTTTTTTCAAGTCAGATCATTCTTTTGAACATACCAGTTACATAAGTAAATCAGTAGAATCACTATAATTGCTGTTATTAAATTAGAGTATGACTTTAAAAAATTTTTACCTCTTGGCTGGGCACGGTGGCTCATGCCTGTAATCCTAGCACTTATGGATTGCTCCAGGTCAAGAGTTGGAAACCAGCTTGAGCAAGAGCAAGACCTCGTCTCTACTATAAATAGAAAGAAATTAATTGGCCAACTAATACATATAGAAAAAATTAGCTGGGCATGGTGGCAAATGCCTGTAGTCCCAGCTACTCAGGAGGCTGAGGCAGAAGGATTGCTTGAGCCCCGGAGATTGAGGTTGCTGTGAGCTAGGCTGATGCCATGGCACTCACGCTAGCCTGGGCAATAAAGCCAGACTCTGTCTCAAAAAAATAAAAAAAATAAAAAATAAACAAACAAACAAAAATTTACCTCTTGTGGAAGTTGAGTTAAATGGTTAGCTTTCTTCCCATTATCTCATTAAGAAAAAATATATTTATTCCTGGAGACATCAAACCATCCTGGAGTTTATAATAATTTTAGTCAGGTATTCTCACACAGAGTTAGATGTTACTTCCCACTATGCCAATACATAAAGTAGATGCAAAATTAGTACATGCCCTTGAGAACTTTATTCTGCATATTAATTACTGAAAGAGAATGTTATAAAAATTTTAAGATATTTTTGAGAAATAGGTATTTTAGCACCAGGGAAATAAGGCATGTGCATACCGAAGTAAACACACTTGGAATTACTAGAGACAGACAAATGGAGAATGCACTGCAGATGGAAAGTCTGAGAGAGCCCTCATTTACACTTGTGTTCTTGATGAGTTTAATTGCTTCAGTGGCTGTGTTTTGGTATATTGAAAATCAGGGAAGTAGGCAGGTCAACTCTTTGGGCACTTGCAAGAAAGCAAAAATAATATGTCTACATATGTTTTACTGTTTGGAACTTCTTGGAGAAGATGATGTTGTTCAAGTATCCATAGATCCAGAGGTTGGAAAGGGCCTTCTTAGAACACATGGGGACTGGATCTACTCTGGGTTGACTTTTGTCCTAATCTCATAATGACTTTTTCCTGGCATCTGAGTATACCTTAGGAAAGGAAAAGGAAGAGGAGAAAGATATCAGGGGAGAAATATGGCTACGTCTTTGGTCAATATATGGGTGAGTTCAAAGCTTTCTAGCCATTTTAGAAGGCTTTGGGACACTGGCTAAAGAGATTTTCTTGTAGACTCTTGTATAGTAGCTCATTGAAGAATGTAGATCTTGCTTTCACATGTCTTTTCACACATATATATTTTTAAAATATGAAGAATTTTCTGAAAATTTGCATCTTACCTGTATGGGGGCCATTATTAGTCTCTGCATTTACTCACATTTTAATTAAGTTTTGCAGAATTAATGCTTCTATTTTCCATTTCATAGCTAAGAAAATTGAAACTTGGAGAAGTCTAATAATTTAATAAATTTTACATAGCTCATAAGGATGAGACAAGCACAAGAGACTGCATACTCTAAAATACTCACTCAGAGTTGTAAAACCATGGGTCAACTGTTAGTTTGTCCTTAGAAAACTCAGAGGAAACTATTCCTCAGGAACTTGAATTTTCAGTGGTCTTATTCTGGAATTTCTTCTATATTTGTTGTATATCATACAAGTGTGGTACACATCAGAGTTAGTAAATGTCTAAGTGTCATTATCCTAAAACAGAAAGATTGATGAGGGGAAAAGTTAGAGACCTCAATATTTTAAGTGTAGGAATTATAGTGGACCTAGAGCTAATATAAAGTAAAATAGAGTTCATAAGAAATCATCAATGCTTATTTTAATTTTGAAAACTGTTCTAGATTGGTCTTTTGCACCTGAGTGTGAAAGGTTCTAATTCCTATGAATTAAATATGTGAACACCCAAATTTAGGCAATAGGAAACCTCATGACCCTACATAGTTAGTACTTTTCTGACTTTGCTCTGATTTGTAACAAACAATGTGTCTTTGTCAACAATTTCTAAAAAAGAAAAAATAATCTATTCATGCAAAGAGACAGAGCAATCAAAAGTCATTTACATTATCATTTGGTATTGATTAAAAAATAATATTTTACAGTGCTCTACATGAAAGATCCAAGATCATTGAGTAGAAGACATATGAAAGCATATTTTAAACACAGGATGTTATTTCTAACATTTAGAATTATGCAGTGATGTAGAGAATTGTTTTCTCTTCTCTGGGTTTAAGACAATTGAAAATGAGATTTGTACATAGAATGGATATTGCATAAAACTTCTCCAAGACCTTTACAATTCAATATTATTTGGGCAGGCTGATATATTTCTTTTCAGAGAGAGGACGATTGATAGGCACGAACTTTTTGTAATTTGGAACCCAGCATTAGAAACAACTGAAACCACTTGTCTTTGCTGTAAGTTCCAGAAAATAGCAATTGCCATAATAAATGATTTTAAATGGAATGAATATCTTTGTTGCCGTAAAGGGCTTCTGGCCATTTAATGAATGAAATTTAAATAATGAAATGTTATTGAATGCAATCTCTGCTTCTAATTAAAATAAGTATAATAATACAGCTTTTTTATTAAGAAAATTGAGTTTTCAAATTGTCATAAAACATAGTTTTGTTTGCTTTTGACTATGAGGGATTTTGTTAGAAACAATGGCATAGCAGTGTGCTCATTTTGATAGTTTCCATAAAGTCATCATTAGAGAAAAGTTCAAGACTAATTACAGAAGTTTCCTTGAATAAAGTTTAAATTCGGAATAATTTTATTCATCATGAGTTATGTACATATTTATTCTTTATTATGTTTCACACATAATTTAATATTTAAACCAACTTGCCATCTTTGGGAATTTAGTTTGACATTTCATTTAGCAGCAAGTAGAAGCTTTGTTTCTAATTACATTTTTCAAAATTCTTTCTTGTACTGTTTTCCACTTAAAAATATTTCTGAAATTTAATTGACATCTTAATGAATACATATTTTGTACCCTTTGAAAATAAGCCAATTATAGAAGCTTTCGTTAAGAGGCTGAAGCAAAAAAAAAGATTACAATGTTAAAAGTTTAAGAGAATAATAGTAATTTTCTCATAAAATCTTACTGTTTAAAAATAGAATTTAGTCATTTGGCTTTCTGTTTAAGAAAAAAGCTTGTAAATTATTGCTAAAATGTTAGTGCTTTCGAAAATTATAAAGCATAGGAAATTAGTAGAAAAAGAGCATTTTAGAGATACTTGTTCAGAACATACAAAATCTTTAAATTATTATCTAGTTTACAAGAAATATATAAGAGTAGAGCTAAGTGTCCTAATAGGTATAAACAATTTGTAATTATAACTCTAGTTTTCACGTTAGTCTGAGAAACAAGGCTTTGAAATTAGTTTCCATCAGTTGCTAGCTCACATTTTTCTTATATGCTTGATGGGACTATAGCTTGAAAGAAATATTATTTCTGATAACAGGTATAATGCAGAAACAAATGATAGCTAACGTAACTAATAGATATGCCAGAATATATTTACTGTTCAGGTACATTCTTACATCCTTATTAAAATGTCTTGCTAAAATAGTTATAGGCCCTTATAATGTCTACAATCGCCATTTGTGTTACATGTGCACACATGTGCACACACACACAGATTTTAAGACAGTTTAAGTGCTTCCTCAGATGATGTTAGTGCATCATGTAGCCTTGAAACCTGAAGTCTTTCTCTCTGAAACAACATGAATGGAAATTGATTAAATCATTTTGGTCCTATAACACACAGTACAGGAATATTATTAATAGTAAGTACGTTATAATTGCTTTCATGTATAGAGATCTTTACAGTTTTATCTTATTTTTTTTTCTTTTCATTTCATCATATTATGGGGGTACAAATATAGTTAAAGTTACATATATTGCCCTTGCCACCCCCTCACCTCTCTACCCCCGCCAAGTCAGAGCTTCTAGCCTGCCCATCCTCCAGGGGGTGCACATCGCACTCTTTATGTAGTAAGTATACATGCCTCCCGCTTGCCCGCCACCTGATAAAAGTTGTTTTGGGGTTTTTTATTGACATTTTGGTTACATTTTATATCTTTGCCTCTCCCTAAGAAAGGTTAGAGGTATGCCCTTCCCCTCCACAATGCTCACCACATCCCTGAGATGTGGGTCTGCTTATACTATCCCGGATTAAGCTTAAGCCCATTATCCAAAGTGAGGCGACACAAGTTCAGGAAAATGGGCTCCACATGTACTCACCATCAAATTGGTACTGACAGTTGTATCTTATTTGCTTTCTAAAACCAGTATAGCCTTGGAGTTGGAAAGCAATTTGTTTACAGTATCATTTATACCTACTCAATGTGCATCTTTAAATACTATTCTTTTTTTTTTTTTCTTTCATGCATTTGGGCAATAAATATTTACTGGCTACAGTTCTATACTCTGGGGATACAAAATAAATGAGAAAATTGTTTATTTCCATTAAGGAATGTGTAATCTAGTACAGAGTACAGTTAAATAAGTGAAATAAGAGAAATGAAAGAAAGCAGAAATTTTTATAATGGAAGCACAAAGCCTGGAGTTTTCACTTGTCATTTGAAGGCCAAGAAGTGTTCCAAAGAACTTATATGTAAGATTTTTTTTTAAAGAATGAGTAATTGTTGCTAAGTGGAAGAAATGTTGGATTAGAGCAGTGATTCTCAACCAGCCACAATTTGACACTTCAGAAGATATTTGGCAATGTCTGGGGATATTTTTAATTGTTACAAGTGAGTGGGTAAGGGTACAGGCCAGGGAAGCTGCAAAGTGTCCTACAACACAAAAGAGAGCCCTCTCCCCACAAATGAATTATCTAGCCCAAACATTTAACAGTGCCAAGGCTGAGAAATCTTGAAATAGAGGCTTTATGGGCAAAAGTGATACAAGGGGTATAGCATTCTATTGGCTTATAAAAATATAAATTGCTTGATGTGCATAGAAAGATTGTATATAAGAGCAAGATAACCTATGCTGATAGGTGTGGATAAAGGCATGTCTTTGCTCCTGTAAAATGCAGAAGTTTCTGTATAGTACAGGAGCAGAAAATTAAAATATGAATGGTCTTTAATTCTTCTACTTTAAAGTTAAAAACAAAAATATAGCAGATACATACTGAGGTCAATGAAACTATCCTATGATCTTAAAATGTAAAGAAACTATATGAGAAGTAATAATATATAGTTCATTTTTGGTAAAAGAAAAATCAATAGAGGGGTGTGTGTGTGTGTGTGTGTGTGTGTGTGCATGCTATGTAAATTTTATTTTATCAGAAATTCAATGTGGGCTCTTACATCACATGATAACATCTTTTCCCACTTCACAATATGCAAACTTAGAAAAGGTTGATTAAATCATTTGATATCAGTCCCAAGATAATGTGGTAATTGTGGAATATATATCATATTTTAGCCTACAGACTGAAAACAAAGTAGATTTTATATGTATGCACTGCTGCTATCACTTGAATTAGTGCCTTACATAGTGTGCCTGGCAAGTACTTATTGAGTGGTTGTTAGAAGAAATAAATAAATGATTAAATAAAAGGAAGAAAACAAAAAGAAAGGAGGAGAAAAGAGGAGAAGAAGGAAATGGAGAAATTATCCTTGTTACAAATTCAGAATTAAGTTCTATAAGGACAAGTGTTTTGAGTGTTTTAATAACTGCTGAATTCCCAGTAACAAGAAGGATGCTTGACATATACTAATACTTAATAAATATTTGTTAACTGAATGAGTGTGCTACTGTCCCCCAACTTCCTAATCTTTAGTGTATATACAAAAAGTTTGTTGTAGCTAAGGGCAAACATAATAATCAATAATTATATCACTGATAACTGCATATTTGGGCAGCATTAATATTAATTATGTGAATTATTCAGAAGTGACTCAACAATATGAAAATAATTTAGCAATGCTTGGATTTTTAGGAATAGAGTACTTTAGCTAAACCATGGATTTTTGGATTTTCAGGATCCAAAATTGTGTGTGTGTGTGTCTGTGTGTCTGTGTGTGTGGGGGGGGCAGAAGGGGAAAGAGAGAATGAGAGAAACAAGAGATGTCTGATAATAGAAAAGAATGCAGGATTTAAGAAGCAATTGAAAGTAACTTTTTTTTTTCTGAAACTAAATACATTCTGTAAGTATATTATTATATACTATAATAGGGAATTTGAAATATATACATATACACACACATGGACATATGTATGTATACAAGATTTTATCACAGCAATACTTTCACACTTTTACTTGGTCTCTATTTCATTTTTATGCATTACCCTAAAGTAGGAGGAAATTTTCCCTAAATTTCTAGGGAAATTTTTTCCTTATAGCACTGTTCAAAGATGTGAACTTATCGTACTTTTCTTATTGGATCACTTTGAGAGTTTACATAAATAAGTTAAATGTTTAGTAATCTTGTATGTTAATTGTAGGCTTGTTATCAAAGAAGCTATTTAGAAGAGAAGAGAATAGATCTGAAAACAATACTGTTCAAGGAACTAGAATATTTAGAGTATACCGTGCTTCCCCCAAAATAAGACAGGGTCTTATATTTATTTTTCCTCAAGAAGATATCCTAGGGCTTATTTTCAGGGGATGTGGTTTTTTTTTTTTTTAAGTACGGTACAACAATCTACATTTATTCAAATATAGTTAAGTCATCTTCTTCTGGAACATCATCATAACTCTCCAAACCCCGAACTCCATCCTATTCCTCTGGGATAGTAGCTGTCACGATGGGGCAGATGAGAAGGGCTGCTCATCTTCTTTACTGCTTGGCAACGAAATGCATGGGTTGTGCACATACACTGCATAGTCACACGCACCACTAGGTCTTATTTCCAGGGTAGGGCTTATGCAAATGCTTAGAAATCCTGCTAGGGCTTATTTTATGGGTAGGTCTTATTTTGAGGGAAACACGGTACTTTGTTTTGTTTACAAATAAACAAAACATTTTGTTTTGTAAACATTTTGTTTACAAAATAACAAAACATTTGTTATTTGTTTATTTGTTATTCGGCATAAAGAAATAAACAACAATGTGCTTTGCATATCAGCTATTTAACACTTCTTATAGAGTGTCTATGAAGAACACCTAATTGATATTCTTTATGCAGCTCTCCACAGTAAGGCTTACTAAAAGAAGCACTAGAGAGAAGGCTAAGTGTTTCTCAGCATAGCCCCTGAGCCATAACTCTGTTATCTTTATTCTTTTTTCCCTCAGTGTCCTCATCTGTTGAATGAGGGTGATATTTTACTTCTACTAACCTAAAGACTACATGGAAAAAAAAAAAAAAACACTTCAAAAATAATTTTTAAAAATATATTTTAAAATTTTGAATACTTTAAGAGAACATGACTATACTATTTAATATATATCAAAATAAACCTATTTTATACATTAGAGTTTGTTCTTACTGTATTTAGAAAAGAACAGTTTACTTGAAAAAGCTTCATAAAATTTTGTGTTGGTGGACTATTGAACAATGTAAATGATTTTTTAGCTGGGAAGTTTTTTGGTTTTGGTTAAAATTGTTCTTTCAAGTGGAATCTTTAATATTATAAAAGGAAGCATTCTGTAGGCTACAAATTCATTTAGCAACAAAGTAATATAGGGTATTAATATAATTTTTCTTCAAAACTCTTAAACTTTACTCACTCTTAACGGCATTTGATATTTTCCTCACGGTTCACTGCATCTGCACTATTCCGAAAGTAAATTATTAATGTAAGACCTATTTTAAAATTTTATACTATTTAAAATTATTAGTTTCAGGGGTGATAATTTCACATTAATGCTTCCTTTTAATTTTTCCAGCATAGAATTTACTAAATAAGGAAAATAATTCTGTTTAGTATTTCCTTTTACTTTAGATGTCACTAAAAGATCTCTTGTGAATAAATGTTTAGGGGTAATTTTGCCTTTAAATATCATAAACATTAGCAAATGCTATTTGATTCACTTACAAATTATATGAGAAAAGCCGTGAATTTTTCCTAACCTTTCTGTAGCTCAATAAATCACAAACAGACAAGAAAGTTAAGCACTACTTCAGTGGAATATCAGCAGACAGATGTAGCACACATTCCCCTCAAAATAATTCAGAACCTGTTTCAATTTATCAAATGCCTACTTTATCTGTCAAAACAATGTCCTTTCTCAAATAAAGGGCATTGTTTCTGTAGGAAGAAAAAGGTTCTGATGTATTGTTATCTGCAAATGGATGGTGGAATAATGGAACAACAGGCAGTGTTTCAAACTAAGAGATCAAAGGCTAGAATGCATTACAAATCTTGTTAAAATAAATGAGGGTAAGAGCATAATTCCAATAAAGACATTTATAGTCTTAAACAATCTCTCACTCTTTTTAAAATGATCTTTAAAAATGAACCTATCCCCCCCTACAAACACCAAAAGGTCTTTGCTGTTTCTCAAAGAAATTTAACATTCCAAGAAATTCCAAAAAATAGAAATTTGTGGAACTTTCATGTAAACTAGGTATCAGTATAGTTTTTATGTGCTGATGTTGTAGAATTTTACTGATGCTGCTAATCTTTCTATCTGTTGCATTTGTCCATACACATGGTATTCAAGGAAGAAAATTTTTGTTCTTATAATATCCAAATCTAAAACATTTTATTACGAAAATGCTAAATAAATACTTTTTTTGTAAGTAAGTCTAAAGAAAGTAATCTGCCTTATTATAAGCAAGTTTTCTTAAGTCCATCTTAGTATTATAGATGTCGTATCTTCAATAAATATTTTAACTCCAATTTAGGATGAAATAATTTCTTCCTTAATTGTATCTATAAAATTTAAATATAATTACACCCATACTGAGCATTGAAGATTGCTTTACCTATACACTAGCAGTTATTTCTAGACCCCGTCATGCTTAAATTTTGTTTTAACCTAAACATGTCACATATTTGTGATGATTCTTGCAGCCTAGTTGATCTAGAGCAGAAATATGACAATGTAGCCTAATTGTACCTGTCTTCCTTATGATTAGAGGTTGTTCTCCTTTTCTTTATTCCAGCTATTTGTTTTATTTACCTTTTTTAATATAAATGAAATCTTTGTTAGTTACCAGAGTATATTCTTAAAACAAATTTATAGCAATCTTGTCTTGAAAATAAATTCTGCATTCAGAAATAACCTTTGGAATTGATGATTATAAAATGCATTAATTCATGATCATCAAATGATAACATAAGCATGTGCAACCATATATATTCACACAATACCATGGTTGAATCACTCTTAAGAACTATTGGGAAGGTATTAAAATCATATTGGCCACATCAATTATATGATAACAATTTCTAGAAATGAAAAACATTTAGTTTCACATAATGTAACATAGATTGTGATGTTTACTGCCTGAAACTAAAATTGTAAGATAGTGTCATTAAACATAGTTTAATCTTCTAAAACTTAATTTTCTCACCCATGCCAATAAATACTTAAACAAGAAATATTTAAAACAAATGTGAATCAAGAAGTCAGGAAAAGACTGGCTTTGAGTTAAAATCCTGACTTTTCTGACAAAAATGCTCTTGCATTCACCAAAGTTTCAGGCAAAGGGAGGTTTCCATGAATGCACTTATTGCTCACACTTCTATATAACTCATAAATGGGAAATATTAATTGATGTCCCTTTGAAATGTTCAGATCAAAATTACCTAATAGGCATATAGAATATGTTATAAAGTATTTCAATAAATAACATAATCAACAATCTATGTCAGTTCATATATCCCCTAATTCCCTGTTATGTATTATTGACTATGCTGGATATTGAAAATGTTAATATAAGATTATTAAGACAACATCCTAATTTCAGGAAGATCAAATTCTTACTAAAAGAATGGCTTGAACCTTTTAATTACTTTCAGTTACTTTGTTTACATTCTCTGTGCCATATCTTATACTCTAAGCCATAAACTGAGATAATTGAATTAAAAATAAAAATCAGGCTATAAAATATTTTTAATAAAAATATATTATTCTATACATGTTTTATTATTCAAAGTTTTACTTTATTTTCAACTTAAATATAAATGAATACACATGATGTATATCTATATATTCAAAGAGTATGCATTTATAGATGTGAACAGACATATTCATATATATAATTATCTATTTATTCATCTGCCCATCCATCCAATGACAACAATTAAGACTTCTAATACTCAGGTCAACAGATTTGAACTCAAGTTCTGCTACAACCCCTCGTGAGCTATGTGATTTTAAACAAGTCAATATAATAATATCTATTTTGATGAATTGTGAGTATTAAATCCAAATATGCATGCAAAAGAAGTACTTAATTTGTAACTAATAAGTCCTCAATAATTCTATGCAATCTTACTTAATAGTTATATTCTAATTTAGGCAATATAGTGCAATAATTCCAAGCATAGATTTCAGAACCAAATAACTTCATTACTTGAGTTCAGATTCTGCCTGTGCCACTTTATTATCTGTATAACTTTGAAAACGTTCTTTTACCTTTTGGTACTTTAGTTTCCCCATCTATAAAATGAGGAAAATAGTCCCTACTCAATAGAGTGACTGAAATATTTTATGCTTAAATTTGTGTATTTAAATGTATTTAACCATTCTAGTATTCTAATTTCAACCCTCTGCTGGTATTTCTTTCTTTTCTGAAAATCTCAACAATTTTGAACATCTACTAAAATTGTTTTCCACTACACAGGCAATTGCTTCACAAGACAAGGAGAAAGATTCTCATCTTTGTAATTACACAACCTGAGGCAGAAGTGATAATCATGACAACTGTTGTTCCTATCACCATTCTATGACTTGAGGCACTGAGGAGTAAGACCAGTAGGTCTCACTTTTTTCTTCAGTAAACCTAATTTCTGGGCAGAGAGATTTTTCATAGGAATCTTTAAAATGTATTATTTCATTGCAATATATGAAATTTTTTACCTGGGAAATCTGTGTATACAGATCCTTGCATGATACACTTCAGCTAATCTCCTTTGTTTCCAATTGTAAGGTGATAAAAATTCTAAATTTATAAGAGGAAATTTGACCAAAAGTGTCTAAGAATATGTCTCTGTTTGATGGCATATATTTCAAAGAAAAGCTAATATTTCTTATCTACTATCATAGCATTGAATACTGAGATCTTTTTTAAAAATCCACATGGATCTGTACTTTAAGATATGTTAACTAAAGAAGAACTACATGTGAGAGGAGAGAGCATGTAGTATGAGAGCATGATGAGATCTAAAGTGAGAAATTCTTCACAATGGTGAAGTTTCTATCTTGAAGATGTGCCACAGTACATTCCTATTTCTGTTTTGAGACTCACCTCTGGAAACTAGGGATGCAGGACAACACTGCTAATACCTCTAAGTAACCAACCATGGGTTAGGGCAAAGAAGGACTGACTAATCAGCCTGCAAGAACTTCTTATAGTTTCCCTTGATTCTATATAAAGAATAAGGACAGGTTAAAATACAAATATATTACTACTCGAGATGATATATTAATCCATTGTAAACTTTTAGAAAAATGTAAGTTTATCAGATCAATAAAATAAATTCCAAATAAAATTAATTCCAACAGAATTTTTCATCAATTCAGTACTAGAAAAAGTAGTAAGAAAAAAAATTCTTCCAGTGGAATATTGGCCTAGAAGAGACCCAATATTCCAGTGCAACTTGAAGACACTGAACAGGATAGTCAGGAGAAAGGATAATTCAGGGAAAAACTTTTGTCTAGGAGAGCCCTTATTCACAATCTGTGTCTACAAACTAAATAGGCAACATTTGGGTTGAATTTGGAACTTACAGTATGTGAATAAACAATGGTTAACCTGATTGATTGCACTATTTGGTTAATTGAAAGAAATTAATTAGGGGAGAAAAATTGATCTTACAAGTTTAAAATATTTTGCAGTTCAAATTACTAATTGATTCTTCAAGTTTTTCACTTTTTTAATAGTTGCAATAGTGCTATTTAATATTATTTTATTTAAAAAAATAGACTTGTAAAAATGAGTGATTTAAAATAATTAGTGTGAGACATTGTTTAAATTGATACATTTGGTAGTATAACTCAAAAATGGATATGCAGTATGGAGACTATAAAAGATATTTCTTATTTTTACCAGTATTGCACATCTTTAAAAAAAAACAGTCATCTTTTTATCATTTATCTTGCTTTTATATTTCTACAAATTGAAAATGTTTTAAAATATTTTAAAAAAGGTTAATAGCATTAAAGCATTTTTCCTAATAAACTATAGTAAAATATGACTTTTTTAAACTATAAGGACATTTAATGATAAATGTATATATTATCCAAGCTTCTGATTAATATGAAAAAAATATTAACAGACTAAAGCAGCTGTAATAATGTAGTGATTTAAAACAACAAAAATGCCTCTGTAAATATTAAGTCAATAACTTTCTTCTGAAATATAAAATGTGCTTGGCAAGGAAAATTAATATGATTTCTTGCATGTAAATTGCCATATTTTAAACAAAAGATATCTTCAAGAACCATTTTAATCTTTGCTATATTTTACATATAGTACTTTCAAATTCATATTTCAGTGTTGACATATTTCAAATAAAGAAAATGGACTGTTGTAATCCTTTGTATGGTGTTTTCATTCAATTAGCTCTATCTTTCTTTTTCTAAGCAAACAAGATGGCAATTTACTCAAAGTCAACACATAATAACATATATCAGCTGGAGTCGAACAAACACAGTGCTGCTCATGCTACACCTTTTAAAATCAAACAATTTTAAATAAAAGCAAACATGAACATAAATAGTGTTTCCCTTTGGAATTTGACTGTTGACAGAAAAATGATAAAAACATAAAAATGGTTTGAATTTGTAAGGAAGTTAAATAATTCAGGAAATGTTTTATTAACTGATAGCAGAGAGAACAGGATTTTGGTCTTTGCATTATGCAGTAATGAAAGAATAAAATATATGATATGTGGCTTACTTTTTATAAAAGCTCTTCCTAACTGTATTAAAATTTCACAAGGTAGTTGAAAACCACATTCTTATCAAACACTTACAAAAGTTAAATTCTGCTTAAATATCTGTTTTTTTTCTTTTAAATGTTAGTTGCAACATTTTCAAAGATGAAAGAAAAAGTTGTGTCAATACATAATTTTTTAAAAAGGGGTTGTGGTTTATGTTTTCAACATACTTAACAGAAATTCAAAGAAAGTAGAGTTTGAAACCACAAATATATATTATTATTTCTTTTAATATTTTTGTTGGGGATCTTGAACTGCTTAGAAATTATATTATTATTCTTATAAAATGAAACTGGAAAGTTATCACTTCTGAAATATTGCCAAGGTATGTGCTTTTTCTTCATTTAGGTAAAACATAAGAACATATAATGAAAAGTGGTCTTAGGCAAAATGGAAATTGTAGTAAATGTTCATAATTATATATTTAGACTAAATTTATTATTTTTTTAAAAAAACAAATTTCTTATAAAGTTTAATTAGTTGGCATCATGTGTCAAAAGGAATGTAGACTTACCAAATATAATAACAATTAAAAATTATTTTAGTCTCCCACCTACTCCCTTATAGTCCAAGATAGATATTAGTGTTACGGAAGTGTGGAATTATAGATCACTAGGCTGGGATTCTAAATCTACTATTTACTAGCTATGTGCTAATTTACATGTATTATTCCTTTTTTATCCTCAACTTTTTAATCAGAAAAAAATGAGCATAATAAAACATCTGCGCTGAGAATGAAATATATATAAAAAACAGAAGAGAAGCATTGTTTGTGGGTCAACCTTCCTTACTTATCTTGATTTTCCCTCCATCCTGCACAGTGCCAGCTCACAACAATGATCAATACACACTCTGAAAAAAAGAAAGAAAAGACAAAAGAAAAAAGTTAATTATACAATAACTTTAGTAACCATATGTCTTTTATTCATATATAAATAAAAGTATGTTTTATTTATATATGAATATAAATTTATATATGAATATAAATAAATAAATATTTATATTTATTTTTAATATTAACATATTATATTTATAAATAAATGATATTTATTTATAAATAAATAATAAATAATATTATAATAAGTAAATAATAAATAAAAAAGTTAATTACACAATAATTTTAGTAACTATATGTCTTTTATTCTGTGAGCTAGATAATTTAATTAGATATTTTATCTGAATTGTTCATATGTTTATAGAATTTTTGGATTAAAAAGCATAAATGCTCCCATTCTGTAAGCTGTCTATTCATTTTATTGATCCTGTTTCAGTCTTCTACATGTGGCTATCCAATTTTCCCAGCATCATTTATTGAATAGGGATTCTTTTCCCCAGTGTATGTTTTTGTCTACTTTGTCAAAAATCAGATGGCACTGTAAGGATAGTTTCACATCTGAGTTCTCTGTTCTGATAGATCTATGTCTCTATATTTTGCCAGTAACATGCTATTTTGGTTACTATAGCCTTGTAATATAGTTTGCAAATTGAGTTATGCCTCTCAATTTGTTCTTTTTGTTTAAGGTTTCTTTGGCTGTTTGGGCTTATATCTGATTCCATAAGAAGCATAGAATTATTTTTTCTAAATCTGCAAAAAGTGGTATTGGTATTTTAATGGAGATTGCATTGGATCTGTAATTTACTTTGGGTAGTATAGACATTTTAACAATGTTGATTATGCTGATCTGTGAGCATGATATGTTTTTCCATTTGTTTACAAACTCAGTGATTTCCTTCCTCAATGATTTGTAGTTCTCCTTGTAGAAGTCTTTCACCTCCTTAGCTAAATATATTCCTAGGTATTTTATTTTCTTTGTTGCTACTGTGAAAGTTATTGAGTCTCTGATGTGGTTCTCAGTTTGTTGTTGGCATATATGAACACTACTGATTTATATGCATTGCTTTTTAACCTGTGACTTTACTGAATTTATTTATCAATTCCAGTAGTCTCTTGGCAGAATCTTTGGGTTTTCTAGATACAAGATCATATGGTCAGAAAAGAGCAAAAGATTGACCTCTTCTTTATCTATGTGGATACATTTGATTTACTTCTCTTACCTGACTGCTCTGGTAAGGACTTTCAGCACTATATTGAATAGAAGTGGTGACAGTGGGCAACCTTGTCTAGTTCCAGTTCTTAGCAGGAATGCTTTCAGTTTTTCCCCATTCATTATGAAGTTGGCTGTTGATTTGTTATATATGGCATGTATAATTTTAGGGATGTTCCACCTATGTTTATTTTGTTAAGAGTTCTTACCATAAAAGGGTACTGAATTTTGTCAAATGCATTTTCTGCATCCATTGAGATAACTATCTCCTTTGTTTTTGCTTCTGTTTATGTGATGAATCACATTTATGGATTTCTGTATGTTGCACCATCCTTGTATCCCTGGGATGAAGCCCCCTTGGTCATAATGGATTATTTTTTTGATGTGCAGCTGAATTGGGTTTGCTAGAATTTTTTTGAGAATTGTTGCCCCTATATTAATAATGGATATTGGTCTATAGTTTTTTTGTTTTTTTTTTTTGTTTTTTTTTTGAGACAGAGTCTCGCTTTGTTGCCCAGGCTAGAGTGAGTGCCGTGGCGTCAGCCTAGCTCACAGCAACCTCAAACTCCTGGGCTCCAGTGATCCTTCTGCCTCAGCCTCCTGGGTAGCTGGGACTACAGGCATGCGCCACCATGCCCGGCTAATTTTTTTTATATATATATCAGTTGGCCAATTAATTTCTTTCTATTTATAGTAGAGACGGGGTCTCGCTCTTGCTCAGGCTAGTTTTGAACTCCTGACCTTGAGCAATCCGCCCGCCTCGGCCTCCCAAGAGCTAGGATTACAGGCGTGAGCCACAGCGCCCGGCCTGGTCTATAGTTTTCTTCTTTTGTTTTTTCTTTCCTAGCTTTAGTATCAAGGTGATATTGGCTTCATAGAATGAGTTGGGGAGGATTATTTCCTTCTCAATGTTATGAAATAATTTCTGCAGTATGGATGCCAGTTCTTCTTTGTAAATCTGGTAAAATTTTGCTGTGAAACCACCTGGTCTGCTATGCATTTGATCAAGGGCTAATAACCAGAATCTAGAAAGAATAAACATGAAACCTTAGAATCTGTTCCCCCATAATATGCCAGAAAAAAAAAAGATATAATTCACATAACATCAAATTAAACCTTTTAAAGTATATAATTCACTGGTTTAAAATATACTCACAAGGTTGTGCAACCATCACCACCATTATCTAATTCCAGAACATTTTCATCTCCCAGAAAAGAGACCCCATAGCCATAATCAGACACTGTCTATTCCCACCCCCTATCTCTCTCAACCAAGGCAACCATTAGTTAACTTTCTGTCTCTGTGGATTTGCCTATTCTGGATATTTTATATAAATGAAATTGTATAATAATAAAAAAAGAATAAGCAAATCAGCCAGAAAAAAATCAAACAACCCCATGAAAAACTGGGCAAAAGACTTGAACAGAAGCTTTTAAAACTTGAACAAAAGCTTTTAGACTAATGGCCAATAAACATGTGAAAAAAATTCTCAAAGTCTCTAATCATCAGGGAAATGTAAATCAAAACCACAATGAGATACCACTTAACTCAAGTGAGAATGGCTTTTACCAAAAAGTCTGAAAACAACAGATGCTGGCATGGATGCAGAGAGAAAATAACACTTCTACACTGTTGGATGGAACTGTGAACTAGTAAAAACTCTATAGAAAGTAGTATGGAAATACCTCAAAGAAGTAAAAGTAGAACTATCATTTGATCCAGCAATCCCACTATTGGATATTTACCCAAAGGATAGAAAAAAAGGCACTTTGTCAAAAAGTCACTTTCACTCGAATGTTTATTGTAGCACAATTCACAATTGCAAAGATATGGAAACAACCCAAGTGCCCGTCAATACATGAGGGGATTAATAAAATGTAGTATATGCATACCATGGAGTTCTCTGCCATTAAAAAATGGTGAACTGATATCTTTTATAACAACCTTGATGGAACTAGAGACCATTCTCCTAAGTGAAGTATCATGAGGATGAAAAAACAAACACCACATGTACTCACTATTAAATGTGAACTAATTGATCAACACTCATGTACATATGGAAGTAAAGCTCCATGGAAGATAAGCAGGTGGAAAGGGGGAGGTGGGGATGGGTAAAATAACATCTAACAGGTACAATGCATACTATCTGATAATGGACACACTCATAACTTTGACTGAAACTGTACAAAAGCAATTGATTTGGCCAAAACGTTTGTAGCCCCATAATATTCTTAAAGAAAAAGAAAAACCAACCAACCAACAAACAAACAAACAAAAAAACCCCAAAACAAAACCAACAAACAAAAAGACATAAATGCTTAAAGGAGCACTTTCTTATAAAGCTAGAAACATTATAACATGGCATAACTTGTTTGGTTATGAACTTGGTGCAACTCATTTTTACAATATAAGTACAAATTCATAACCAAGAAACATTTATAACCTTTGCCATGGTAATTCTGTTTCTTTAATAAAATGTGGTATATGTATACTATGGAGTACTACTCAACCACGAAAAACGATGGTGTTCTAGCACCTCTTGCATTATCCTGGGTAGAGAGGGAGCCCATTCTACTAAGTGAAGTATCACAAGAATGGAAAAACAAGCACCATATGTACTCACCATCAAATTGGTATTAATTGATCAACACTTCTGTGAACATATAGTGGTAACATTCATGGGGTGTTGGGTAGGTGGGATCAGGAAGGAGGGGATGGGTATATTCACACCTAATGGGGGTGATGTACACCTTCTGGGGGATGGAAACACTTGAAGCTCTGACTCGGGTGGGGCAAAGACAATATTTTTACTCCCATAATATGTTGAAATAATAAAATATATATATAATAGAGATGTAAAATAATACATGCATACTGTTATCACCTGGCATTGTTTAATATGAGGAATCATTGGAAATAATCCTTATATAAGTTAAGTGCAGAAGCTCTTAGTGTAATGCCTGGAACTATCGGTAGTAATTAATAAGTATTAGCACCAGATGGTAAAAGCACAAGCATACAATAATAAAAAGTTCACTTGTTTATTCCCCGGATGGGATATTATGCATCATCATGATGAATACAGTTACATGAAGAAAAGCTCCTGATATCATGTTAAATATATATAGGAGATAGAAAGGCATATGATATGACTCCTACCATGAAAAGTAAACATGGGAAAATAGTATTAAAATATTAGCATAGTTAGATTTGCAGAAAAGTTTTCTTTTTTATGTTTAAATATTTACACTTTTTTATATTTAAAAAATAAAGAAAAAGCATTTCTGAAATTTCCAAAATCAATGTAGATATTTTCCTTTACTATTCATTTTACTTATTTTGTAACAGAAAGAACATGAGATAAATCTATAATTGTTGTTATAATTGTCCATACATCTATTTCAAGTGCCCATCTTATTATATAACTACCCTATCTTTGTATTGCATTTTTATTTCCTATCCGCAGGCATTAGTTTACAAATACTGATGCAAGAAAAATAATATTGGTATAAAGAACAGAAGTCTAAGAATTTTCATTATTCAGAGTCAATATTTAGAGTCAAAGAATATATATATAGGTGAGACTACAAAGTTCCATGCCACTGTCTACATAGATCCACCTGAGATTGTGTCTAACTATGTGTGAATGTGTATGATATGGAAACTTGGTATAATGATCATTTAGCTGAACAAAACCATTTGTGTGAGCATGGCCTCTACAAATTTTTTTACTTGACAGTGTACTCAATACACCTTGAGAAACATGTCTTGTGCTTACTACAGAGCAATCTAAACATATTGTTCTATCATTAGGATAGGTAATACTCATATTAGTGAGGATATTTCAAGATACTTTCAACTAAAATCTGGAGGGTCTTTTGGAAAGTGGTTATTTAAACCATATGCCTTTTTAATAGGTTGTTTTATTTTTCTGGTGGAACTTTAAAAATGGTACTCTCAGAAAATTCTGTAAATCATTTGAAATTTCCACATAAAATTAAAGTATAAAATGATGCAATTTATGTAACTAGCCCATGCATTGTGGGAAATATTTTCGGTATAGGATAGAAATGTTGCTCTTAAACTCAAAACAAAATAAAATTATTCACATGAATCATATAAATATAAATTAATGTATAATAAATAAATATGTTTCACTTTTTAAAAATATCATCCATCCACTTTATCCCTAACCTAAATTATCTTCTCCATGGTTGCCTTGACATGCGCCAAGCAAAGCAAAATTTAATAATACTTGAGATGAGTTTCATTGTTGAGTGTATTATTTGTATTGTTAGTGTATTTTATTATAGATTGTTGGGTAAACTTTCTCCTTGCATCTTGTCTGTTTTCTAACTCATTGATTCTTACGGAGTCTACTTCCAAGCAATGTAATTTAAAATTCTAGAAAAAAATCCTGGAGTAATAAAAAAAAATCACTGATAAATTTTGTATAATAAAACCTTTGATCAAAGGACATATCCTAGAGATTTACTTATAAATACTAGAAATATTTATAAGAATGATAATGAAAAATTATTGAATAAAGCTCAAGGAGAAGACGGAGGTAATAATTGTTAAGACTAGATAATTTTTCAGGCACTCATTTATTAATGAGTGATAAACTTTTTTTAAAAATAGTATGCCATTTAAAATTTATATTTAAAAAACTACAAGGAAGATACATATTTTTTTTTGTAATCCTTTAGATGAGAGATGTGAATCTCAGAAGATTTAATAACTTGCTTTATGTTTCCCAGGAATTGAAAACCTTGATTGAGTGACAACTGTTGTAAAATACTAATAGCACTCTTAACATCATAAAATGTAGGCTATCATGGAATATAGTTCTAGCATACATAAATGGTACACATGCCCGTGAGTTGAACTAATGTGTTCAAGTTAAAGGTAAAATGAAAAAAAAATGGAATATAATTTTTCCAAAAATTAAATAATTAGAGATTGTTCTAAAATATCCAATTATGTTGAAACTTTTCAGAGTAGTTTAAAATGCAAAACCTGTGATTGACATAATGGATACTATGTAATCACAAAACAAGTTAAAATAAAGTAAAATAAGAGTTTTTGAAAATAAATTAAAAGAACTACATTCCATTTAGTAGACCCAGATTTTACCCTGAAGTTCAGAAAATAAAGAGCATGTATGATTCTTAGAAGAATTTGCACTGGCAGCCATATATCTTCCAAGGCAATACTAACCACGACACTAAGTACTGTAGTATTTGGAAAGGTATGCAGTAAAAGTGATTGCTAAATGACAACTTTAAAATGAAGAATTTCTCACCTAATTAAAAGCATGATAATTAATGGTATTCACATTGAACTCTTCTGACGTTCATATTCACTTTGAGTTACAAATCAAAATCTAGGAAAGTATTATGCTTTTGTGTAT
Organism: Microcebus murinus; assembly: GCF_040939455.1. Taxonomy (NCBI): domain Eukaryota; kingdom Metazoa; phylum Chordata; class Mammalia; order Primates; family Cheirogaleidae; genus Microcebus; species Microcebus murinus. The sequence continues at coordinate 42,168,837 of NC_134116.1, forward strand.
GTCTTTAAGACTGGAATTAGTGATATATGATTTTTTCAACTATGTCTTACCTAAAATTTAGGGAATTATTTTGGGATTATGTGACACACAGAATTCTATATGTGATACCTGAAGCTACCTTCAGATATGCTCCATGGCCCAGGCCCAAGAATTGAATGATACTATCACTGTCTTGATGATTAAATATTGACTACTGGTTTAGTGAGGAAATCAATATTGTTAACAGAGGTGATTGTGAAAAGTAATGTTAAAGTAAAATTAACAAACAGACAAAAAACTGTAGCCTCTCACACATGAATATACCCCATCTACAAACCTATGTGTCATCATGAGATATGACAAATAGGACAGTTGCATTCCAATTTTACATATCCTTCTGAATGCTCTTTGTCCTCTGTGATTTATATTCTTCAAGATTTCTCTTTTTAGTTCTTTGGAGTATCTCCATATTATTTTCCACAGAGGTTGTACTAGTTTGCTACAAGTAGAACTATCATTTGATCCAGGAATCCCATTACTGGGTACCTACCCAAAGGAACAAACGTCACTTTACAGAAAAGACATCTGCACTAGCATGTTTATAGCAACAGAATTCACAATTGCAAAGATGTGGAAACAACCCAAGTGCCCATCAATACATGAGTGGATTAATAAAACATGGTATATGTATACCATGGAGTTCTACTCAGCCACAAAAAAACAATGGTGATCTAGCACCTCTTGTATTATCCAGGATAGAGCTGGAGCCCATTCTACTAAGTGAAGTATCACGAGAATGGAAAAACAAGCACCACATGTACTCACCATCAAATGGATATTAACTGATTAACACTTATGTGTATATATAGTAGTAACATTCATCGGATGTTGGGCAGATGGTGGGGGGAAGGAGGGGATGGGTATATACACACCTAATGGGTGTGATATGCACCGTCTGTGGGATGGACACACTTGAAACTCTAATTTGGGTGGGGAGAAGGCAATATATGTAACCTAAACATTTCTACCCCTGTAATATGGTGAAATTAAAAAAAATACTAATAATAAAATAAAGATTTCTCTTTATTTCACCTTAACCTAATTTTATTTTTAGAAAATTATCGGTTCAAGTTACTAGAAGCGAAAGATAGATAATGTCAGTCGTGATCACACTAAGGTATATAACAATACAGGTGTAAAAACTGGGAGATTTTGCTAGGACACAAGATAAGCTCAATAAATTATTTTCAATGCCAATAGAAAAAAAAATGACCTACAGAGATTTAAAAAGAGTTCTACATCTAGGGATTCTAACCATTTACAAGGCACTTGAATATTCCAACTTCTAATGTGCAGAGGTTTGGGTCCTTTGAATTGCTTTATAGAGCCTGCTAGTTGTGGACGATGCTGAGAATAGAGGTGTCAACTATAAGCAGAAGAAAAATATAAATAAGTCTTATCCTAAATAACACAGGGGAAAGAAGACAAGATTACAACCTAGGGCAGAGGTGGGGGTGTACCTTACAACTGTTGCTCCTGCACATGCCCAGTAATAGGTCTGATGAAAAGACTACCCAAATTTGGTGATAAAATATGCATTTTAAATTGAAGGGCTTATTTCATCATATGATTCCATAGCAAAGAAAAAAACTTTGAGTGAAGATGTATCTAAATTTTATTAATAATTATGGAGTTTAAAGTTAACTTTTTTGTAATATCTAACAGTGAATAACATTGCAAGGTACTTATTAGCACAAGTTGACTAGCCACAAAGACGTGTTTGATTTTGATAAAAACACACGTACTTTTTAAAATTGAGTACCTGCGACACTATGGAAAGAATACTATTGTTTCTGTGATGTTAAGAAAATCATATTTAGAGTGGAATGGGGGTTGGCAGGGAAAGGCATGTGGCAGACACTTTGTTACCTGTCCCTAAGTGCTTTTGTTCTCTGGAAACCTCAAGAGTCAAAAATGATCCATAATATCTCAAATATGTTTTAAAATAATTTTATTTATTTTCTCATCATTAGTATATAAGGTATCTCCTTTATGTTTACTCTATAATCTGATATACATGCTGAGTTTGGATATTTAAGGCCAGAAATATAAGCTTCCGAAGCAGGTGGTTTTAATTGGTTTTAAAACACTCAGTAATAATTATAGCAGAGAAGTAAGAAGTTTTGCAGGACCAGTGGGAAGGTTTCTGTGACCTTTTAAGTCTCACCAATGACTTATTGTTGTTTGTGCAACTAAGGCAAAATCCCACCTTTGATTTGATACCAATGTCATTCCACCGTGCCATCATAGGCATATTCCATAGTCTATTTAAATTAAGCTACCTATTTTCCCTCAAAACACACTTGTACTTTATTTTTTATGTCATTTAATTCCACTTACATCTCAAAATATGCCAATGAAATATATGCTAGTGATTATTATATACTCTGCCTTATTTTCTTTTGTTGAAAATGAAAACTGTGTCTTTTCACCTTTGTGTTCTTGGCTAGGCATGATAAATTGTCTTAAAAAATGTTTTTTTTAATTAAATACTTTGAACTAAATTGCAAAGTAGATTCCTGAAATTTAACAAATAAAATAGTATATTTTATTTAACATTAATTAACTAAATCTATTTGTTGGAAATTTAAAGTATGCCATATATAAAATTTGAAGATCACGTTTTTACATAATTATTAGAAAAGAAAACACTATTGAAATTGTATTAGACCAATGTAGCACCATTGAGAGTTCATTAGTTTGAATGTGAGTTCTAATTTAAAAATGGAGTGCAAAAATAGTTCCAAAATTAATTCCTGACAGAAAAGATAAAAAGCAATCCATCTATTCTAAAAGGTTATAATGAAATTAAAAATTATTACAGTAATTTAAGGAATAATAATTAAACTTTAAATAGTTTACCACGTGGAATAAACCTTAAAGTTACCCAATTAATACTTACAATTCTATAATGTGAGTCATCCTTTTATCATTCCCAATTAAAAAATGAGAAAACTGAGGTTTACAAAGTTTATGCAATTTCCCCGAGATCAGACAACTAATAAGAGGTGGAGATGGAATTTGAAACCAGGAACTCCACCTTTAGAATCTGTGCTTTTAACAATTGTGTAATTAAATTGATTTATAACATGTTAAAGGCAAAATTGTGTCCCCCAATAGTCATACATCGAAGTTGTAGTACCCAGACCTCATAATATGACCTTATTTGGATACAGGGTCTTTAAAGGGGCAATTAAGTTAAGATTAGGTCATTACTATGGGTTCTAATCCAAAGAAAATAGAATTTATGAAGGCAAAAGGAGAAGACAAACATCTATAAGCCAAGGACAGAGACCTCAGAAGAAACTAACCTTATAAATATGTTGGTTTCAGACTTATAGCTTCCAGAAATGTGAGAAAATAAATTTCTGTTATTTAAACTATATGGTCTAAGGTACTTCTGTTATGGCAAACTGAAAAACTAATATATTAAACAAAGAAAAGGCAAGCAAATGTATTAGTATAAAGGCATACCCTTAACAATGTATGCATAGTTTTTATAAACCATTGGTAATAATTTAACTAGTTTTTTAGTAACAATCAGAACCATTTAATACAGACATCATGTATTGAAATTTGACAACATGCACTTCATAAACCACCAATTGGCAAATAGATCTGCATTAGTTTGAATATTTGCTTGTAAAATTTATCCTTTTTGAAGACAGAAAAATGTGCTGTATTTACCATGCTTCCCCACATTTATCATATAAAAGATCCTTAATAGAAGTTCATTGAAAAAATGTATATACTGTAAATTTTTATATGCATCTTTGCATAGATCTAACTTGATGCATTTGTACTCCAACTCTTCTTTCATATGACTCCTTCATATCTTTGCCATGACTATGTTTTACTCACAGAATTTTCAATACACCAATAGCATAAATGTGCTTAGTGTATTTCTTAAATTGTTAGCATTAATTTGCTGCTACAAAACATATATTAAAATATTGATAAACAGACTTTCTGTAAATAGATCTTTGTAAATACTGATGTAGACTGTTAAACTTTTCAATTAGTCATTGAAAATAGTAATATAAGAATATAAATCATATGTTTGTAACTGAATATGTGACAGGCACACACTACATAATATTTTAAATGTTACTTGAAATTTAACCATGACTAATTAAAGACATTGTAGAAAAATGAAGTCATAATAATAGATCAATGATATTTTAAGGTACATACCAAGTAACATAATGTTTAAAATGTTTATTCTGCTCACATTTCACACTTACTTTTGAAGTGATAAAAACAATAGTCAAACTTTTTTGTTGCTACATTATCATATCAAATTTGTGAAAGTAATACAAAAGAACATCACTTCTTTACCACAGATATTTTTAACAATGATAACCCTGGCATCACAGTTTGGATAATAATTATCCATCTCACAAATCAAAAATACAGAGCAGTATCAACATGTTGGCAAAATAGGAAGTTGCAGATCTTGTATTCCCATGGAAACATTAATTTAACAATAATATATGGACCAAAATAATTTTATGAGAAATGTGGAATCCAGTTAAGAAGTTGCAGTATCCCAGATGAGCACAAAATCTGGAATAACTACATTGAAATAGGGAAGAAGAGCAAATCATTTTATCTACATTGGACCCTCCTTCCAAGGCAACACAGCTCAGAGCAGAGAGAGATCATCTTGGCCTATGACTTCTCACTCAAGGAAAAGAGAGTTTGAAGTGCATGTCCAACATCCCCAGCCTTTCAGGACACTTCCCAAGAAACCCGTTTCTGTGTCACCTGACATAGAGCAGTGAGGGATTTGGCATAATTTGAACACCTGAGGGCAGGGCAGCTAAGATCAAAGGAAAGGAGTGGGAGTTTTAAGTGTGGCCAAATGGTTCTGTGAGATTGGAAGGAAGCACATAACTCAAAGTTTATCACTGGGCAGATAGGTAGAGGAGTAGAGTGTGTCACTAACGTCCTAGCCCATGGTACAGCAGTCAGACACCAGAGAGAGTAAAGAATTATAGATCCCTGAAAAACAAACGAGAAAAGAAAGCAGAAAATCCCTTTAATTAGTATTCTACACACACAAGTGAAGAAGATATACATCCACAGAAAAGTTTTGAAAGGCTCCTAAAAACACCTAGGGTGATTAGTGAAGGCCTCCTTTGAAGCAAGTTTATAAAGACTGGAAAGGTATTTGCTTCTTTAAATACACAGATACTAACGCAAAGCTATAAGGAAAAATAAGAATCAGAGAAATATGACTCAATCAAAAAATCAAAAATAACTCTAATAACTGACCCTAAAGAAATGGATATGTATGAATTACCTGACAAATATTTCAAAACACTAAAAGAAGTTCAGTGAGTCAAAAGAGAATGCAAACAGAAAATTGATCAACAATTCCAAATACAATACATGATCAAAATGAGAATATGAACAAAGATAAACTATTTTTAAAAAACTCAGAAATTCTGTAGAAGAATACTATAACTGAACTGAAAAATTTACTAGATGGGTTTAAGTGTAGACTTAATCAAGTAGAAGCAAGAGGCAGAAAATTTGAAGACAATTTATTTGAAATTATCTAGTCAGAGAAGCAGAACAAATAAGGAAGGAAAAAAGAGTGAAGAAGGTATAAGGGACTTACTGAACCCCATCAAGTAAACCAATATACTCATTAGAGGAATTTCAAAGGTGGAGAAAAATGGAAATGAGTAGAATATTTATTCAAAGATATAATGGCCCCAAACTTCTCAAATCTGGGAAGGGAATTATACAAACAAAAATTAATAATACACCTAACATATGATCCAGCAATCTGACTTCTGGGTATAGATCCAAAAGAATTAAAACCAGGATATAAAATGGATATCTTCACTCTCATATTTATTACTGCATTATTCCCAATAACCAAGAAATGAAAGCAATCTAACTTTCCTCAGAAGATGAGTGAATTAAAAAATGTGATATAGGCCGGGCGCGGTGGCTCACGCCTGTAATCCTAGCTCTTGGGAGGCCGAGGCGGGTGGATTGCTCAAGGTCAGGAGTTCAAAACCAGCCTGAGCAAGAGCAAGACCCCGTCTCTACTATAAATAGAAAGAAATTAATTGGCCAACTGATATATATATAAAAAATTAGCTGGGCATGGTGGCACATGCCTGTAGTCCCAGCTACTCGGGAGGCTGAGGCAGAAGGATCGCTCGAGCCCAGGAGTTTGAGGTTGCTGTGAGCTAGGCTGACGCCATGGCACTCATTCTAGCCTGGACAACTAAGCGAGACTCTGTCTCAAAAAAAAAAAAAAAAAAATGTGATATATACGTACAATGAAATATTAATATTATTCAGAGTTTTTTTGTAAGGGAAATCCTGCCATATGCAACAATTTAGATAAATCTTGTAGATATTATGCCAAGTGAAATAAGTCAGTCATGGAATGAAAAGTAATGCATGACTACAGTTATATAAGGTGCCCCAAATACTCAAACTCAGAACCACAGAGAAAATGGTGGCTGCCAGAGTGGGGAGAGAAAAAGTGGGGAGTTTCTATTCAACAAGTATACAATTTATTTATGAAAAATGAGTATGTTCCAGAGATCTGCTATGCAGCATTGTGCCTATAGTTAACAATATCGTATTGTGCATTTATAATTTTGTTTAGAGTATAGATCTTACAAGTGTTCTTACTACAATTAAAAAATAAAAAAATAACTAAATTCAACACACACACACACAGTGATAAGAAAGAATGAAATAAGGTCTTTTGCAGCAACTTGGGTGGAAATGAATGGAGGCCATAATGCTAATTGAATTAACTCAGGAACAGAAAAAGAAACGCCACATGATCTCACTTATAGATGGGAGCTAAACTATGGCTACACAAGGGCACACAGAGTAGTACAATGGATATTAGAGACTTATAAAGAGGGAGAGAGGGAGGGGGTAAAGAATTACAAATTACCTATGGAGTACAATGTACACTATTCAGAAGATGGGTAAACCAAAAGCCCAGACGTCATCACTATACAATATATACAAGTAACAGAATTCAGCTATACCCTTTAATCTTAAAATTAAAAAAAATTAAAAATTAAAAAAATATATATTTATGACCAGAGAAAGGAAAGAATGTAGAGATTACTTATAACTAGTATCCAGAGGGGCTTAATAACCTCTCTGTAGCACCTGTATTTTAAAATCATTCTTTGGTACTCTTAGGTAGGAGATTCTCAGACTCCTGAATATACTTTATGAAGGTTGGCCCTCACTGAGGTGCTTCTTTTACTCAGTATGCCCAAAGTGCTAGATTAAATAGATCAATTCCAGACCTTGAGAATCAGGAAGCACAGTGTATTAGCAAATACTAAGGTCAACTGCTTTTAACAGAAGCTTCAGATAGTAGTGATTTAAAGAATGGAGAACTCCATTTTCTCATATTTCATTCAAATAGGTCAAAAATTTCTGTGTTGACAAGAGGAGACAAGAACTTTCAAATAAATAGGAGGCTCTGTCTCTGTAAGAAATCTTGAGCTATCCTAAAAGGAGAAAATAATAGAATGTGTAGGTAGCAGATGGATTGGTCATTCTAGTGGTGGGATGATGAAGCAATTTACTTATTATTCCTTTAGTTTTTTCAAAATATGTTTCAGAAAAGATCATGAACAGAGCAAGACCTTGGTTGTGTATTCATCTTGAGAAAGTGGAGTTTAAAGTGGAGATTTCAAGGACTTGTAATAATTCTATTTTCCTAATATTCAAAGTAATCTATGTTGCTAAAAAAATGTGGAATGAATGAATGGTATACATTATTAAAAATATACAGTAACCACATTTTCTTGTGACTAGATATTGTGCCCAAGTATGATGCTCTGCTTATTACAGCTTCCTGTATATTGTCTGTGAAAATGCTTTCATCCAATGGTTTCTGAAATGCTGAGAAAAATTTAAAAAGTTTTTACATAGAGCCCCTATTTTGGTTTGAATTTAGCATTGAGATATTGCTCATAAAAAAAAAAATCAGATTTCTGACTACCTGAGCCCCCATGATTTCCACATAATAGTTTCGAGTGTTTTTAAACATTGATTATAATTGGCTACTCTATTTCTTTTTAACCTAAACTGTAAATATAGCAAAATAGAGCAGTTACATTTTTTTCTCTGTAGGCTATATCATTTGCAGCCATGGAGTATCCTTGAAAGAAAAAAAAAGTAAAATAAAAATAAGGAATTCTGCTAAATAGCCATAAAATCCTTTATTAAATGGAAAATGAAATGGTTATATTGATTCTTTTAGTGCCAGAGATTTTCCATGTTACAAATTTGGCACCAATTTGAGGTTGCATTTACTCTTTAGGCTGTTAAGGCACTATTTAATGAATCAATTCAGTCATTTAGTCAATAAGAATATCCTTGCCTCCTAAAAGAGTTAATATGCCTTTTCAATGATGCTTCACTTATGAAAAAAATAGTTAAAACATTTGACAAATCAGACTTATTATTAGTTAAAATGCCTCAATGATATACATTGTGTTTTTGTACAAACTCATAGACTCACAAAGGAATAAGCATTCTCTGGAAATGTCATTGGAATGAAACACTGTCAGAGAATAATGATCTCTTGTGCCCACATAAATGCCTAGGGAAAACTAAGATGTTCATTTTCAAAGCAGAAAACATTGATCCACTGGATATGTCCTATTAAAACAAATTTATTTTATTCCGTCAAATAGCTGATGTAAATTTAGTCATTTAGTCTGATAGATATGGGTTTCAGAGAATGACATTTTTGTGCTTCAGTACAACTAAATAGATAAAAATCATTGCATTTTGTTTTGGCTTATTTGTCATAAAAATAGAATTAAGTTTGTTCATGAACACACTAGGTTTAATATTAGCAATTTTAAAACAGTATGCACTGATTTTATTTTTCTTTGATTTCTTTTAAGTAAACCTTTTCCAATTCTAATGATCATTCAATTACATAATTATTCATTATATACATTCTATTGAGAATTCTATACATTGTTATATATCAGAAAGTAGGCACTGTAATACAACAGATGTTTGTGGTCAATGACTGTTCAAATGAAGCTAAATGCTACCACAAAAAAAAAAAAATGATGTAGAATCATGTTTGGTTTTGATAGTATTTTATTCTTAACAGCAGAAGGAAAAGATGGCCAGAGCTCCAGGGGGAAAGACAAGAAAGCAGAGATTTATATGTTAAAATAATGTGCATTTACATGCATATAAGTGCACACGGATGATCTGTAGGTGGACACATTTTGGTGGTGGTCACGTAATCCCTGGGAATAGGCTTCATACCTGCCGTTCTGGTGTTTATTGTAGCATATCCTGTGTCTTATTGGCAGCTCACTTGATTTTAGTGATACAAATTAATGGGTGCAGAATAAACCTTTATATTATTATTTCATTTCATCAGAATCTAAATTCTTCTTTACCACAGCTTGTATGGCTGGGTAAGTGGGTAAACGCAACAACTTTTTGGCATCAGAATATGCAAAACTGTACAAATAAAAGAGTCAAAAGAAAAAGTACTTTTTATTGAAACAATGTCTCCTTTCTTTCAAAATGAGATCATAAACATACAGGATTTCTAAAATGACATTATAAGATAGTGTCAATAAGAGGAAAACTGTTACAAAATATAAGCAACATCAATTTATCTCAGGGTTTAACATTAACTTAAAGAAATTAAGTTTTCCATTCCTTTATAATATATATTACAGAAAAGCTGGGGTCATGGGATACACTTATCATGTACTGTCCCTTATTTCTAGCCATTTATACTAAGCTTCTTATATTTTCTCATTTTGTACTTATAACAATTGGACCAACATAATGTTCCAGTTTTTCTGTATCTTCTTTATATGCTTTTTGCTTCCTGTTCAAGTAGCTTGTTTTTATATATCCATATTCTCAGTGGATGCATAATGCTGTTTAAGCTAAAAGGGACCATCCGGGCATCATCAGGCGGGGAAGATATTGTGTAGTTAAACTTGGTGGATTATGCAAATACAAGACACTGTAAGGTGTAAGTAGAAGGGGCAATGATGGAGACCTGCTGTATGCAAGCAAATCAAGAACTTGGTTATTTTGGTTGGGGTAGGAAAAAAAAGAAAAAGAAAAAAAAAAACAAGACTTACTAGATATTGAGCCAGGGTTTGAGTGAGCTCAGATACAAAAAAGGCTCCTCTCACCTGAGAACATAATGGGAACAAAACACCAGCTGGCATAATGAGCCTACATATGCAAAGTAAATAGCCCTAGCTTCACAAAAGAGATCATTGAGAAGGCAAGTAGCCAAGTATGTCTGTACAGATTGACATTTTATAGACTTATTGCGGTTTATTTCCCTGAATATAATATAAGAACAACTGAGCATTTTCTAAGCTTTCACATATTCCTCTATTGGCTTGTCATTGGCTTTTGTGATGAAATATCACTAACATCTAACACACTCCTCTACAGTACACACTACTGAATAGTAGGTGAAAGAGTCACTCCAAATACACACATTCACCATTCATAGTCACATGTTAAGAAGAGCAATACAGAGCCAAGACTTTTCTCTTATTTCACCCTGCTTTGATACAATGACTGCTTATTTGCTCATTTATCTCTCTTCGTCTAATCCTTCAGATTTGAACATCCTATAGCTCTTCCCCAAGTACAATTTGACTCATAACATACATGAAATACACAAACAACAACTAAACCTCTTCTGACTCTCTCCCTCAGGCACGGTGTTCTATGACCCGCCTCTCTCTCTGCTGTATTTCTGCCACCTTGCTGTTGCTCAGAAAACTTCAAATATTGAGATTTTTCTCCATCACAAAATGTGTTATTTTAGAAAATTTTCACAATTATATGACATAGTTGATTAACCAGAGCTTTACTTGGAATTTCTTTTAAGTTCAGAAATCAGAATAGAAGATGTATTTTAATACTTGACAGCTTAAGTATCATTCATGAAACATTTTTTACTTCTCCACTCACTGATGTTTTTATACATTTCACCAAGAGCTATTTTCTCCAAATCATTCTATCATCTTAGGTACATTAGGGCAGAGACATTTCTTTTCAGATATATTTTAGTGACTCTTTTGCTCTGTAGAAAAAAAATCAATTAATATATACTTAAATACTCTAATTTAGTATCAAAATTACAACCAGTAGGACTAACATTTTCTTGATTATATTTCTAAAAGAAAAGTGAAATGAGAATATATATTGGCACTTTTAACTGAATAAATCAATACAATTCCAAATCATTCTGCTTTATTTTAAAGTGCCTTTGTTAAAAAATCTATAGTGACTAATTTATGAACTCCTAAAACCATTTAATAACATTGTTTAACCTTTGAAGTGTTTCATAACTTTAAAAAGTCCAATGAGTGCTATAATCTCAGAATTACTAACTTCCTTTCAAGTAGTGGAATATATAAAAAAGGTCCTAGATCCTCCTTAATTTTGCTGAATACACTGCCTCATATGACTCTTTCTACACCTCCATTATTTCTGCTATCAGAACTCAAAAAGCCTATTATGTTTACAAATGATGAGTACAAGAGAGGATTTCTTAGCAGCTTTCATGCTTAGAATAAAATGAAAATGTGTATTGACAGGAAATAGGAAGATTTTAAAGATAAACTATATAGGCAGAACTTTGTTTGCTTATTTTGTTTTATTCACCAAATGTGTATTTGTTTTTTTCCTGCACACCAGAAACTATATAATCATGTAATACTGAAAGCATAAATTGCTACATTCCAGGTGGGTGATTTTTTATAGTTCACTTACCAAGATACTGGCCTAGTTTTATACAACATATTTACCATGTGCAGGGTGTGTTGGTGCACATGCGCATGTGTATAACTCTTGGAAACTACAAATATTTATTAAGTGAACATTTAAACTTTGTTAATGACACGCAGAAAATGAAATATATAACATATTTCCTAGTAACAAGTATATAGGCTCAGTGGGGAAAAAAAGATAACAAACATAAATCAATAGAAAATAATATAAGATGATGCACCAATTAATGTCTCTTTTATGGCCTAATGGTTTCCACAGAAACTAAGAGAAGATAGATATAATTGCAGAAAAGTCAAAAACAAGGTCAATGGCAAAGTAGTGTTTTATTTTGCACTGGCAGACATATAGAAAAGATACAGGCTAGAAATATAAGGGAGGGCTTCCCATGTTATATTAAGAACAAAATCAGTATGAATTCAGAGGCTTCTTACATCATTGCCTAAATCAGTCATTCTCCCATGGGAGTGATTTAACCCCCTAGGGACATGTGTCAATGTCTGGAGACATTTTGATTTTCATGACAAGGCTGTAGGTGTGAGCATTGAGAAAGCTGGGGGACTAGGGAGTTTCACTGGTATCCGGGGTGCTTCTAAACTTTCTATAATGCACAAAACAGTGGCCTCACAACAAAGAATAATTTTGTCCAAAATGTCAATAACGCCAAAGTTGTAAAACCATGGACGAAATGTGGTACTCTTGCTAGTTAGTGCTTTTCTCTCACATCTTGCATCCCACACTGGGTTGTATGGAAGACATCCAAAATAGAGCCATTGCTGAATTTACCTGGCCATGCAGATGGTGGTAACTTGATTTTTACATGCTAATGAAAAGATATAATGATAAAGAAGGCTTATTCTGAGCCCAGTAATTTGCATCACTAAAACGAAGAGACACACAGATTAGCCACAGCATGCATACCACAACATGTACCCTAGAGACATGGGGTGTCTTTCAGTTATTTAAATCTTAATTTCTGTCAACAGTGTTTTGTGGTTTTTCCATATCCAAGTATTGCACTTAAATTTATTCATAAGTATTTTATTACTTTTAATACTATTGCTAATTAAATGATTTTTTAAAATTTCAATATTAGGTTAATTGCTAACTATATAGAAATACAATTGATTTTTCAGTATTGGTCATGTATCCTCCAATCTTGCTGATCTTGTTTATTAGTTTTAAGTTTTTTAGTACATTTTTTAAGGCTCTCCTATATAGAAAATCATGTACTTAGGAAAAGAAAGAGCTTTGCTTCTTTACAATCTGAATGCTTTTTATTCATTCTTCGTACTTAATTGCCCTAGTTAAAACATCCAGTACATTGTTAAATAATCATGACTAGAGAAACCATCTTTGTCTTGTTTCTGATCTTTGGGGAAAAGTATTCAGTATTTTACCAGGAAGCATAATATGGTATCAGCAGTAAGAGGGTCATAAATACCCTTCATCAGTTTGAGAAAATTCCCTTTTACTCCAGTTTCTTGAATGTTAAATGTGAAAGGCTGTTAGGTTTTGTCAAATGCTTTTTCTAAATTTACTGAGATGATAGAAAGTTTATTTGTCCTTTATACTATTGATAGGGTATATTACATTGATTCTCAGTATTAAATCAACTTTGCATTGCAATGATAAATCACATTTGGTCATGATATATAATCACTTTTATATATGTTTGAGCATTTTTTCATCTATATCCATCAAGAATCTTGGTCTATAGTTCTCATTGTTCATAATGTCTTTGCTTGGATTTGGTATCAGTGTGATACTAGTGTCATAGAATGAATTGGAAAGCGATCCACCTCTTCTGTTTGTTGGAAGATTTTGTGGAACATTTGTATTGATTTCATAAATATTTGGTAGAATTCACTACTAAAGCCTGAGATTTTCTTTGTGGAAAGTTTTAAAATTGTTGGTTCAATCTTTTTATTTGTTATAAGCCCATTCGTATTTTCTATTTTTTTAGTAAGTTTTGGGACTTTATATCATTTTAGGAGTTTGTCCATTTTTTCTGTTATGTGATGTGTTGTCATAGTTTTCATAGTATTCCCTTATCATCTTTATACTTCCATAAGCTTCATATTGTGCTCTCTTACTTTCCTAAATTTAGTAATTTGTGTCTTCTCTTTGTTTACTTTCTGGTAAATCTAGCTAAAGACGTCAATTTTTTGTACCTTGTAAAGAAATAATTTTTGGCATCCTTAATTTTTCTTTATGGTTTAACTCTTCTCCATTTACTTTATTTCTGCTCAAATCTTCATTATTTTTCTTCCTGTTTACTATATTTGCAGTTTGTTCTTGTTTTCCTGGTGTCTTAGTGTAGAAGATTAAGTTGATGATTTGATATTTTTTCTTCTTTTTTATAAAATTTTAGCTACAGATTTTCCTCTGAGTATTGCTTCAACTGCAGCTTATAAATTTTCTTTTGTTGTGTTTTAGTTTTCAAGAATCACATAGTATTTTCTAATTTCCCTTGTATTTTTTATTACCTGTTGCTTATTTAGGTTGCTTAATTTATACCCATTTGTCAATTTCCAAAATTTCTTTTTGTCGTTTTTTTCATTTAATTCAATTGTAGTCTGAAGAGATACTTTGTATGATTTCCGTCCTGTTAAGCTAATTGATCTAGTATAGAGTCTATTCTGAGAATATTCCATATGGCTTTGAGAAGAATGTATTTTTCTGGGTTTGGGTGGTGTGTTCTATAGGTTTCTATTGGTATGATTGGTTAATAATACTGCTCAAATGTTGTGTTTAATTTTTAATCTCCTGTAAAGTTTTACATCCATTATTTAAATAGATTATTAGAGTCTCAAAATATTATTTTTAAATTCTCTATTTCAATTTTTTTCCATTTTTGCTTCTTATATTTGTTATTACATATATGTTTATAATTGTTATTGCTTGCTAATGCATCGACATTTTGTCACTATGGAATGTCCTTCTTTAGCAATAATTTTTGTTTTAAAGTCTATTTTGTCTAATACTAGTATAGCCACTCCAGCTGTGTTATAGTTATTGTTTACATAGTATATCTTTTTTCTATACTTTTCTTTCAACATGGTTGATTTTTTATCTGAAGTATATCTTCTCTGCCAGAATATAGTTGGAACATTGTTTTTTATCTATTCTAATAATCTCTAATTTTAACCTACTCTAATAATCTCTTAGATTATTTAATTAATTAGCACGTAATGCAAATATTGATATGGTTCAATCTGTATCTGCCATTTTCCTTTCTGGTTTATATATATATTAGGCATATTTTTGTATATTTATCCTCCTTTATTGTCTTTTTATATTAAGTATATGTTTTCTAGAGCAATCTTTTAATTATTTCAAACTTTTCTTCATTGTAATTCTGGATTACTTCCTTAATTATTTAAATTATTCTCTAGGGCTTACCATATATAGCTAAAGTTATCAGAAACTTACTTATTTTTCCATGTGTGGTGGCACATGCCTGTAATCCCGGCTACTCAGGAGGATAAAGCAGGAGGATCTCATGAGCCAAAGAGTTTGAGTCTAGCTTATGCAACATAGTGAGACCCCCATCTCTAAGAAAAACTAAACAAATAAGCAAAAAATATATATATTAATACTAACATAATTCCAGTGAAAGATTAAAAACTTTACTCATATATCGCTTCATTCCCTCCTCACTTATACTGTTATAATTATACATATTGTATTTATAGATATTAAAAACTGAATAACACATTTTTATAATTTTTACTTTATACACTATTATATCTTTTAAAGAAGCTGAAAAATAAAGAGCAATTATATATGTATAGATTTTGTTGTATCAACCTTCTTAATTACAATTTCTAATTCTCTTTATTTCTTCAGGTATATTCGTGCCACATTCTAGTGTCATTTCTTTAAACCAACACAACTTTGCTCAAACCAAATATCACTTTTACTGTTAAATATATTACATTTACATGTATTATTATTCCAACAATAGAATTATATACACTGTTTATGCAAATATACATTAAACAACAGAAGAATGAGACATAATTATACTACTTTTTATAATTATGCAATTACCTACATAATAACCTTCACTGGTGTTTCTTATTTATTTGTTTGTTTTTTGTTTTGTTTTTTTTTTTTTTGTATTTGAGTTACTGTCTGGTGTCACTTGCTTTCAGCCTGAGGAATTTCCTTTAGTATTTCTAGTAAGGCAGATCTGCTAGCAACACTTCATATAAATTTTGGATCTGAAAATGTCTTTATTTTGTCTTCATTTGGAAAGTTAGCATTGCTAGATATAGAATTCATGATTTTCCAGGATTTTTTTCCTTTCAGCTCTTTTATTATATCATCTTAATGCTTTCAAGTCTACACTATGTATGATGAGAAGTTATCTGTTAATTTTATTGAGATCATTGTAGGTAATGAGCTGTTTTTCTCTTGCTGATTCAAAATTTTTGTTGTTTTGTTTTTCCACATTTGGAGTCTGTTATGTTTGGATGTGAAATTCATTGTATTTATTCTACTTGGAATTTGTTGAGTTTCATGGTTGCATGGGTAAATATTTTTTCATCAAGCTCAGCAAGTTTTTAGAATTTATGTCTTCAAATATTTTCTGACATATTTTTTCTTTTTCCTATGTTTTTGTTACTCTCATTACACATATGTAAGCATGCTTAATGGTGTCTCATACTTCTCCAATGATCTTTTATATCTCATTGTTTTTTCTCTCATCATTTTTTATTCTGCATGATATCAATTGATGTAGTCTCAAGTTTTGCTTTTCCTTTCTTCACTAGTACAAATATAATCTTGAGCCCTTGTAGTAAATTTTACACTGTGGTTATATTGTACTTTTTAACTTCAAAATTTCAATTCGATTCTTTTATATAAATTCTGTATTTTAATAATATTTGATGAAACATTATTATAACTTCCTTAATTCTTTGTGCATGGTCTCCTTTAGTTTTTCAAACATATTTATTAAAACACAATAGCATAATAACAGCTTTTAAGTCTTTCTCTGTCAACTCCAATATCTGAGCCCCTTCAAAACATTTTTATTGACTATTTTTATTCTTCGTTTTTCTCCTGTGTATGGGTAATAGTTCTTATTCTTGTTGTTTTGGCATGTCTCATAATTTTAGTTAAAAACTGGGCATTTTACACAATTTATTGCAGCACCTCTGGATACAAATTCCCTAACCAGGATACTGACATTGTTGTTTACTTAGTCATTTATTTATTTAGTGACTTGGTGGAACTAATCCTAAGAAGTCTATTTCCCCTGAAGTGTGTAGCCTCTGATGTCTCTGCTCAAATTATTATTTGTTCTTATTTATATCTTTATATCATAATTACATAAAGGCTATACTTAAGCTTTGTTGACCAGTTAGATTATTGTCCTTTACCATTGATTGTATGTTTCTGTGTAAACACATGTTTGTGGCTTAGATGCTGTCATCAGAGTTCAGGAAGTTTATGTTTCTGTCTCCGTTTAAGCAGGAACTAATAGTTTGTATTTTTTTTCTCTCTAATCTTTCTCAAGATGATGCAGCCTTCGGTATGCACATAAACTCCCAGACATCCAAGGATTCATGTGATTTTATTTTTAAGTCTGACTTCCAAGGAATTGCTCCTGGATCCGAGGAGTTTAATTATTTCGGCCAGTTTTGTCAAAGATTGTGATTAATCCCCTAGTTTCGATGAGGATTCTACTCTCTGTTTATTGACCTATATGCAATGTGTGGAATGTTTTCAAGTATCCCCCATGACCTGTTCTAATTCTTCTGAGTACTTAGTGCTTATGCATAGCCTTCCTAATCACAGAGGGTAACTGTGATCTCAGGATGACTCTTCTTGTCTCTTTTTCTCAATCTCTCTGTTAAATCTCTTATTGATCTGCCTTTTTATCTGTAGCTATGGTATCAAGGACCTAAAAGTGCCCTTTTTATTTCTCTTCATAGTTTTAAACAATGTCTTTCGACGTGGGCCTCTCCATGCTCTGTTTCAAGTTAAACCAACCCTCTCAAGCAGAGCTGTGAAGCTCTTAGTTCTTATACCCTGCATCTCTTTTGGAATAACCTTTGTGGCACATCACAAGGTCAGAGGGTGGGGATTGCATCCCCTTTTTCCCAGAGCCATGTACCTTTTCCATCACCTGGCCCTGTTGGGGTGGTACCTAACCTTCTTGGCTTGCCCCTCCTGACTTGGAACCCCCACCATACATGCTAGCCAGGGTGAGTGTGTTCTTGAAGATGTACTCCTTCCCTACTGCACCTGGAGTAGAACGTGTGCCCAACAAGTGGAAACTGGATGGAAGAAGACAGCCCCAGTCATCTCAGGTATGTCAGTTTCAAGGACTCCAACAGCACAGACTCCTGCTCTTCTTACTTAGATCTCATAGATTTTTCTTGAATGGATATATCTCTATTTGCTATCTACCCCTAAGCAATTTTCGAGAGGCTTAATATGCTTGTTTTTACACTTCTTTTGGATAAAAGTTGTTTGTTGGGAAAAGAGTCTGTCATGCTCTTCATTCTACTGTTCCAGAATTCATTCATATATTTGTACATATGTAACAGCTAACTGCAACTCAAACCATAGTGTTCTTATTAAAGTGATCTACTGGTCCAAGATATTTGATCCTGGAGAATGTGAAGAGATCCTGAGAAAAAAAATGTATCACAAATAGCTCCATAGCACACACAACTGTCTGTGTGGTAGGGGTGGGAGAGGAGAGGGTCAGAAGTGTGGTGTACCAAAGAGGGCAATACAAAATCTGCTGAAAGAGACAAAAGCAAAAAATAAAAATGGAAAGTGAAGAAAGTAATATTTTCAATTACTATTTTTAAATATCTACTTCATTCACAATATTAAAAATTATAAATAAAATTGTGTAAAAATATTTAATATAAACATGCTTGTTAGCATAGTTGTCATTATCTCTCGTGAGCTGTTAAATCATTTATAAAATTCAGGGGAATCATGCTTTAAGTATCAAATTATCTTGAGTTTTAAAAATGTATTTCCCATAACTTCAGAGAGATATAAATGATCTCTGGCCTTACTCTCTGGGCATATTAAACACTGGTTTAGAATATTCCTCAGTTGATAGTTTGGTCTTCCTGAAATGTTGCCTCTAGAGAAATTCCTAATGACAACCACTCCTCAAAGCACTTTATTACAACTGCTTATCAATTAATTAATGAACAGAGGAATATCTTTAATGAAGCTTCTCACCTTTTTGGGAAGGCCAAATTAAAATCAGAAATCCCCTCTAGTGTGAAATAACAATTTTCCACTTTAAGCTAAATGATGTTATCAAAACCAAAGTACCAACTGGTGTGTTTTTATTTAATGGCACATTTTTTTAGAGTTCATCATTTCAAAAAATGACAGCACTATATGTATATGTATATGTGCATGTATATATATGTGTGTGTGTATATATATACACACACACACACACATAAAATTGGTATAGATACTCTTCACATAACTCCCTAGAGTTAAATCACTAAACCATGAAGAGCATGGTTTTATGTTAGCCACTGTTGAATAGAGATAGGGGAAAAAAATCTCTCAACATGAAAAACTTCATCTCACAGTTGTATAACTACCTACAATTTTTGTACAGTGAGGAATTCTCAAAATGGCATAAAATGGTGAAATTATAGAGGAATTTCTGTTCTAATATGAAATAATCTTTCTAATTGAATGTATCTTCTTCTGGATTTTAGAAAAAGTTATTATTGCCCGATTATTATATCAATATTATGTATTGCCTACCCAGGATAGTAACTGGTCAATAAATTTAATCAATATAACTTCTGCATAATTAAAAATTCAAAAGTACTCCTTAGCCATGTGTAAGAAGCAGAATAAATTTCCCAGTATCATCTTTGTATAGATGAAGTAATATTGGTCTAGTCAGTATGGTGTTTGATACTATGGTCAAAGGTAACTTAATTTTAGTTAAAAGATGAATTTGACTTTTTAGGGATACCTGTGTATCCCTAAATTAGGTGTAACATTCTTTAAATATATATATATATATATATATATTTAATAGACACTTATGTAGTATCTACTATGTGTTGGGCATGTTCAAAGTGTTTTTGGACACAAATTTGTTTAACTTACCTAATAATGCTATGAAGTATGCATTATCACTGTTTGTCTTTCACAGATTCACAAATGAATTAGCTGTGCTCAGAGAAGGTAGTTCTCCACCAAGAGTCACAAAGAAAGCAAATGGCAGAGCTGAAGCCGTGAATGTAGATCTAGAGTTCATGTTCCTACCCCTCATTATATGTTGCCTATTTTTTTAAATAAAAAAGACCTTTAAAGCTTTCCATCTGATTTATTTTTTAGCCACATATTTCATTATCATTATCATCAAAGCATCAAAGTTATACAGTCTGTTGTGTACAAAATCAGTCAGGTCTTCCTTCTCAGAGGTTCCAGTTTAGTATGGCCATGGCTTATCTCAATATATATTATAACGATAATCTTATGTTATTTTTGAATAATTTTTTAGTTTAGCTGATATTCTCCCTTCCCATTGCAAAGAGAAAATTATATCAATTATAATACTGTTCCATATATTTCTTTCTTATACCTGTAAAGGAATTTTTATTTCTATTCTCTTTACTTTTTCTTTTCTCTAAAAGTTCAATGTATTTTTCTTGTGGTTAATCAAAGAGTAAAGATCTTTGCATGTCATGTTTGAGAATTCAGATAGTATTTAGGGCTATTAGGAGTCATAAGATTCTTTTAATCACAAGTGTGTGTATTAATAATAACGAAAATATTATTGAAGTTACATTTATGTGAAATAACTCAAAATTCTATCAGCAAATCATTGAGAAAGAGGGAGAAATAGGAAATAAAGAAGGGTCATATTTCCTAAGGTTTCAGGAAGCTGTTTATTCAAGGAATCCATTTTCAAACTATACCTCTTCATTCAAGATTTTGACAAGACCATTTTTTGAAGCTTCTCATAGTTTATGTGTATGTTTGTATGAGTAGGTTAGCTAAACTGAATTTCACTATTATATATTTAATCCTATCATTTAAGTAATACATTAGATGCTAAGTTAGCCACACTGTTTTCTGTCCTTTTTAAAATCTTTTCATTAAATTTAAATGTTTGAAGGTAGTGCTTAAGATAGGTTTTCATCAAGGCTTTCCTATATTTTCATGCTATACAGATAAATGACAGTCTTTGCTCCCATAAAACATACAATCAAATGGGAAAATACAAAGATAAATAAATATAACTGAGTAAATGTGATAAATGCTCCAAAAGAAGTTTGTTCAGAGTGGATTATTATTATTGATAATTATGTATTGCCTTTTCAAAATTCTACTTTTCAAACTATGTTTTCACAAGTCCATATGGATGTCACATATTAATTAATAAAGTACATTCTTTGTTCTTTCACATTTTATTAAAACTACAGTTTTTTTTCATTTTTAAGTGACATATAGCAAAGGATATTGCAAATTTGGTTTTGAATATGTAAATATGCTTTTGACTTTTTTTTTATCCTAGTGGCACTTAAGTGTAATGTTTGGATGATTATATTTGTAATATCAAAAAGTTTCCCATTGAAAGTAAGAGTCCGATCTACAAAAAATGCTTCTTTGAAATAAATGGGTTTTAGTACTGATTCATCCCTACTAGAATGAATAGCACGTGTAGCTTACAGATCATGTTGTTAGAGGCCTATTAGATCAGCAAGTCTAAGCTGCCTGCTTGGATAGAATATAGTCTCCAAATAGAGGACAAAGCATTTGATCTTAGCCAAAAGGCCATGAACAAAAGCTATTTTAATTTATTGCAATTAAAATGAATGGGATTCAATCTAACACATTTATGAGGATGCGATAACTATCGAATCGCATTTATTTCAGTGGGGTGTGTTAGTCATCCAATTCTATTCATTTCCATGGGGATCCATTATTTATCGAATCACATTTATTTAAATGGGGATTCATTAGCTAAAAAATCTAATTAGTTTCCATGTGCATGCATTAGCTATCATGTCATCCTTCCTTTCAAAGACAATTCTCTAGTTATCAAATCCCATGCATTTATGTTTGGATTGGATTCTAGGGTTTGAAAAAGCTGTTACTCTTAATTAAATGGTGGCAATAAACTGTTATCGTTATTATACTGTTGCATATTTAAGAGTATTTTCTAAATATCCAAATACTTAGTCACCCCAGTTTTCAATAGCTAAACAGAATGTTCTCTCAAATAATAAAACATTTAATTTAGCAGATGTCCAAAGGACCACTATGATTTTTAAAATATGAGCATGGTATTACCTTTTTAGGTCAGACTATATTATTATTTTCTTCCTGCAGTTTAGCCATTAGGTGAAGTCCTCATGTTCAGAGAGATTTTTCAAATGAAGGAAAATGTCAACCTGCTAAGAGGCCATAAGATTAGGTCCTTAGATTTATGAGTTATGTACACTAGGCTAATGCAATAGTGTATGTGTCATTAGAATCATAATTGGATACATTTCCATTGTCATTTCTTGGCCAAAATTTAAACTCTTTAATTATTTTTTAAAAATCCATCCTTTGAAGAAACCAGAACTTTCTTATGCCAGATTTCATAGTACCAAGTTAAACTGATCAGTTGATGTTATTCATGTTGTTAAGTAACAAGTTAAGTTATTCTATATCAACAAACACACCTTTGTTAAGTTAATTTTGATAAATCTACAATATGTGCAGACAACTCTAGCTTTCCCTGGACTCAAATTATTTTTCAAGTAATGAGTGATTTAAGTGAATTTAGTTTATAAAAAGTGCAGGAACATAGTATAATGTGAAAATATATGGGTAATATTTTAAGCCTATATTATTGCTAGATTACTATGTGTTTACTACATTGAGGTGCTTATTGAGTTATTAGCTTGTTTCAATTGTACTACCACATTTTATTGGTTGGAAGTCCATGAAATCTTATTTCATTTACTTTAACAATGCTATTTTTTGTCTAAATGGGTTTTTAAATATATATATATATGAAAGTTGTAGGAATTTTATGTAGATACATTTTATAGCAGCATAAACTAATATTAATAATATTTTGTGTGCTAGCTGCCAATCATTTTGGATTCTTTTTTCAAATTAATCTCTTTATAGTTAAAATTACCATAATTCTACATATTTTGGCAATATTCAAATTTTATATTAATCATGATACCTTGAAATAAAAAACAACAGAATGAAAAACAAATATAAAAATAAATTTATACTGATATATTATTGAAAAATCAGGGCAGGGGGGATGGCACACACCTGTAATCCAAGCATTCTGGGAGGCCGAGGTGAGAGGATTACTTGAAGCCAGAGGATTGATGGAGGCCAGAAGTTCAAGACCAGCCTGAGCAAGAGAGAGATCCTGTCTCTACTAAAAATAGAAAAAAATTAGCTCGGTGTGATGGTGTGCCCCTGTAGTTTCAGCTACTTGGGAGGCTGAGGCAAGAGGATCACTTGAGCCCAGCCGTTTGAAATTGCTGTGAGCTAGACTAATGCCTCGGCACCCTAGCCTGAGTGACAGAGTGAGACTGTGTCTAAAAAATAAAAAAATATATATATAAAATAAAAGTCAGAATGCCTACAATTTAATGTCTATCTCACTGGTGCTATTTGATACCCCTGAAACCTTAACACCTTGGCAATCTAATTTTTTATTTCTTCTCTTGTAAAATGAAGGACTGATTAATTAAAAGCTACCTTGTAGATTATTGTAAGAATTGTATGATATAATCCTTGTAAACTGTTTTGGGGGCTCAAATAACAATACCCCAAGGTATGGCATTTAGACATGTTGAATACTTTGAATTAAAAGAAATTGGAGGGCCTTAGAAGGTGGCTCAGAATCAAGGTCACTGGGACCTTTCCTTGTATTTCGCCAGCAAAACGCAGGAAGGAGCTTTCCCTGAAGTTCCCTTATCCAGCTGAGGGAAGTTCTTCTAAAGTGAATGAGATTTTCTTGAACTTTATCCCTGGAAATTTCATCAACCAATCATGGAAGATTAATCACTAAGAGGAAATTAAAAGTCATCACCACACCCAGACACCCCATTGCCTATTCTTTTGGAGGCTACCCCAAAACAACTTTTATTAGCTGAGAGACTTTATCTGCATAATACAACATTTGTTCATCATGCTGTTCCTTTCCTTTCCCTCTTGTAACTTTTGCCACCTCCCCCAAAAGCCTCAAGCACCTATTCCTTTAAGCTATAAAAACTTCAACCATCTGGCCCCTCCTTTGCATCTCATATCCTTCTGTGAGGCTTCTCTGCACATGCATGCAATTAAAATGGTTTTTCTCCTGTTCATCTGTCTACTGTCAGTTTATTTTAGCAGACTCAATTATTAAACTTTCAGAAAGGAAGTTTTAACTCCCCTACACTATTTACTGAAGTACTTGCATTCAGGTATATTCAGTACTTGAACAGGTATTAGTTCACTCTAATATCTGTATAATTCTGTAGTAGCTATAGAAATCTAGTAGTGTTCAATATAAGTTAGCCATTTTATTTTAACTGAATTTTTACAAAATAAGAAAATCAATTAATAATAAACTGTAATCCTGGGGGATTTTTTCTTTTATTTTTTCTTAAGTAAAATAGCTAAGATCTACTATATACTAAAATGGTAATATCACTAAATTCAGCAAAATAATTTATTTTGGCAAAATTATAAATTTTCACATGTTCATTTATGTATTTAGAATGTCTAGTTGTAACTGAAACTTTTAACGATAATTCCAGGCTTATGAGTAAATTATATTCTACAATTATTTTGAAACTTAGAATTTTTTTTTCCCATAGGCATAAAATCCAACCTGTAGTTATAGCCTTCATCTCAGTAAGACATTGTATTGTTGGGAGGGTGTCAAGTGGCTGTGGGAAACAGGAAGACAGATTAGCCTGTGAATGATGACCATGGGACCCTGGGTTTTCTCTTACCTTGTGAGGCAACATAGAAGTGCTGAGAAGGCTGAGAGGGTCAATAAACTAACAAGTCTGGAATTGCAGTGAAATGTCATTTTATTCAGGAACTTCAACACCAGAGTGACATGTTCAGTGCCTTGGTCTAGGGCACTAGGTACAACCATGTTTCCTCGTGGACTAGTCCACATTCACAGTCAACTAGTGGTTTTAAAGAGTAAACCACACTAAGTCCTATAAGCCACATTTATTCTTACCACCTTTTAAATGTAGTACCCAGGTGTTCGTGCTAAGTAGAAAGAGAGAGAACAGTTGAGATTCTGAAAGACTGAGTCTTCCAAGCACCTGAATATCCAAGTGGAAGTTTAAATCACTGGATACAATATAGATGATCAACTTCATCTAATTTGATCCTCCTCCTCCCTCCCATGCTCCTCTTTCCTATGCTTATGAAATATAAGAGCTATGACAGAATAATACAGAAGCTTCATTTCCTTTAACCATCATAGAGCTGTTTAATTGATTTGCAATGCTATAATACTTATTTAACTCATTATGTATCCTATGCGTCGTTTTCACAAAATGTATCCCAGATATCATCAGATTTTGAGGTCATACACCCTTTTAAACTACAACCTATTTTAAGCCGCGAGAGTCGAATATTTTATGAGATCATTTTTCCAGATATTTCTGGGAATCCTGAATTGGAAGACTTTGGAATTCACAGAGCAATGTAGCTTATTTCCTCATTGCTTCCTTTCTATAAAAGTCGTATGTTTTCCAAAGAGGAGCACCCAGTAATCTTATGGTTTTTCATGGCATCTTCCTGCCAAGAAACATGAGAAACAGAACCAAAGTACAATATTTTTGTTACTGTATTTGTTTCATTAGACTCTACAGTGAATCCAAATATACATTTAAAATCCATTTTCACTTAGATAAAATAAAATTATTCTTCCTTTTAAGAAAAATGATAAGATTTCAGATATTTTGGAAATATAATTCCAAGATACTTGGTTAGGAAAAGGGTGACATATATATAGAAGTTGTAGAGTATATAGTAAGATAAATTACAGAATATTTGACTTAGTTCTTCTAAATTTATTATTTGCATTTTTGTTCATTTACATTTAATATTCACAAAATATATAAAAATTTTAATATTCAATCATTTCTTCCATTTTAGGTTCAATTAAAAAAGGCCGCACACAGACCATATCGGTCAACAGGCCCTTAACTTGACTGACAGCTGTCAGATTTCTTCTTGACATAAGCCTATCACTTTTATTTTCTTAAAATACTTAGTTTTTTTTTTTTTTTAATTTTTTTTTTATTTTGGCATATTATGGGGGTACAGATTTTAAGGTTTCAATAAATGCCCAATTATAAATTCTTTCTCTACTCATTTAAGATGTAAATCGTCTTCAAGTCTCTTGCCAATTTTTCAAGCCAGGACTATTTTCTCTAGGATTTTGGAGTTATCTCTTTAAAATGTAATCACCAAGAATGATAAGGTTCCTATCTCTCAGTCTCTGTGGGAGAGTGGGAACCTAACTTTGATAATCCTCAACTAGTCAACACAAGTGCCCTAATCACATGGACCAAGGCTGTCCACCAGTGTTTCTCTGCTGGCTCATACAGATGGGAGAGGGAGGCAGGGATGGGTATAATATACACACATAGTGAGTGTGATTTGGGGAATGGACATGCTTGAAGCTCTGACTGGAGGGGGGAGGGTGGGGACAATGTATGTAACCTAAACATTTGTACCCCCATAATATGCTGAAATAAATTTTTTTCAAAAAAAAAACCCAAAAAACTTCCCCATCTTTTGTTTAATGTAGTTGGTTTCAGTTGTTCTCCCCAGTGGCCATAGTCTTGAACAAAGTCATCTTTGTCTGTTTAGTATTACCCAGTGGAAGTTTTCTTTGACAATATTTACCTTATTCATGACTGTGTATCCATCACTTAGTAGATTTTATTACTGGGTGCCTTTTCTGTACCATGCTGGGAATGAAATGACAGATAAGATGTGGGCCCATCTCTTATCTCAAAAATATCAACATCTGTTGGAAGATACATGTCTATCAACTAAATATCATATAATAGAGTTGAGAGTAGAGTGATGATGTTATTTGAATTAACGTATATATTGACTATGTTTTCTTTGTGACTAATCTGTTACAGTTCATGAGAGAAACACTAAAATACACAGTAGCTGCAGCTACAGATTCAGAAGCACATTTAAGAGAATTATAAATTAGGCATTTGCTATCTTTTTGCTTCCCTTTAAGGAGAAGTGGAGTTACCCTGAAATATGATCCTTTGAGTTTTCTGGACAGGAGATATAATGGTGAAGAACAGACAAGGAGATGTCTCTGGACTTAGTATAGCTCAGTCTTTGGGGCAAACTAAAATTTATAATTCTGGAACAGTAGGAAGATCGGGCTTTAGTTATTTTAGTCTGTATTTGTGGGTGTAATATATCAAAGACCTTGTTTATATTTATATACAGTACTTATATTTTAGCATATGCCAGAAAAGCAGGCAGAATTTATAGCATGATGGAGAAATTATATAGTTGTAAACTCCAAGTTCTCGTCCAAGTTCTTTCAAAAGTAACTTTAAGACCTTGGGAGAATCCATTATCTCTATAAATCTCTCAGTATTCTCAGTTATAAATGGAGAGTCTTGAATTATCTTAATACAAGATACCACATATTTAAAAAGATATTTAATTATGCGTTACTCTAGGAAACTAATAGATGGAAAATATTTTATTTCTGATGGATATTTTTGCTTTTTGGTAACAGTCTTAATATTAAGTATTTACTCCCCTCACTTCCACTGCCACATAAAGCTCTTAACATTCTAGTCCAAGTCATCTCTATAGCTTCATTTCTGCCAATAGCCCTCTCCTAAACCCTGTGATTCATTCATGCTAAAGTTTTCATGAGTGTTTCACATGTCAGGGCCTTTTATGTTCCCTTTGATGGAACCCTCTGACTATTTTATTGCCTGACAAAACTCTTCTACCCCTGAGACAATTCAGCTTCTCTCTCCTTTGTTAATCAGCCCTGCCACTACTGTTTCAGGCAAATGCCAGTGGCTTCCTTTCTTGTTGATTGTTAAACAAAAATTATGGGAGGCCACTACTTTGGAATGAGTTCGTACACTAGGCCCCAACAGACCAAACCAAACCAAACCAAAATTAAATCACTCATACTAAATGCCACATACTCAAACAGATTTTTTTTTTCCGAGATGGAGTTTCATTCTGTTTCCCAGGATACAGTATATTGGCATTATCATAGCTGACTACAACCTGAAACTCCTAGGCTCAAGCAATTTTCTTGCGTCAGCCTCCTGAGTAGCTGAGACAACAGGTACGCACCACCACACCCAGCTAAATTTTTTTTAGTTTTTTGTAGACATAGGTTCTTGCTATGTTGCTCAGGCAGGTCTTGAATTCCTGGGCTCAAGCAATTTTTCTGCCTCAGCTTCCCAAAATGCTAGGATTACAGACCTGAGCCACCATGTCTGGCCATAAACCAAAATGTTAAAGAAGAAAATAGATCCCAAAACATACACATTTTTCCTGAAAACTGGAGATTCAGTCTATCTCGGTCTGCATAATAAAAAGAATTCCCTTTTTTTTAACCCTTACAAAGAAAGTAACCTGAAATAACCTGATCTTAACCAATGAGCTTTTCTTCTATTGTTCTGTTTCCTTGTTACCACCTTACAAAACCTGCCGTTTGTGCTATTGCTCAGTTGGAGCTCTCATTCTATTAATATTTTGTAGAATGGAATTTGCACTAATTCATGAATTTCAAATACATGCTAATTAGATCTACAGCTATATTTGTTGTACTTTTGTCTTTTGACACTCTGGTTCCATGTATTTGGGTCATACCTGTATAAAAATGCTCTGTGAAACAAGGTGAGGGTGTGGCATCATGAAAATAGCTAAACTTTGCAGTCAGAGAAACCCAATTTCCCAATGTCCACGTTGTCCTTTTGAGTATGCCTGTGGGGTCAGTATATTTAATCTCCCTACATCTTAGTTTCTTAACATTTAAAAAGGGCCATATATTCCTGCCTCATAATGTCCTGATTATTAAATATCATAGGATATGTAATGGCTCTAACACACAGTAGATACCCACTAAATGATGATTTTCTTCTCTTTATTCTTGGTGTTATCATATTTAAAACATCTGTCAATATGAGGACAAATATTTATCTTATTCATGACCTGTGACTTAGGTAAACAAAATTCTCTTGTGTATTCTCTGCACCACAAAGGCTACTTATACATTTTTATCATTCAGACTAAAGTTCTAATGTCATACTCCATCCTGGCAGAAACATTGCAATTGTTAATCTGTTATGGCATCTTCCATTTAGTTTATGCAAGTCTCCATTGTGAGCTCAGGTTAAAAATTCTTCTACCTGTCAGGGTGCAGTGGCTCACACCAGTAATCCTAGCACTCTGAGAGGCCGAGGTGGGAAGATCACTTGAGGTCAGGAGTTCAAGACCAGCCTGAGCAAGAGCAAGACTTTGTCTCTACTAAAAGTAGAAAAAAATTATCTGGGCGTGGTGGCGCATGCCTGTAGTCCCGCCTACTGGGAGACTGAGGCAGTAGGATCACTTGAGCCCAGGAATTTGAGGTTGCTGTGAGCTAGGCAGATGCCACAGCACTCTACTCAGGGTAACAGAGTGCAACTCTGTCTCAAATAAATAAGTAAATAAATATTCTTCTACCTCATCCTCTTTTTTTCTAACTCTTGGGCTGTGAGGGTTTATTTATGCCTTTTGTTATTCCAAAAGTGACAGCCTTCACTCTACCCTGGGGCTCTCTTTATCACAAGAATTGGCTCATTAGGCAAAATTAGAATGCATACATGTTATAACAAGGAATCTTCAGCAACTACCAGGAATAACTTCCAGTTGGTAAGGAATCCATTGTAGTAACTAACTTTTCATTGAAAAACCATTAATTAATATGTAATGTGGATATTCTGCAATGAAATAAAAAATGAGACCATTATTAAGAAAATAAGTGAATGAATGAGGCCTCAAATTCAAACTGTTTGTACAAAAATGTCTTGAGACATCAGGTAGTTGTCAGTGGCAAGCCAAATGTGCTCAACCTGTCTTAAGAGGTAATGACAACAACAAAACTCTTGATCTGTTGATGTGTTTTGGTTATGAACCCAGTAACAGATTTAATTGGCTTGTAATTTTGAAAGGGGATATGGATGCTGGGATTAGACAAGAAGGGTCTCCATTATGTATCTTTTGCCTATACCGTACCAGTAGTAGAAGTTTTCATTTTTAGGACGAAACAATGCGACTCATTTGTCAATAAGCATTTCTTAATTTCCACTAAATTTAATATAAAAAATAGCTACTACATGGGTAAGGAGGAATACAGAATTAATTGTAATACAGAATTATTTCTTTTGGATAATGTTAAAGAATATATATATATATTACTAAAAATTTAACAGATATCACTTCATTATACAGGTATTTTATATAAGCATATTTTTCATAATGGAATTATAACACTTATGCATATAGTAACAAATGAGAATGCAAAACTAGATCTTAAGGTCAGGGTCAGAATATTTCTGGGTTCTATCGGTAACTGTTAGATATTTTCAAAAGAACCATAGCCTACATCTAAATTCTCAAAGACAGAACCATATGAACTATAATTTTATATGCTTTTAATTAGCAGTTTTTAATACCTCATACTGCAATGATGACTTTTTTATGCTAGAATACCTCCTCCATTTTTTCCTCCTGAGAAGGTGCACCACATATCATAGGGCTGATTCTTGGCACTTTTATTTCAACCACCCTGGCTTTTGGTAGCACACTGTACACCTCACAGTTTCTGTTTGGCTATCACTGTAACATCTTTTTGAGATATGCAACCATCCACATTATGCATTTTAGATTAGAATCTTTCCCCCTTCATGCCCCCTCCCACATGGATTTTTAATCATTTAGCTTTCTAAATGATTCGGGCTTCATTCCCGTTAATGGAAATAAGACATTTAAACATTTATGTAATCATAGTATTTGCAGTCTTATTCATACATTAGCTCTAGTACAAGGACATTTGGTCATATATACTATGAAACCTTCTTTACAGTACTTCTTACTATTCATTAAGAAAGAGAGGTTTTTTAACCTATAAGGTGATAAAACACATATATTTGGGGGTTGAATTACTGGACATAGACGCCTCAAAAATAATTTACTCTAGGTAGCTATAAGTGTCTAGTGATTTAGCAATTCAGTCATAAAATACATTTTTCATTTGAAGTGACTTATTTTTACCAAAACCAACACTAGTCTATGAAACTAGCTGTAGGAATTGTTTTAAAATAATGTTGTATTTTCTTAATAACAGGAGAGTCTCACCTTTCCAATTGTTTTTAATGTGACAAAGGGCAACACAAAATCCCACTGATATTTTTGTGTTAGTCATTTCAGTAAGAATCTTATTCATTCTCAAATTCAAAATAACAACAAAAAATTAACAACAGGACTCAAAATAACAATAAATGATTCTAATAAAATAATTTTCTAAAAATAATTTCCTATATCACCACACTTTTCCAAGCAATATCTCAATGAAGGTATAACAAATATAGGTTATTCCCTCCATCCCTTGAAGTTGTTTGGGGAGATAGTTTGAAATATACACATGGCACCAGTGTTCAATTTGAATCTTATCTTTTTATTCGATGGAGCAATTGTTGTATTCATGAAAAAAAAAACAAGATTTTAAAGGCTTTACTTTTCAGAAGACTATTTTCAAAAATTGAAAGTACAGGCCGGGCGCGGTGGCTCACGCCTGTAATCCTAGCTCTCTGGGAGGCCGAGGCGGGCGGATTGCTCAAGGTCAGGAGTTCGAAACCAGCCTGAGCAAGAGCGAGACCCCGTCTCTACTATAAATAGAAAAGAAATTAATTGGCCAACTAATATATACAAAAAATTAGCCGGGCATGGTGGCGAATGCCTGTAGTCCCAGCTACTTGGGAGGCTGAGGCAGGAGGATTGCTTGAGCCAGGAGTTTGAGGTTGCTGTGAGCTAGGCTGACGCCACGGCACTCACTCTAGCCTGGGCAACAAAGCGAGACTCTGTCTCAAAAAAAAAAAAAAAAAATTGAAAGTAGTTTCCACTTTTCATAAAGATTTACTGCTACCATCACCTCTTCATACATCAGCAATGGAGAAATTTTTGGTACATTTTAATATTCAGATTTGTCTGAAAAAATATAAATTTTTAAAATCCAAATCTATGACTAATAGACAATATAAAATTTGTGTCAAATCTAAATGTTTTCAAACACTTTGTCTTAAACTTGTTAGTTTTATTTCCTCATGGAGGATAATGTTAAACTTGACATTTGTTGTTGATTTTATTTTCTATGAGTTAGTATAATTGTAAACATGTGAGGCTGATAATATGAATGAACACTTTCACCCTAGAAAAGAGTTTTATATAAGAGAAAGAATAAGAAAAGAATTAGGGGAGGGCAGGTTCAACCTGTACCACTGATTGGTGAAAATATTTTTCTTTTAAGAAAACATGATTGTGGTAAATTGTGGAAAGATGAGATGGGAAATAAAGGTCCAAATTAAAAACTATGGCAAAGGGAAAGCAACATTTTAAAATTCATTTCCAAACAGGGCAGAACTTATTCTTTAAAGATTCCAAAGTCAAGTCATTAAATAATAAGGTAGTCTTTATTGAGTAGAAATGCAGGATATCCAAAGTAATTAGAGTAGGCCCTGGAGGATTTACAACACTTAAGATTTTTTGGAGTCAAAGAGCTAAGCAAGTCAGTACTAAATGACCTAATCCTGATATGAATAAATCCTACATCTGTAAGCTGTTTTGGAATTTTGCTTTGAGCCTTGTGAGGTGCTGTGACCCCACAATCATTTCCCTTCCATTGGCTTCATTTATGTTTAGTTTTATCGGACAGTTGTGTGGTCTCTTTGCCTCTCTCTCTATATATAATTTAAAACAAAAATCTTTTTCCTTGAGTGTATGTTTGCTTCTTTCCAAATCACTTGAACTAAGTGCCAAAATATTTTCAATATCAATAAATTATTTTCAGATTTTAAATATTGCATGATAGAGGACTTTCCTACTGCTCCTATAATTCTAATGATTTATAATGGAAATATATTTCTTTCACAATTGCCTTCTCAACATAATTATAATTTTCAAAAGTATTCATCATGAACTTGCAATTTAGAGAAGGAAAAAAATGAACCAATGTGATTCAACATGTGATAGATAATTTTATAGACAGGAAATTCAATAGCTGACCAAAATATGTTTTGTACTCTGATAGGCAGTTCAAGGCATTGTTTAGATTTATTATATTTCTCTCTAGTTCAATCTCATCTTGTAGCTTTTCTTGTCTCCCATGGGCCCATTTCTCTTGGTTTGCTTTGTCTGCAGTGTCTAAATCCGGAATTCTCCTTCCTTTATTTTCTCCTATTCTTTCCTTATAAAAGGTTTCTGTATGTAAGCACTTTCTAGTCGTTTTAATTTTTTAAACAAATAAAAGAGAGCTGCATGCATGTATTAATCCATTTTTAATAGCCACTACTGAAAGACAGGGCATTTTCTTGGTATTGTTTTGAATTGCTATTATCTTAAAAGAGTTTTATTTTTATCAATATCTATTGTGACATTCAGTTAAAATGACAAAGACTCCCATGCTGGGCAAACTGAAGAAAACCTTTAGTTTACTGAATAAAGGACTGAGACTGGCAGCAGAGGATTTTTTAAAAATATTTTTGTTCATATTCTATTGATGCTATAATTCCTCTTAAACAATTTTCATGTACTATAAAGAGAACATGGTATTTGGTATACAGATAACTTTTTCACAGTCTAGTATTAAGTTATGTAAGATTTGGTATATTGCTGCCATCTATGGACAGAAAATGAATATTGATTTTTAACTTTGTGTGACTTAATATTTTGACATGAATGTATGCTACATTTTATAAACCTCTAGAGAATAATCATTAACTTACTTATACATATAGAGAGTGTTTACTTATTAACATGTGTTAAAACTCTTAAAAGAATCAGTCTGAGAGAAACAGATTCAGTGAGCATAGGTACCAATATCACAGCACTATATGACCACAGAGTACAGTTACTTACATGAGTCAACAAAATATTTTCACATAGCTATTTTTCACGATACAGAAATAGATAGAGAAAAGATAGATAGATAGAAAAGATAGACAAAATACAATTATATTACTGGCCTCATTTTAGAAATGGGAAAACTGAGACTGAGAGTGTGGCAGTGATTTTCTTAAGTCACTAAATTGCATAATCAGGGGAAGAATATGTTTGAACTCAAGACTACAGATCCACTCTCTCTGCAACCTCCTTCCAATACTTTGCAGTGTCTGGACTTTCATAACACATGTTCCTTGGTCTTTGCTCAAGTTAGCCATTATGTATAAGCAGTTATTACATAACCAAAACTCTGCTCATTCATTCTTTCAACTAATATTGGGCCTTCTCTGGGCCAAGAACCATTCGTAGAATTGAGAAACTGCTAGGATCAAGAAAGACAAGGTCTCTGCATTATTTGACCTCATAATCTAGTACAGAGAAATAAAACAAAAGTGTGTATGTAAATAGATGGGCAAGATCACTTCTGAGAGTGATAAGACCAGTACAAAATCTATAATTGAGTGATATGTTAGTGAAGATCAAGCACTGATAATCATTATGGAAAGATAAATGAAATTACATGTGCAATCTATGTTTACAAGAAATTATGATTTAATTAAGAAGGCACAACAAATGATGCTATAAATAATTATATAATGTAATCATGGAAAAATCAGGAAACAGTTTTGTTAAACTATTTTGTTAAGTTTGTTAAAAATGCACTGCACTTTATTTGTAACTCATGTTACTCCCTGCACTTCAGTGATACAGAATTATTAAAGCTCAATATTGGCTACAATGGTAAAGGATGGCTTCAGATAGGACAAAGATCTTGTTGGCAAAGCCTCAAAGAGGGGAATTTGACTTTCATAGAGATAATTCTGAGGCAGAGGAAACATTTTTTATAGACATGAATTTGGAGAATAATTAAGTAATGAAACTTGTAGAATCATGGTAAAGTACATATTTTTCTAATATGAGCATTTAGCATCAATTCAGGCTTTCTTAGATATTGCACTTCCAAACCCTTGCTGAATGTTTCTGGCCATTCCTCAAAGTCCAGAACCACATTCCTAAAATTATCTTATCTTAATCATGTTGGATTTCTTTTGTTAAAAATAATAATTATTATTGTTACTATTTTATGCATTTATTGTGATTCACATTCCTGAAATATTTAAAAAGTGTTTGTTGAAAAACATACCAGGCAAATTAGCACTTAAATAAACAAAAATGAAGCAAGTAAAAATTACGTAGGAAGTAAAAAATTGCTAATATGTGATATTCTCCATATGAGGTTGGAATTTTCTTATTGAAATATTTCTATCCTCAAAAATCCTTCTCAGTGGGATGCCATTGCTCATCTCTATACTCCCAACACTTTGGGAGGCCAAGGTGGGAGGATCATTTGAGGCTAGGAGTTTGAGACCTGCCTGGGAAATATAGCAATATCCAGTCTCTAAAATAATTTTTAAAAAATTAGCTGGGCTTAGTGTTGTGCTCCTGTAATCCTAGAAACTTGGGAGGCTGAGGAAGGAGAATCACCTGAGCCCAGAAGGTCAAGGCTGCAGTGAGCTATGATGATGCCACTACCTTCTAGCCTGGGCAACGGAACAATACCCTCACTCTTAAAAACAAGCAAAAAAACAAAACAAAACAAAAAAACTTCTTGTAATTGAATCTGACTTTCTGTGATATATCATGAAATATCCTTTTTTAGCAATGAATTCAACTTAATTTCTAATAAGCATAATTGATTATTTAGATAAAATGTATGCATGTAGAGAGGCTCTGTGTTTTAGAAAACAGTGACGTAGAAAGAGAAAATAGATATTTTTGCAAATAAAATATATAATTTCATTTCCTTATTGTTAAGGGCCCCTTATTCCATTTCTAAAGTGTATCATCAAGAAATGTAACACTTATCTAAATTTTAATTTCTCAGATTAAGTTCCCATCAGGAAAAATAGATGGTTACTTTTGTTGTTGTTGTTTATGTTAGGAAGGTAGGAACATAGGTGTTTGAGGGAGCAAAAATTTTTTAAATGATTTGTAGGTATATATTTATTTCCAAGTTATGTCTACAGAACAGAGATTTATCTCTGATCTGGTCAATTTGATCAGTGTAAATAACCCACCCTGGATCTAAAACTCAAAGTGGTTCTTTGGGTATGTAATTGAGCCAATGAATTGATAAATTGTCAATTCGCCTCTCTGTGCAATTTGGCTGCACTTGACTCTGTATAAAGGCAATGATACTAATTGAAAGCACTAGTACATTTAGCCGTTACTCAGACAAGACACACGGTAATAAACCAAATTTTCTAGTTTTATTCATCTATCATGAGTAATGTTATTGCTATGAAATGCATTACCCAAGCTATATTCTATTTTCTTCACAAATTACATAAAATGAAATCTGAACCGCATATTTTTACAGCACACATATAATGAGCATTTTTGATTCAAGTCCTCTCAATGTTTTTTGTCCTTCTCTTGAAAGCTGTTTTTACACCATTACTAACTTAAAATGATTGACATTGTTAAGAAAAGGACTATAATAGACTGCATCTGACCTTTTTCATTTAAGTGTTACTGTAAATAATCTTGAGCATGCCAGTGAAGCATGGATAACACCTCCTTCAATTCTGTTTCTAATTCTAAGGGCAAATACCAGGATATGCTCTGCATTTGTTCCTCCTTGCCAACTTTGTATAATTATTTCCTCTTGCTTTACCCAGTATGTCTAATTTTTTGTAACATTTGTTTTATTACTATTTTTGGATGCACACATACATAAACAGAGAGCACAGAAAACAATTTAAGAGTAGGAGAGAACATTTACCCACATGAGGTATATTTCTACTTTGAGAGTTATTAACCTAATATATTGTAGATAAAGGGCAAGGGGAAGGCAGGGAGAGAGAGCACACACCAGGAAGAGAAATAAGAGAGTGATATATGCAAAAATACTAAGACATAGTCAAGCTTAAGGTCTTATAAGAGTATCAATTATTTTTCTGGAGCATAAGATGCATGAAGAAAAGTGTAGAAATATTAGCGTAGGGAGAGAGAGAGGTGGGAGCTGAATCAGGAAGGGCATTGCATGCCATGCTAGGACTATAGAGTTTATCATTTTTGTAAGAGAGTGAAGGGAAGAGAAAGAAGGAAGTACTTTGAAATATTTTAACAGAGAGATTATGATATGACTAAATTCTACTTTAGCAAAACCATTTGATTCGAGTGTGAACAATGGAGTGGGCAGAGTTAGAGAAATTATTAGTCCACGTTATTGATGACCTAAAGGACTTAGTGGCTTGAGGTACATGGAAGAGGAGACAAAAATGTGGAACACTTAACCTGACACAATCATAAAGGTCTGCTCACCAAATGAATGTGGGCACTGAAGAAGGGAGAAGGTTTTAGGATGACTCCATATGAACTGGCCGGAGCAATTAGATGGATCGTAATGCCCTTAATAAATAATAAGTAAAAGGAGCAGGTTTGGAGAAAAAAGAATGTTTAATTCAGATTTAAGTATGTTGAATGTCCTGAATAGTATGTCCTGAATAGAATAGACAGTTTTTTATTGCTCAGAGAAAATAACAACTGAATATATGTATGAATTTTATTTTGAAATGTAAAATGTGTAAGTACTGTGAGAGAGGTCCTGAGGGAAAAAAAAATTAGCAACATAAGGAAGAGTTTATATAGTTTCCAGTACATGCTAGGTGCCTAATAAATATTTGTTGAATGAATGAACAAATAAATTATGTAGATATACTGGCTTTATGCGAAGAACGCAAGGGTAAAGACACAATACCTCTCTCCAATGAGTTTACAGTAGAGTGGAGAGGAAAATGCAAATAGATAGCAACAAAATAGGATAATAAACAGTGTAAATGGCATTACTGTGACAGAAGGTGTATTCAAAGTAGTCTGGGAAGAAGGTACATATGACGGAACCAGAAAAACTAGCAGGTGTTCCTCCTAAGCCTTAAAGGGAAACTAGGCTCAGCAAAGGCAAACCTGCTGCAATGTGAGGAAGAATTGGACGTCACTAAGACCTCCTTAACATTCCCCTCAGCTTGACTAAATTTTAGACATGTTTCTTCCTGACTTTAGTCACTTGAGCTCCCTTTTTCTAGAGCATTTACTTTAGAAAACTCACCATTGCAAATTATTTTTCTGACCTTTTCAAATGTAAATATTCTACAACCCAGGAATGTCTCTCTGGGGGACTTGGAAGCCATCCTTTAAAATATAAAGAAGAAAGATAGAGCCACTATTTCCCAGTCTCTGTGTAAGAGTAGGGGCCTATCTTTGATAAGTGCCAATTAGCAAACACAAATGGCCAAATCCCATTGACCAATATCGCCACTAACTTCTTCCAGTACTTTTCCACTAGTTTACCCCAGGGTTTAAAAACTCCCTTGCCTCTTGTTTCAGCACAGTTGACTTGAAGCTCTCTCCCCATTGCAATAGTCTCTTTCCCTTTGCACCAAAATTACTCGGATTTTCCCAAATTTACTTGTATTCATTAAATATTGATCATAATGGTTAAACGAAAAGCTGCAAGAACACCAAACCCTGCTGAGGATTACAGAAAAACTGGATTGGTCATGTATTGGTGGTGATACTATGTCAGTGTATGTGTGTGCAATTAATTCTATACAATTTTATAATGTATATATTTATTTATCCATCACACAGTCAAGATACAAAACAGTTTCATAACCACAACGATGCCCTATATTCCCTTTTTATAGTACACCAACTTCTTGTCTCATCTTTTTCCTCCCTCCTGTCGGGTCCTTCACCTTTTGCAACCACTGATCTGTTAACTATTTCTGTAATTTCATCATTACAATGATATTATATAAATGGATTCATACAGTATGTAACTTGTTGTGATTGACCTTTCTCGACCAGCAAGATTCTCCAGAGATTCATCAAGATAGTTACACATATCAATAGTTCATAGTTCATTCCTTTTTATTGTAGAATAGTATTCCATGGTATGCATGTACCACAGCTTGTTCAACCATCTACCCATTGAAAGACATCTGGATTCTTTCTAGGTTTTAGCTATTAATTTATGAATGAAGGCATTATAAGCATTTATGTACAAGTTTTTATGTACACATATGCCTTCATTTTTCAGGTATAAAAGACCAGGAGTGTAATTGTTGAGTTCTATGTTAGTTACATGTTTAGTTCAAAAAAATGTTTTTGTAAAGTAGCTGTATCATTTTACATATCCACCAGCAATACAGGAGGGATCCAATTATTTTGCATCCTCATCAGCGTTTGGTGTTCTTGTAGTTTTTCATTCAATCATAATGATCAGTGTTTAGTGATACCTTATTTTGGTTTTTATGTTTCTCTCATGGTAGATAATGTTAAGCATCTTTTCATTTGCTTATTTGCCATCTGGTTTCCTCTTTAGTAAAATGTTTTTTTTTATATCTGAAAGTTTTTGAGACTTTAGGTAATTTAGGTTATTGCAGTAGATAAGAGGAAAGAAGGTGGGAGCCCAACCTAGAAAAGGATTAGGTGAATAAAGAAAAAGCAAGTCAGGTGCTCTTTGGAGGTAAAGAGGTGAAGATGAGTAAACTCATGAATGACACCCAGTTTTCTGACCAACTCATTGTAAATTGAGTGGCCAATTCTATTGATTGAGGGGCAAGTGCAAGGAAAAAAATAGAGTAATCAAAAGATTTTTTTGAAAGAGTTTGAGGTAGCTATAGATATATGCGAGAGGTTTTTTTTTTTTTACTTTATTCAAGAGATCTAAATATCATTTGAGTGTGTGATTAAATTTGTTCATTTGGTAAGGTCATTTCAGCTTGTCAGTAAACTGTAATAATCTAGGAATTGAGCTTTTCTGGAAAGCTGACTTGAGATAAAAAATAAATGACTGTTCACGAATGACAAGAACAGATAATCCACATATGAACATTTGAAAATATATTGTACAATAAACTCATTCATCTCTTATGATCAAGGAATACTGTCTATGTTGATTACACAGATTGCCACATAATTATTGAACCCTTCTGCAAACACACAAACACATTCATGAAAACATGAATCATGTTCATACATGTAAAACAATATAGAAAATGAAGAGTATTTCTTCAGAATTTCTTCTGCATATGTCAAATAAGAGTACTTTGGGGCTACATTGTCTAGAAATTTGAAACAATTCTATATAACAACTGGGGGAATTTGTGTCTTCTATACAAGGAAAGTAGAACACCACACAATATTTTATGCAATTTTGCTGCACAAGAGCATGTAGTTGTGAGTTCTTGAACCATAGGAAAATAAACTGCAGGTGAAAAGATCATAGACTACAAAAGATAAATAAATACTTTCATACGTGAATCTTTCCACAAAGTCTGCAAGATAATGGTTCAGTTGATGTTAACTTGATAACACCAGGTAAACGATCCTGTTCAGGAGGAGCAGATAAGGTTTAAAGTTTAAAGCTACTTGCATAAGTG
The DNA here is from genome assembly GCF_040939455.1 of Microcebus murinus. Classification (NCBI taxonomy): domain Eukaryota; kingdom Metazoa; phylum Chordata; class Mammalia; order Primates; family Cheirogaleidae; genus Microcebus; species Microcebus murinus. The sequence goes on from NC_134116.1 coordinate 42,209,408, forward strand.
TGCATACTGTATTTACATAGGCAGCAATTCCCTTTATAAGAATTGTTATAGTGAGACCTACAATTTCTACTTACCAGGTTTCAAGCTTAGTCCTAGGATAAAAAGTAGATCAGGGTATCATAAAGAATATTCACCCCAGATTGTCTGCACTGATGTTGGTAACAGCTTACTTTATATATTTAACATATTTCAAAGTGAAAACAAAATTAAGGGACTTTAAAAATTTTGGAAGTTTTAAATCAACAAAGCATGGGATAAAAGCTAGGGTGAGGGAAAAGCTTTAAAAGAAGACAGCACAATGTTAGGCTTTAAGGATTAGTGTGTTCCTTATAGTAGAGGCTAATTTAAATCTGTTAATTACTTTTAAGATAGGGGTTACTTTTATGTACAAGCAATACACATGATTGTTAAATTATGCTAAGCAAAGCAAAAATGTACAAGACAGAAATTAGCAAAAATAAAGAGAACAGGAAAAATTCCAGTACTATTATTCATTAAAGATGACTCTCATTTAATATTTGCTAAACATTTAATTTTTAAAATGTATCATGTAAATGTCATTTCATTGCAATGCACTATTAATGTGAATGTGCAATTTAAAAACAAAAAAGGTTGGGAAGATTTTATATTTCATGAAACAATGCACAGAAGATAAATATTTCAACAACTGTCATTAACAGTTGTTTCAATTTTATTTTATGTTGTTTTCAAAGTGTAGCTTTTCTGATCTGTGCATTTTTGTAAAACTCTTCAACCCTTTTGATTTTAGTTATACAGGGCCACCTCCAATCAACAGTTCAGCTAATGACTTTAGAATAGCTATCCTTATTTGCATGAAGATACTGATATGCCAGGTATTTCTCAGATACTGATCTGTCAGTCAAACCCTTTATCTTGAATATGATATCTAACTTCCACAGTATAGAAAGATGTCCATTTATCTAAGACAGTCCCAGGCATGCATATGCTGTCTTAGACTACATTCTTTCCTTAATATATAACCCATGTCTCTTGAATTGTCAGGTAATTTGAAAGGAAAAGTATCACTGTACATCTTTCTCATTCAAATTACATTGTCCATCTTCCGTCTCCTAGCCTGTAACCTGCATGTATCTCTAGGAACTCTCTCAGCATATAAAATTAACTAGGCAAAAAATGGGAAAGTTGCCTATTGCAGTTATTGAAATATGAACCTAAATTCTCAGTCTAATTCCTTTGCATAGTCTGGCATATCATGAGTACATAAGCAATTGAACTACTCATTATTGTATATATACAGGGAGTTGGGGATTCATAAAAGAAAGGCTTATTTGCTGAAAATGCTTAGATTTTTAGCTCAGTGAAGTAGAGAACAGAGCAGAAGAAAAGCTTTTGCATTGGTTAAAGAAGTAGAGCCTCAATTATCTAGGCATAGTGATAGGTGAGCTTGGAGCATAAAGCTAATGTTTGTAGTGAAGTGAGACCAAACTCTTGGAAGAGCCAGGTTAGAGTATTCTACACTGTACTTAAAAACAAACAAACAAACAAACAAACAAAAACCGCTATTATGAATTGTGCTTTCATAAGTGCATTTGGGCAAAGCTTGAGGGGTGTATGTGTGTGTGTGTGTGACATGCGTGCACATTTTTGAATTATGTTTTTAATTGAAAAGGGTTATTGAGAAAATAAAAGAGGTGATCAATTAGTTGGAAATTCATCTTGTAGATAGGGAAATTTTAGATCAGTCTTAACTTGTTTGGAGCTTTGGGGTTCCTTAGAAACCTCCCTGGAAAACTCTAAGTGGGAATTTTCCTTTGAAAAGAGCTTCTATCATTTAGTAAAATATTTGGAGGTTTATGTGGCCATGATAACTTAATAATCACTGGTTTAATGTGGATAAAGACAAACTAAAATTATTCTGGACATTTTCTTTGCGCCTTCCGTTATCTAACAGAATTCATGAAACTCACACAACACACACAGACTATGAATTGGGGCAATGATAAAAAAGATTATTTTTTATTTGACTGAATGTTGGAGTCTGGTTGCAGACAGTTTCAGTTTAGGACAGTAGCAAGAACAGGCACTGATTTGACATATGTGAAGAAGCATGGATAAAATAGAAAGTAAAAGAAACTTACGATTATCCATTTGAATTTTTTTTCTCATGTAGTTTTCATAAAAATCTTTTAAAAATATACTATATATGAATATATAAATATAATAGTTTATTATACACTATTAAAATATTTTATAAAATTATTTTTATTTGTTTCCATGGGAAACTTGAATGTAACAAAGTCTTTATTTGGAGTGTTTGGAGGGGGAGGGATGAAGTTGGGGCTTCAGTTTCTTCCTATGTAAAATGAGTAATTTAAAATCTCTTAAAGGGATATTGAGTCTAGGAAATGGTTTTTTAGAAATAAGACATACAAATTGTATTTTATTATTATTGAAAGGAACAGATTTTTCAAATAGATTACAGTAGAAATAATCTTTATGTAGTCTAAATTATACATGACAAGATCCTTTAGAATTCTTTATTAAAATGATCAACTTGAGAATTTTTGCAAATGAGCAATTTAACATGTTTGCAAAATATGATAAAAATGTTTAATTGGGAGACATTAGTTTACCCGGCTGATTTTCGGTAAGGTACTATTTTATCAGAGATTCACATAGTTTGGACATCCTACCACGTTTTTAAATGAAGATTCTAGATTTTGAAATATACTTATTCTTACATATCAATATATTTTTAGAATATAATACTTTTCAGAGAGGACTATAGTCAGCTAACAAATTGATAAAAGCAAGAGATAGAGACAGAGAGAAAGAAAGAGAGAAAATACGAGAAAAGAAAGAAAAAAAATAAATCGAACCTTGAAATTTAAAGAAAGAGCAACAATGAGCTCTAGTGGCAAGATGTTATAACATCAAGCATGGGTGAAATTCAGCTATGATAGATAGTTTTCCCCTCTTAAATTCAGTAAAGATTTCTCAAAATGAAGTCTTCAAAATGAAGATTAATTTGTGGAAACAAGCATTCCTCCAAATCAGAATATCATTTACTTCCACACAGTATTAACTACCTGGGTAGTATCTTCATAATTTATATATTGCATATAATTTATCTATTATAGTTTTTACAAAACATTACCAACAGGATTATTCTATTAACAACATACTTTAGTTTGAGATGACATAACTTATACTGCATCTCATCAACTCATTCTTAAGTTAAACTTGAATTTTAAAAGACTATTGATTTATGTGATAAGCACTTGATAATATATGTGCATCATCTCATCCCTCTGCTCTACCATCTGCTTCCTTCACACACACAGGCACCGTATTAAAACAGGAAAAATGTCTCTTCTATGTAGGTCTGGCAAAACTATATTTTAATTCTTTAGTTCAGGGCTTAGGTAATGTATGAATATGTTCATAAACATACACCAGACATCAGTTCAAAGAAGGCTTTTGTTTTTATCTGTTCACAAAACTTTGGACAGAAAGGAGGTTTTATTTATTTATTTTTATTGCTGTCTATTCGTCTTGAGATTACTTTAATTCCAGATACTTGATCACAACGGCAACTAACTTGTACTTTACTTTACTTAACTTTGTACTTTACTGTAGAATTTTCAAAAATCTTTATTTATAAAATATTTATTAAGTAACTGAAATTTACCAGGAACTGTGTTAGATAATAGATGATGTTTATGCAAGTGTTTTATTGGATTTTCTTTGACAAGAAATGATGATTTTATTAACATTATTGTCCCTACTTTTCTGAAGAGAATACTTCAGGTAGGAGAGGTTAAGTGAAACCCTAAGCTAGTAAATTTCAGATGTAGCTTTGAATTCAGATAATCTGCCTTCAAATCCTGACTTCTTTCTACCACACCATGTTAGTGGTACCACTACCAAATATATATTATATTGTATCAGACTTTACTATTTATAAACTGTTCTCATATATATTATTCTATTTAATCCTCTCAGAATAATTCCTGGAAATAAGGTAAGAAGATTATTTCACTCATAGAGTTTTCATTGTAAAATGTCCATTACCCCTGAAAGGAATTTAAAACAACAAAAATGAACAATCTAGCTATAGATTTAATAGCTAGATTGAGTCATTCCAAAATGTACATATACTTCATAACACCATTTTGTATATGGTAAACACATATCATTTTATTTGTCAATTTAAAAATAATAAAAATTAAAAAATTAAACAATTAAGAAATATATCTGATTTTAACTAAAACATAAAGGGAAATTATCATGGCCTTAATCTTGAAACAGGAGTTAGCTACCCATGCTTATCTAAACTAGACAAAAATGATGATGGGAAGGGACTTAAATCAGGTATTATACTTTGTCCACATTTCTTTACAACACTTCAAGTTGCAAGTCTAAATTAGTTAGGGATGTTGATCAGATCCAAATGGAAGGAATTTTGAATGTGGGCAGTTCTACCATATGGGATAACAGCATGAGGCCCATGACAACCACTTCCCACTGGACAAGAGTGTAGAGAGCTGTTTAATACCTGCTAAATACATCAATTAAAAATCCTTACTACTTGTAAAAAAAAAATGGCATTTAAGAATCACGTTGTTCTGCAGCTGTTACATTACTTTCCCTGCAGAATTATAGAATTACAAATCCCACTTCAGTCAAGTCTAGAGAGATTACCTGTCATGTTTTACCCAACAGGCATATTGTATCTCAAAAGAACCTTCTGTACCAAATTTGTACATTAGCCTCAAGTTAGCTTCCAAATCAACATGCTTACATCATTTTGCATAGTCAAATTTTGTGTAAATAAAATAAGTACACAAAGAAGAATATTAGTTGAATTAGTTACTGTTGTGGGGTTTGAAACTTTTAATTGTCACACAACCCTCCGAATTCTTACTTTACAGCTTCCATTTGAAAGTAAGTGTGCCACTGCATTAGCCAAATATAGCAGTGACAACTTAACAAAATAAAGCAGTGACAACTTCAGCTTAGCAAGGAAAGATGCTGTGTATGGAATCGATTCCTACCCTTTTGCTTTCTTTTCCTTGTTCCCCATCAAACTGTGTGGAACCACCACTATGTGCAGGGTGCTGTGCTGAGTGACAGAGACAGCCTGATGCACTTCCCCTCTGCATCATCCACTGCTCTCTGAGAAAGACAGAACCCAGAGGGGAGAATGGTCAAGCCAAATTATTGAAGACTCCTCCATGTGGCAAAGGTTTGCATTAAATATTCTAAATAAGCTTAGATGAATTATTCATTTATTTACAATTCTGTAAATCCATGATTTGTTTAGGAATAATTTCCTCAGTTTATTTATAGTTTCTATTTAAAAATAATATAGCCATCATTGCTGTTTAATATCAGCCTAATTTCTTATCAAATAGTTTTATTTAATCTGTGAAGGATCACTTAATTGTTAATATAATTAAATTTCAGAACAAGAAAATAATTAGAATGTTTTTATATGTTCATGACTGGGACACCATTGAATGACATGTCATTATGTAAATCTCTCTGCTTTCCCCCTTTCTCCCTCCATCTCTCTGTCTCATTTTCTCTCACTTTCCTTCTCTCTTGCTCTCGTATTTCTTCCCTCTTGTATTAGGACATTGTGGAGTACCTGCAATTCAATATTCTCTTTTATAGTTAATTGTTAATATTTTGATTCACCAGATCCCAAATTGTTTTATATTTTAATAATACCAAAGATAATTAGTATTAAAGAGAGTAAAATGTTTCTTCTAAATTGTGTGACTTTAGCTTCTCCGTTAGCTCCTCTCTTAATTCCTAGAATGATACTGAATGATTTTTTTTAAAACTATCATTGTTGACAGAGACAGGCTACAAGCTTCCAAAGCTTGTCAAAAATGTTCGTTCCTAAATTTTTAACCAACAGACTGCTGTGCTTAACATGAAGATCCTTCACAAATGCTTCTGTCTATCAAATGCAGAAACATACTGACATTTCAAAGACCAAAAACTTATATAGTACATCTCAATATTTTAATAATACATTTAAAACATGTTACTGGCCAGGAGCGGTGGCTCACGCCTGTAATTGTAGTACTCTGGGCAGCTGAGGTGGGAAGATCACTTGAGATCAGGAGTTTGAGATCAGTCTGAGCAAGGGTGAGACCCTATCTCTACAAAAAATACAAAAATTAGCAGGTATGGTGGTGCACACCTGTAGTCCCATCTGTCAGAGTGGCAGTCTACCCTCGGTTCTTAGTGTGCTCTTGGCCAAAGAATGACCAGACACAGCAAAGTGTCAAGTCTAGATTATTATCCTGGTTCTCCGATTCCTTGCTTGGAAAAATCACCAGCAGGGCTAATGGGAGAAATAACCTCAGACAGGAGGTAGTTTCATAGGAGCAGCTCTTTACTACAGAACAAAATGGGTCTGTCTCTGTGAGTGGAGAGAGACACACCAACTCACTGACTGACACACTCTCTCACTGACTAACTCATTTTCTCTCTCTGACTGACTTAGTCACTCTCCCTGACTTCTCCTTTTATTAACCCAGTCTGAAGTGGGGGAGGTGAACCAAAATACAGATTCAAGCTAATGGCATAATAATTACCCTTAGGGTACTCTAGGTCACTTTCTAAATCCTATTATGCCTGGGCTGGGGAATTCCCAGATGGGTTAAAGCAGTTGCTCCTTCCCCAGGTGTAGCAGTTGCTCGAGATGGGATTAAGGGTGGGGCAGCAGTTAAATGGAGTGCCCACCCTTATTCTTCTTCCCAGGTGGAGCAATTGCTCCAAACAGCACCAAAGCGGGAAACCCTCGTCCCAAGAAGAGCCAGAGATCCTAACTATCTACCTAATCTACCTAAAACATCTGTTCGGGAGGCTGAGCGAGGAGGATTACTTGAGCCCAGGAGTTTGAGGTTTCAGTGAGCTGTGATGATGCCACTGCACTCTAACCTGCGCAATAGAGTGAGTCTCTGTCTCAGGGGAAAAAAAAGCATTACTGAGAATATTCTTAAATGGACATTAGAGTTACACTGTTTTATCACATAATACTTAAAATTGCATATAACATACAGTAATAAATCATCACAAAAAGATAATACAGTTCCATTTAGACAGTGACCCAGGTGAGGTGATTAGATATTCAACAAGGTTTCCTTCACTTGCACTCACGCTACATAAATCAATTTATTCTCACAAAATAAAATCAATGTTAACAAGTCACATTTCTACATGCTGACCACAATGCCCTTCTCACCTTGGCTAACACAATGTTGTAATTACAAACATGGCAGCTCCAATAACTCTGGTATATTGATTTATTTTGGAATACCAGGATACAACTCATCAGTTCTTTCCATGGCAAGAAATGAAGTTGTTAGGTATATAGTAACAGATTCCAGGTTTCCTAGGGACGAAAGTGGGTGCTATTGCCCCCATCTTGGTTCTGCCCTACCCTCATTCTCAATACAAATCTGCCAATCAGAATTTGGCATGCCAGCTGCAAAAGAATGCAGAGGATTCTAGCCCAGGGGCCAAGGGACATGCGTACCAAAAAGTCTAGAAAGTGACCTAGAACTCACATGCATAATTAAAGCTCAGGTCATGTGACTCCCAACTGTCCACTTAAGTGGTTCCATGGTGACCTCTGAACCACAAGGCAGGTCCCTATCCAGGGATTATAAAATAACATGCAGACCATAGCCAAGCTTTCTTTTTACCTTCCTTTTGCTTGCCCTGCTGTGACAATGGGTCAGGTTGTTATCTGTGGTTTATGTATCATGCTCTATAAACCTCTATCTTGCTCTTGTTCTATAATCCTACAGGTATCTTTCTCTATTCAATAAACCTCATTTTCATGCTTGCCTAACTTTAGTGAGTCTGGTCATTCTTCGGCCATGAGCACACCAATAACTGATAGTTTCAGACCAAAATCTAACAAAATGATATTTCTTTCTTTTGGAATTCTGGGAAGTCCTTTAGGGTATATCCACAGGTTAGTTGACTTTAAAGGAGGTGTTGCCGGGATATTTATACTGAACTATTCCATAAAAGATACAATTGCAGTTTGTCACACAATAAAATTATACCAGCCCATTACCCATAATTGCCCATAATCTCTAATATCAAAAAAGAACAAGCTTTGGTATCATTTCATAATTCCTATCTAAAAACAGGATCTAGAATTAGATGTGATCAAAATTCTTGCTACAAGAAATACAATACCCAGGATATGTATTTATATACCTTCAGACTTTTCTTTGAGTTTGGAGAGAAATAATTGAGGGAAGCCTTAGGGCACTGTACTATTAATAATTCAATAGCACTGACTGTGCAAGTAGTGATACATAGTGCAATAAAAATCTAGCAATTCATATTAATTGATGTCCTCTAATAGGCTTCTCCAGGGTGTGAACTAAAATAAAATCTTAAGCTTCCTGTCCCCAGCTGATTGAATGGACACACTCTTGGCCAAGGGGACCCCAGAAATACCCTTAAGCTCAGTTGCTGGCCATGAGAAAGGGGGTCAGACATGCCTCCTCATGCTCCCCTCTTGGAGATGTCCTTTTTAGGTCATTAACAGGCCTAAGACAAAGCGTAAATCATACCTGTAGGTCATGAGTTTACTTAACAGATCAGTTGACTCTGGGTATATGTCTGGTGGCTTGTCTCTGATTTACAGACTTCCTTACCTTAACTTAAAACATTCCAAACTTTTAGACAAAGAATCATTTCTTTAACCAATAACAAATCAAGGAATCTCTAAACCCACCTATAAGCTGTAAGGCCCCTGCTTCAAGATGTCCTGTCTTATTGGGCCAGCCAAACCAAAGTACACCTTCCATGTATTGATTTATGACTTTATGTGTAATACCTGTCTCCCTGAAATGTATAAAACTAAACTGTAACCCAACCATAGTGAGACTACCTGCTCAAGGTTTTTAGGGCATGGCTCTGGGCCATGGTTCTCGAATTTGGCTCAGAATAAACCTCTTTAAAAATATTTTGCAGGGTTTGGCTTCTTTTCTGTTGACAAGGATGTTTACTAGTTTGTACCACCTTTTAGCCAGACCATTTACTTGAGGGCATTGAGATTTATTAGTAAAACATTGACTATATATTTTCTTTCTTTCTGAAATTAAGTCATTGAAGACTCATTTTCAGGAATAGAGACTATCGACTCATTTAATGCTAATAACAAGTATAGATCTGTAATTAGAAAAGTTGAATATTAAACTGTGAGAACATTTTTAATGAATTTTCTTTTCTTTTTTTTTTTGGATCAAAATGATCTGGGTTTTTTTTGTTTTTTTTTCATGCGGGGAGAATTGTTCTACAATCTTCTTGAATTTCAATGGCAAATAGGGAGCCTACTATAGGATTACCCTGCATAACCCTATTCCTTTTTTAAGCTCATTGGCATTTACATAATTAATTTAAAATAAAGAGACAAAGCTTCTTCCTAAAGTGCTAAAGTGAGCAGCATTGAGTGCATCAAGATAACATGAGATTATCATCTGAAGGAACAATGAATTTTCACTAAAATACAGAAACTCTAGAGCTAATTTTCTCATGTTAAAATTGTAAAATTATTTTTACTTTCTCCAGTATCTTATATGCCAATAGCCAACTTCACACTCAATCTGACATTTCCATTTTAAGACAAGACCAACTCTAAAACCCTATGCAGTTCCCAATGTGATCTGATAGGCCTGAAAGGGCAGGTTATAGAAGTCTTCTTATATAACTCCCAGCGAAGTTGACCTAGTGCAGTCTGAGAATGTCAGTGGCAGATGGCTCATAGAATCTGCATGAGCTATTACTCCCTCAGGCTTTGAGACAGGTGTCTGGTGATAAGTATTGAACAGCAACACCAACAAATCCACACTGCATGCATAGTACCACAATTAAGGGTTTAGGCTTAGAAAAGAATTCTCAAATAAAATTCTGATCAGTTCATGCTAGAGGCCACTGTAAGTATATGCTGCCTTTTAAAGAAAGAGACAAAGATAAGTAGTTCTAGATTTTGTGATGCTTCATAATATCAATATTTTCATCCTCAGAGAGTAAATAGACCCCCGGTAACTGTCATTGGTCTTTAGTAGAATGCATAAATTGATGTCTCAGTGATGCCTCTAGGGAATGTTTGAGTAAAACTGAATTTGGATGTATAAGTGAAGGATTTGATTAATTTTTATCACTTATGAATTATTTGTCTTAGGGCCATTTACTTAACCTGTATATTTTTCTTGGCCATTTACTTAACCTGTAAAATAGATAAATAATATCTCTCTGAAGGGAGATGTTACAATTAAGGAAAAAGATATGTGAAAATACTTAGGAGTACTTATCATATAAAAGGTAATCAGTAAATGTTATTTGAGTTAACTTCAAAAATATTATTCTATATTTCTACAATTTTGAAGTAGTCATTCAGTGTTAGGAAATAAAATTATTCATTTTTTTAAATTTCACAAAAGATTAATGGCCTTTATACTATTATAAAGATATAATATTTGTAAAATTATTAGAGAAGTTAGATAAATGGAAGTCAGACTAGGAAAAATTAAGACAGATATGAATGGCATGCAGTTACATATACCCCTTAACTCTGCACATCCCTGGAGTACTGTCACAAGTTTGATTTCCTTAGAAGCTAAGGAAATAAAAACAATATTTTCATAGTATAAGGTTCACAAAGAAAGAACATAATAGATGTTTAAAAGGAATGGTAGTGTTCTTAATGCTCAGACATTTTTAATAAAGACTACATGGTAATTATTGAAAAGTCTTTGAAAACATTTCTACAACAAATGCAGTAAAGGATTTGTGTGACTCTTCTATAGCATCTCCAACACAAGCAGATATTGTAGTAATGGCAATTCTTTCAAGATCTAAAACATTGCAATATTTTATTGTCCATTTCTCCAAAGGCATCATTTGTTGAAAATATTTTATATTTTGGCACTATGGTAATCTTTTGTGTTAACAACAATAATTAAGAAAGGTATCATTTCCATCCTTAAGGTGTTTAAAATTTTTGCGTAGTGAGATGAAAATTAAAACACAAATAAGTAAATAATGTAATTACAAACTGTGATCAGTGTTATGAATGAAATTTCAAAAGAGCCATAAGATAAAATAAAACTGGAATTATCTCTGTGGAAGATATTTGGTCCTTCCCTTATTTAGAATGGTAATAGAAAATTCTTATATTTAATAGTTCAGTGAAGTTTATTTAACCTGAGACCCAAATGATTAGTCTAAGCCATCACAGTAAATCTGGAGGTAATGCCTGTGGGAAGTAAAAATGGAATGATCTAAGGACCTGAACAGCAATGAGTTTGGTATGTTCAAGAGAGAAAGATGGCCAGTTTCAGTAGAGTAGCAGCTTGAGGTAGAATGGCAATGTGAAATGAGATTGAAGAACTGTATAGAAATCAGGCCATGCATGCCCTTGTAGATAAAGCTGAACATATTTAAATTCCATTTTAATTTACAATGAGTACTTACTATAGGCCTTCAAGAAAAAAAAAATGATAAGGCTCAAATTTAGTTCATAAAAAGTATGAAATTAAAAACACAAAATGTAAGGGAACTATAAAGACTATTTCTACTCAATTCTTCCCCATTCAAGTTTTTCTTTAACTTAGCTTTTGTTAGGGAATAGAAGGTATATTCTTAAATTTATAATATTGCAAATTTGGAGAGTAGGAATATTTTTCCTTACTGACTATAATCCATTTTCAATTCACATACTGGAATTTGTTGCAAGGTGCAAGTTGCAAATCATGTAGATATCCCAAATATGAATAGTGGATCACTAGAGGCCAGCAGTTTGAGACCAGCCTGGGCAAGATGCCATCTCTACCAAAAATAAGAAAAATTAGCTGGGCACTGTGACATGCACCATGATCTTGTAGTCTCAGCTACTTGGGAGGCTGAGGCAGGAGGATCACTTGAGCTCAGGACTTTGAGGCTGCTGTGTCCTATGATTGCCTCACTGGACTCCAGCTTGGATGACAGACCTGGAAAAAAGGAAAGAATAAAACAAAGACAAACAAGAAAAAACAGACGATTCCTGTTATATAATTAGCAGATATCTACTTACATAAATATTTGATGGATATTTGAAGGAAAGAATTGCAATTCAGGGCATATATGAAGACTAGGTGGTCTTCAGTGTATCTGAAGAACAAAGAAGGTTAGAGGTTTTATTTAAAAATGGAAATATGCACTATTCTTTGAGAAAGTTGATTGGCATTAGTAATCTCTGGGAGCTGGAAGGTTTTGACTGGCAAGTTAGGGCACTTAGTTAAACACAGCAAGGGGATTTTTTCAGTCATTAGATAAAATTGGTTTTAGGTTACAGCAGGCAATTTCAGCAACTAGGCTTGCAGAGAATTGTATTCTTGGAGCAATGTTATTATGTATCATGAGTGGTTTTTCTCTCTTTACTTCTCAACTCTGTTTTTTGTTTGAGTATGACAAGAATGACTCAATTCGTATGGCAACTTTCACAAAGCAAATTGACTAATGTCCATGTCTGTAACAGATCCCAGTAAAGCCACATTAAGCATTGAGTATGTTGAAACACTACAATAAAGGTCATAAGACTTGCTCTCCATTAGACGTATATAACCACAGCACTTCATTCTTTTTTGACAACTTCTCTTCCTTACTGACAACAGAATATTTTCTGGAAAATGGTGAAGAGAGACAGAATGAGCAGCCTTTCATGAAATGGTCCATGTTTACCTAAATGAAAATCTGAACAATATTTAATGAAAGCATAGTATATACATTAAGTATACATCTTGATTGTTACAATCAAATTCATTCACAAATCAAACTCCAACTACATGCAGAGGAAGGTGTGTGTGTGTGTGTGTGTGTGTGTGTGTGTGTGTGTGTATGTGTGTGTGTGTGAATAATTCATGCTAAATTAGGCTCTGTACCTAAATGATTATGCTCATGAGTTTTGAAATCAAGACCTGGGTTTGAATTCCTGGTTTTGTCACTTACTAGTCTGTGATGTTGGACAAGTTGTTAACATTCCCTGAGATCATAGTTTTCTCATCTATGAATTGAGTGCAATATGGTTTTTGCCCAGACATTGTCAGGGCAAATCATTGTGAGGATTACAGGTGTTCATGCCTATACAGTGCCTGGTGTATCAGTTGGCATAAAATAAGCTGTAGACTTTTTTTTTCAGCATGTCTTAGAGAAATGCTGACAATTTTAAATTTTATGGAGAATCATTATAACAGAAAATAATAAAAATGGAAATGTTCATTGTAATAAGTAACAATAGTAAAATTCAGAGGTGGTCTATAAAAATAAAAGCCCTATCAAAAGCACAAAGTAGCATTTCTCTGTAAGAATAGAATTTTGAACATCTATATTAGGAAATACGCTATATAATGATATTTAGCAGGACTCCACACTAACACACGTTACCAATATCAAAGAGCATGCCAATAAGAGAAAATCTTACACGAAACAAAATGAATCTCCAAATCCTTGCCACCAAATAAAGCCTTCTCATATTTCCTACGGTAAGAAAGTGTATTTTTAAAATTACATACAATATGGAACCAAAGAAGACCCCGAATATCAAGAGCAATTCTAGGCAACAAAAACAAAATGGGAGGCATTAATATGCCAGATATCAAGCTATACTACAAAGCTGTAATAATTAAATCAATATGGTATTGGCACAAAAATAGGAATATTGACCAGTGGAACAGATGTGAGAATCCTAATATAAAACCATCCTCATATAGCCATCTAATCTTTGACAAAGCAGACAAAAACATACGCTGGGGAAAAGAATCCCTTTTCAATAAATGGTGCTGGGAAAACTGGATAGCCACCTATAGAAGGCTAAAACAGGACCCACACCTTTCACCTCTCACAAAAACCAACTCACGCTGGATAACAGACTTAAACCTAAGGTATGAAACTATTAGAATTCTAGAGGAAAAAGTTGGAAACACTCTCCTAGACATCGGCCTGAGCAAAGAGTTTCTGAAGAAGTCCCCAAAGGCAATCACAGCAGCAACAAAAATAAATAAATGGGACATGATCAAACTACAAAGCTTCTGCACAGCCAAAGAAATAGTCATGAAAGTAAACAGACAACCTACAGAATGGGAGAAAATTTTTGCATCCTATGCATCCGAGAAGGGACTGATAACTAGAATATACTTAGAACTCACGAAAATCAGGAAGAAAAAAATCAAATAACCCCATTAAAAAGTGGGCAAAGGACTTGAACAGAAACTTTTCTAAAGAAGACAGAAGAATGGCCAACAAACATATGAAAAAATGCTCAACATCTCTAATCATCAGGGAAATGCAAATCAAAACCACAATGAGATTTCACTTAACCCCAGTGAGAATGGCCTTTATCAAAAAATCTCCAAACAATAAATGCTGGCGTGGATGCGGAGAGAGAGGAACACTCCTACACTGCTGGTGGGACTGCAAACTAGTTCAACCTCTGTGGAAAGCAATATGGAGATACCTTAAAGCGATACAAGTGAATCTACCATTTGATCCAGCAATCCCATTGCTGGGCATCTACCCAAATGATCCAATGACACTCTACAAAAAAGACATCTGCACTCGAATGTTTATAGCAGCACAATTCATAATTGCAAGGCTGTGGAAACAGCCCAAGTGCCCATCAATCCAAGAATGGATTAATAAAATGTGGTATATGTATACCATGGAGTACTATTCAGCTCTAAGAAACAATGGTGATATAGCACATCTTACATTTTCCTGGTTAGAGCTGGAACCCATACTACTAAGTGAAGTATCTCAAGAATGGAAAAACAAGCACCAGATATATTCTCCAGCAAACTGGTATTAACTGAGTAGCACCTAAGTGGACACATAGGTACTACAGTAATAGGGTATTGGGCAGGTGGGAGGGGGGAGGGGGGCGGATATATACATACATAATGAGTGAGATGTGCACCATCTGGGGGATGGTCATGATGGAGACTCAGACTTTTGGGAGGAGGGGGAGAAATGGGCATTTATTGAAACCTTAAAATCTGTACCCCCATAATATGCCAAAATAAAAAAAAATTACATACAATAAAATGTGTAAAACTTAGCCCTTATTTAGTGATTCTATTGTCAAAAGAAAAATTAGAAATAAACTTTATTTCTTGATTTTCTAATTTTACTTGCTAATCTGTTCTATTTTGTTTGTTTATTCTAAACATCTCTTTATATTAAGAATACACAGCATAAAATAAATGCAAACATTAAAAAATCCAAAACTTAACAAATAGAATTATTTTTTAATCTCTACCTCTCTCTCTCTCCCCATTAATGCATTTAGTAATGCAGGTTAATGCCATTCAATCAATTGTGGTCCAATTAAGTCAATGTATTCTCTTG
Source organism: Microcebus murinus (assembly GCF_040939455.1). Classification (NCBI taxonomy): domain Eukaryota; kingdom Metazoa; phylum Chordata; class Mammalia; order Primates; family Cheirogaleidae; genus Microcebus; species Microcebus murinus. The sequence goes on from NC_134116.1 coordinate 42,224,816, forward strand.
ATTAATGTTTCTTGTTTATTTCATAATTTAACTAATCTTATCTTACAGAGATGTGAAAATATTGTTAAAATATTACATTTTAATTGTTTGGACATTCAGTAATATCTATAAATCAACCTCTGGTTTGAACCTCTAATACTGGAATGAGTAGGTGAGCACTCTAAAACATTCAGATGAAATGTTACAGGGGTGGTAGCAAGTTTGACAGTGCATTTGCAATATCCTTCCTTGTGATAGCAAGACACTTCACAGTGGTCTTCACAATTAACTTAATTGACAAAGTCCCTGGAAGCAAACACATTGGCATCACTTTATTATGCTGTATAAATATAATTGTAGATTGGGCAATGGCTTATTCATGCATCCTTTTGACTCATATACGCAGCAAGCTGCTCTTTCATTTGCACAGTTTATTAATTTTGGAAAAAGTTAGTCTTCAGTGCTTTTATCTCTATACAACTGGAATGTGCATTAAACAATCGGCCTCACTGTTGACTCCATTAAGACAGAGAAAAACATGATCTAGTTTCAGGAACTACTTTTAAACTCCGGCTGCAAACACTTTGTCATTTTTATACTGATCATCTTAGCAGAAAAGTAAAATATAGCTCTCTAGGCAGAAATCCTCTTACAAAGTGCATAGACCTTGTGTACCCAGTGACAACATAGATGATAAATATGGAACAGGCCCAGGAGAAATATCCCCCAGCTTTTCTGCACCACTGTATCCATTATGCTGGCATATAAAAAAGGCCATGTGCTCTGGAAAATAAAATCTAAATGGTCCATTCTTCATCTTACTCTCCATCCTTCATAGGTCATATGAATATTATTCTACCAAGAAAATGGGGAATTAGTTCTACATGTACATTTAAAATTTCAATTTGACTGACATTTTTAAGCATACACTATGAACTTTTCTAGGCATGAAGAACTATGGAGATAAAGACTACACAGTCTTTATCTGATCAAAAAGTTCCCAGGCTAGAATAAGTTAAAATACTATATTTTTAGTTAATCACAAAACCTCAGACCTAATTTGGGGCCAAAATTTATGAAATGTGAATACCACTAGTCTTGTTACTATGTGGGTCTTTCTACCATGAAGAAATTATATATATATATTTATAATGTATCTATAAAAATTATATATACATAAATATACATTACATATATATTCTTTCCTAAGTGAATATTTCCTTTTTATAACTTTTAATATCACTAAGAATTTACTCAATTTATTAAAAGATACATACAAAAAGCTTTTTGTAAATAAAAATATTAATGAATAACTTTTAAATTGATATGCTTGCAACACTGTACAGTTTAAAATTATTGTCCTTCTATAATTATTCATACTATTACCAATATTTATTTCTAAATAAAAATGTTTTTATTTAGAAAAAACAATATATCTTATACTTTTAGTCTAAATAGAATATGACATTTAGCTTTCACAGATTGTCATAAATGATTGATAACATGCAACACTGTGGACAAAAATATAAAGTTTCTTCTTATAACATGTATAATTCTGCTATGCCATAAACATGTAACCTATAAAGACATTTTACATATGGTGTGATATTTTATTGAGAAGTAATAATGTAGTTTTTACCTTTTATTTACATCATATTTTTTCACATTGCTATCTTAAATCTGCTATGAATTTGTGATTCCTTAAAATTTCAAGACTATATAATTTCTGAATTTGAAAGATTTCTATCAAAAACTTACTTTTCAGAAGTTGAAAATAATTTTAAAAGAATCAATACTTTAGCAAATATTATTTTACAAGTTAAAATTAAGAGAAAATAGTACAAAAGAGAGAACTCTGGGTTTCCTTGTAAGACATAAATCAAATTTTACCATTAGTCTTTTTTATGACCTTAGGCAAACCTTTTCTTTTTCAACATACTCACTTCCTTCATTTAAACTTGAATGTTCTCTGGCAACATTTTTCAAGTTTTCCATAGAAATTCTGAAGTTCTTACTGCTTTAAAAAATAAATATATTAGGTAATATGAAATCTGCTCAAATCTTACGTTATGAAAATAATTCACTAAATATACTACTCCACAAAACCCTGGGGTTCCAAAGATATTTTCATGGTGTCCCTGTGATTAAAACATTTTTCGTAATAGTGCCAAAACATTATTTACCAATTCCACTGAGTTGATATTTTCACTGATGGTGCAAAAGCACTGATGGAGAAAATTGCGAGTGCCTTCTCATGAATCAAAGTAATGACACCTAATTCAATTAGTGGTCACGCTAATAATAATAACAATGTTAAAAAGAAACCAAATTTCATTTAAGAATGTGTTAATGAAACAGCAAAATAAAAGTTTTAGAAATATCTAATTTTTTTAGGAAGTATGCTTGCATTTGTGTTTTATTTGCTTTATTTTTATTTTTTATGTCAAAGTATTATGGGGATGAAAATGCCTTGATTTCATAAATTACCTTTGCACCACTGGACAAGCATGCCCATCCCCAGACAGCATGCACCACATCCATTAGGTGTGGATTTACTCATCCCCTCTTCCCCTGCCACCTGCCTGACAGCCTATGGATGTTAGTTCCCATAACACATTCACTAATGTGCACATTAGTGAATAGAAACAATTTAATGGTGAATATATGTAGTGTTTATTTTTCCATTCTTGTGATACTTCACTTATTAGAATGGGCTCCAGCTCCATCCAGCATAATATAATAGGCGGTTCACCATTTTTTTTTTTTTTTTTATGGTTGAGTAGTGTTCCATGGTATACATATACCACATTTTCTTAATGCACTCATGTATTGATGGGCATTTGGGTATTTCCACATCTTTGCAATTGTGAATTGTCCTGCTATAAACTTTCAAGTGCAGATGTCTTTTTCATAGAATGTCTTTTTTTCCTTTTGGTAGATACTCAGTAGTGTGATTGCTGGTTCAAATGGTAGTTCTACTTTTAGTTCTTTGAGATATCTCCAAATTGTACTAGTTTGGAGTAGAGGTTGTACTAGTTTGCAGTCCCACTAGCAGTGTATGAGTGTTCCTATCTCTCTGCATCCATGCCAACATTTGTTGTTTTGGGACTTTTTGATAAAAGCCATTCTCAATGGAGTTAAGTGAAATCTCGTTGTGGTTTTGATTTGCATTTCCCTGATGATTAGAGATGTTGAGCATTGTTCCATATGTTTTTTGGCCATTATTCTGTCTTCTTTTGAAAATTTCCATTCATGTCCTTTGCCCACTTTTTAATGGGGTTGCTTTATTTTTCCTTGTTGGTTTTCCTAACTTCTATATAGATTCTGGCAATCAGCCCTTTATCAGATATATAACATGAAAATATTTTCTCCCATTCTGTGGGTTGTTTATTTGCTCTAATGATAGTTTTCTTGGCAATGAAGAAGCTTTTTATTTGATCAGGCCCCATATATTTATTGTTGCCACTGTGATTGCTTTGGGGGTCTTCCTCATAGATTCTTTGCCTATGCCAATGTCTATAAGGGTTTTTACAATGTTTTCTTCTAGAATTTTTATGGTTTCATGCCTTAAGTCTAAGTGTCTTATCCATCATGAGTTGATTTTTGTGAGAGTTAAGAAACATAAATCCTGTTTCAATCTTCTATTGAATTCAGCTGCTCATCAAAAAAATAATCCATCAAGACCAAGTGGGCTTCATCGAAGAGATGCAGGGATGGTTCAACATGCAAATCTATAAATTTAATTCATCACATAAAGAGAAGTCAAAAGAGAGACCATGTGATCCTTTCAATAGATGCACAGAAATCATTCAATAAAATTTAGCACCCTTTATGATAAAAACACTTAACATAGGCATAGACGGGACTTACCTCAAAATGGTACAAGCCATATATGACAAATCCACAGCCAACATCATACCGAATGGGGAAAAATTGAAAGCATTTCCACTTAGAACTGGAACCAGACAAGGTTGCCTTGTATAACCACTTCTATTCAACATAGTGCTGGAAATCCTGGCTAGAGCAATTGGACAAGGGAAGGAAATGAAGGACATCTGGGCAGAAGAAGTCAAACTATTGCTCTTTGCTGACAATATGATCTTAAATCTAGAAAACCCCAAAGATTCTGCCAAGAAATTACTGGAATTGCTAAATAAATTCAGCAAAGTCTCAGGTTACAAAATCAATGTACACGAATCAGCAGCATTCATATACGCCAACAATGGTCAAACTGAGAACCAAATCAAAGACTCAATACATTTCACAATAGCAACAACAACAACAAAAATATAAAATACCTAAAAATATACTCAACAAAGGAAGTGAAAGACTTCTACAAGGAGAACTATGAAATATTGATAAAGGAAATAGCAGAGGATGTAAACAGGTGGAAAACCATATCATACTCATGGATCAGCAGAATCAACATAGTTAAAATTTCTATATTATGCAAAATGATCCACAAATTCAATGCAATCCCTATTAAAATACCAACATCACTTTTCATGGAGTTAGAAAAAGATCCTATATAGCAAAAACAAACTTCAGCAAAAAGAACAAATTGGGAGACATCAATTTACCAGACTTCAAGCTATACTACAAGGCTAAAGTAACCAGAACAACACGATACTGGCAAAGAACAGAGACATAGATCAATGGAACAAGACTGAGAACTCAAATATGAAACCATCCTCATATTGCCATCTGATCATTGGCAAACCAGAAAAAAACATACACTGGGAGAAAAAATTCCCATTCAGTAAATGGTGCTGAGAAAATGGGATAGCCACAGGAAATAAAAATTAGATATTATTCTATACAATACAGAAATGGGTGAAATAATGGCAGAATTTTAATAATTATTTTAACATTATTAATTATATTAATGGCAAATACATTAAATATCTCAAATTTAAGACTAGAAAGTTCTTTTTGAAATTTTGATATAGAATACAATTTTGGGAAATATAAATTAAGATAGTTATAGTTAAGAAATAAATATTATCATATGTGTGTGGTGCGTGTGGGTGTGTGTCTCCCAAAGGAAATCATCTCTACAAAAGTATAATACTCTTAATGAAGACAAAGAAATTTCCTAGGATAATCTAATCTGCTTGTTGCATTTCTTAGGTTGTATACCATATAAAAATACACATTTGGTTTTGAAGATGATGAATGAGGAGCAGAAAATATGTTAGCACTAACATTTACACACATACAATATGTAATGCTGTGTAGGGCAGAATTTCAATTAACACTTCATGAACTTAATAGGGATTATAATTTATGTTGGTATCAATATTCATTCAGAGGTATGCCATTAGTTTTGATTTGTTTCTTTCCATGTCTCTATTTATGGACTTCTATGCCATCACCTTGGATCATATTAATTTATTGTATTTATTTTTTCTACACATTAAATTTAACATTTTTAAACACTATGGAATAATCTGACATAGGTAGAAATGATATTATAGGCTCCACTAATTAACTCCCTTTGACATCCTCATATTTTTCTTACTGATTTATATCACCTTTTTGCTGAATATTTAGATTTGTCCTAACAAGAAGAATTTAATTTCCTCAAAGATAACAAGATCTGGGAGTTAATTTTGTGATTTTTCTGTTGCCACATTTTATATATCTCAGGTCTGTCATTATAAATAGCTTATGAACATTTCTAAGAAACCGATCATGACTTACAGTTCTCATGTATCACATCCAGGCTTTGGCACAGTTGTTTATTCAGATATTGCAAGCTCTTTGGGGGGTATTCTGATAGGCTTTATGCTAAGTACTGAGGAAACACAGATAAAACACAAAAATCTGTGTCCTTAGAAACTCTTAGGCTAGTGGGTAGTAAAATCAACATGCAATGAACATGAAGTGTGATGAATGCTCTGATAAAAGTACAATACAGTGAGAAGAAGGAAATAGTTTTTTTTTTCCCCAGCTGAGTGAAACATGTTTTCCAAATGGGAAAAATACTGAAAAAGAGCTTTTTCAAGCTCAGAGTTTCTGATAAAGTCCAGTAACAGAAACAAGGAAATCTGGCTCATGAAAGTGATGAGGGTTAGGAATCAGTATGATAGATAATAAATTTGAAACTGGGAGGATTGTATCACCAGCACATTCAAGATAAAATGTTGATTTATACAGGCTGGTATTTCCAGGGAACATTCAAAGAACTGCACAAGACAAGAATTCTAGTAAGTAAAGGGAAAGTTCCAGTAACTCCCTTAGGTGTAACATGATTCAAGTATGGGACAGAAAACCCAGCTCCCTGGTTTTATTCAACGAAGATTTCCTGAACCTTTACTTTATCCTCCATGTATATGTGACATTATTAGGTGCTTGGACTAGGATGATGGAGAGGAGGGGAGTCACCATGATGAATAACAAATAGCCGCTGACTTTTAGTATGGTACAAAGACAAATAAACTGATATGGACTTTGTAAGTAATAATAAATACTTTACAATTAGTATAAATCATATATGTATTTGTTTTAGTGAAAATATGTAGAGTCGTGTTTTATTTTTTTTTTATTTCATAGTATTATAGGGGTACAAATGCTTTGGGTACATAAATGGCCTTTTCACTGCCAGAGTCACAGCTACAAGTGTACCCATCCCCCAGAGAGAATGTGCACCACACCTGTTAGGTATGAATTTACCCATTCCCTCCTCTTCCCTCCTACATTCCTGACACCCAGTGAATATTACTTCCAGATGTGCCTATGTGTTGATAAAATAGAATTTTAAAGAAAAGATTATTTTTATCTAGATGATTAGGAAAGATTTGCTGACTAGAATGTTTGTGAGGTGCAACTTGTGGGATAGGCAATTTTCAGTAGACTAGAATTAAGTGGACAACAAAATTCCCCATACCTATGTGATGCAATTAACACCACAGCAGAATACAGCATTTTAGAAAGAATTGGGAGATTTTAGAGGTTTTCTAATCCAAGATCCTTGATTGACAGATGAGAAAACTAAAACAGAAAAATAAAGTGACTTACCTAAAGAAAACTCAGTCAATAAATAGGAGTCATAGGACCATTATTCACATTTCCCAATTGCCAATCTTGAGCTTTTTCCATTATTTTCCTCTTTTACTTCCTCTGCTTATGAATTCACAAATATGCAATTTTTTATGAACAACCATTCAATATTATGTACCTCTAAGGTCTTTTCATAGGTTATGAAAACTCATAACTTACAACTTATAAAATAAAATATTCATAAAACATTAAGACCGTAGACTCAATTTTAAAAATATATTGTACTCTAGAGTCATATAACATGGTCCTAACGATTTTGAACTACACTACATGGTGACCACTATTACCTCCAGTTTATAATAAGGATTTGATTCTTCCCATGGCAATGAGAGTAAATCCCCACACAATTCCTTAGTCTATCTTGTTCCAAGCAATTTAAAGTTGAGGATTAGTCAATGAAATGTGGCATTCTTTTGCTGCCTTGTGAGATGTGAATTGAAATGAATTGAAACAAATAGACTTAATTTGTCAGGGGACACGTGTTGTTAAGTGGCTGAAAGCTTATGTTTTACCATATAAAAGGTAGGTAGAGAAAATAAGTTCTTAGGACAAATAATTTAAGAATCATGATTTGTTTTTGCCTTCCCGAGCCCTCTTAGATATAATAGCTTTCACCTGATTTACTTGTGTTTCTAGACGTACTGCCAATGCCATCTATGGGTACTGATCACAGTGACATAGGCAAGCATGAAAAAGGAATAGTTAGATGTAGTTACTTAACATAATTACTTTAACAATGTCATATTTATTGCATTATATACTTTGAATATTCTATTTCTCATTGAATTGAGTAATTTTTCAGAAAATTTTCACTGTCATTATGTTTTCAATGAGAATATTTTGCTAAATATCCTTTATCATTCATATTTCTTCCTGTATGTTTCTTGATTGAATTTGATTAAGTTTACTCCTTTGTTATTTTTTATTTACTCAGTCCATACCTTTTTAAATGTAAAAATTATATTAAATTATTATTCATATTCTCTTGCTTCTATTGAAATTCTTTTATTAGTTTTCTTCATTAAATTCCTCAGTTATGTTGAACCCTTTGCTGAAAAACTATATATGGCTGTAATGTGGTTGAAAGATGAGCAAAGAAAATAAAATCCCATAGACTTTACATGTATTTTCTTTTTAATTTTTATGTTTTATTTGATTGAATTTTGGTTTGGTACAGTGTCATATTTTTCTTTTCCCTTGTAAGCAATTATTTTATTTAGTAATTTATTCATTTTTACTTTCATCATTATTATTAAAATTTACTGTGTTATTTACAGAAAATATAGATTAAGTAATTTCTGATTTAGGAAATTTATTGAGGTTTACTTTAAAATTACCATGTATTTGCATATTTTTATAACAGTTTCACTGGTTCAGAAAAAAACAGGAAGGAAAGTATATCATCTGCTTATAACATATATTTGAAGAGTTCTAGCTATTCAATATATCTTAATGATCTTATTATTTAAATTATCTGCTTTCTTTCCTTTTGTCTAACTTTTCCTTCAAACCTAAAAGTTAACATTCTATTATTTCCAGATTGGCTTATTCTGATGCTATAATATTACTTATACTGCTGCATTATCAAGTATTGATGTTTGGAATAAATAATCTTTCTAAAATAATGTGAAAAAAATGATCAATTTTTATTTCATTCTGGGATATATTACATTAGCTAGATATTTGGTAAGTATTTATTTATTTATTATAAATATTATATGTAATAAATATATTTTATTTATTTACCATACACGTTGCCTTCTAAACATTTATTATGAATTTTTTTATGAAATACATACAAAATTTTCACTTCTGTGAGGTTTTATTTTGCATTCTAACACATGATTTATCTCAATTTTATTTTTTAATAAATATTCAATGCAACAAGCATCAATAAGATACATTAGAACAAAAGAGTATTATTTGGTTACTTATTCTTTCCTTTTCCTGGGATAGTGACTTAAAGAAATTCATAAATAGGGTGGCATATCTTTATCCATAAGCAGAACAACAGAAAAAAATAAGAATGTAAATTAAAGGCTGGTAAAACATGACCCATGTTTGTCATTATGGCTATGCATTATTGTATGTGAGCTATCAATTTGGCTCTATGAATTCTGAAATCCAATGTAGAAAGAGAAAACTTACAGTTATCCAAATAGATGTGTCTGTGAGAGCAAAAGGCAAACAGACAAATCAGTAAACAGTAAATAAACCTATCTGTTCAGGAAAATTAAAGCTGTTCTTTGTATTTACACCAGAAGGGAATTAATCTCAAGGTGCCCTAACTGGGAGGACATCGAATGAGATTGTGTAATTGAATGTGAAATACTATTATTTTTATAGTGTATTTTATAGGACTCTTTTTTTAGAGCAGACTTTATAGTAACTTGACCTCAAATCAAAGTACAAACTATGAAAAAGCAACTTTATGTGATGGTTATACAATATAGTCAAATATGAGTGTGGGGGTCCAGTAGAGTGGTCAGAAAAGCAGTCTAAGGTTTATAAAACAAACAACAAAAAAATCAAAACAAAACAAAACACTAAAACTGATAGAACTTGATTGCCCAGGAATCAATCAGAATCTAAGTCACCAGAGTCAGCTTCTCTAGTCTCTTCTTCCAGAAAACATTGAGTGGGGGTATCTCTCCAAGTCAATTTCAGGTCTTTCCCGAAGGGAATTACCAATTCTTGGCCAAAACAACATTGGTGTGAGTGATCTGGACTACCCCATATTTGGAAAGCTTGCTTGGTGACCAACATCCAGAGAAAGAAATATAGGGGTCATACTGGAAAAATATGTTAGGGAGGGCTGCAGGTTGCATCTTGCCTGACTACAAGGAGGAATCAGTTTGGATATAAAATTGTGGTTGCTACAGGGTTTTGATGCCTTTTTAAAGTGTATTTACTCCTAAAATGTTGACATCAAAATCAGATTGATTTTCAAGTACATACATTTCCTAAAATGTAGAAAGCACCTCCTTAATGTATTCCTATCAAGGAATACTAGGATTTTTCAGAAGAAAGATTTGGCAGAATTATGAGCAGTGTTTCCTGAATCTTGTAAGAATACACGGAGAGTCAGCCGTTTGTGGTTCTGATATACGTGAGCCATGGTTACTGGTCTGGCCAAATGGAGTTCAGATATCAAGCAGGGGCTTTTGTAAAGCCCACAATAAAGGATGAAGTTTGGCAGGGTAATTGGGGTATCAATCACCTCAGACATTTATCATTTCTTTGTGTTAGGAACATTCAAATTCTATTCTTTTAGTTATTACTGATTATAGTCACTTTGTTGTGCTGAGAAATATTGTTCATTCTATCTAACTATATTTTTGCACCTATTAGCCATCCCTATGTTATCCACCTCTCCCCAATTCCCTTTCTAGCCTCTGGTAACTATTTGAAACTCTCTGTCTCCATGAGATCAATTGTTTTTAATATTCAGCTTCCACATATGAGTGAGAACACGTGAGATTTGTCTTTCTGTGCTTGACTTATTTCACTTAACTTAATGTTCTCCATTTCCACCCATGTGTAAATGGCAGGATTTCATTCTTTTATGACTATATAATATTCCGTTGTATATATGTACCACAATTTCTTTATCCATTAGTCCACTGATGGACACTTAGGATGAGTCCAAATCTTGGCTACTGTGAATAGGACAGTGGTGCAATAAACATAGGAGTGTATATATATTTTTGACATACTAAATTCCTTTCATTTGGGTATATACCCAGCAGTGAGATTGCTTGGTCATATGGTAGTTCTATTTTTAGTTTTTTGAGGAACCTCCATAGTGGTTGCACTAATTTACATTCCCACCAACAGTGTATGTGGGTTCTCCTTTCACCACGTCCTCACCAGCATTCATCATTGCCTGTCTTTTTGATAAAAGCCATTTAACAAAAGTGAGGTGATATCTCATTAAATTTTTTATTTGCATTTCTCTGATGACTAATGATGATGAACACTTTTTTTATATACCTACTGGTTATTTGCATGTCTTGTTTTGAGAAATGTCTATCCAGACTCTTTGCCTATTTTTAATTAGATTATTTGATTTTTTTTCCATTGAGTTGTTGAGGCTCCTTATATATTCTACTGTTCATGTTAGATGGGTAGCTTGCAAATATTTTCTATGACCTGTCTCTTTCCTTTGTTGATTGTTTCATTTGCTGTGCAAAAGCTTTTTAGCTTGCTGTGATCCCATTTGTCCCTTTTTCCTTTGTTTGCCTGTGCTTTGAGGGTATTATTCAAGAAGTCCTTGCCCAGACCAATGTGCTGAAACATTTCCCCAATATTTTCTTTTTCATAGTTTCATATTTCCAGATCTTATATTTAGGTTTTTGGTCCATTGATTTTTGTATATGGTGAGACATAAGGATCTAGTTTCATTCTTCTGCATATGGATATCCAATTTTCCCAGCACCATTTATTAAAGAGACTTCCTTTCCCTATTCTGTGTTCTTGGCAACTTTGTCAAAGGTAAGTTCACTATAGATGTATGGATTTATTTCTGCATTCTCTATTTTGTTCCATTGGTCTATATGTCTGTTTTTATGTTTTTATGTCAATACCATGCTATTTTGTTTACTACAGCTATGTGGAATAATTCTAAGACAAGTGATGTGATTCAGGATGGCTTTGGTTATTCTGGGTCTTTTGTGGTTTAATATAAATTTTAGGATTATTTTCAAAAGAACCATAGCCCACATCTAAATTCTCTGTCTCTCTCCACACACACACACACACACACACACACAGAGAGAGAGAGAGAGAAAGAGAGAGAGAGAGAGAGAGAGAGAGAGAGAGAGATACCATCTACTGACTCACTTGATTTCTGGACAGATTTATTCAGTAAGGGAAAGATAATGGGAGGAATGGGAGAAGTGGAAGAGGAAAGGAAAATGGAGTAGGAGATGAGGATGAGAAAGAGACTTTACATTATAATCTGGAAACATTACTGCTATTGCGTTTACATTTTTTATCTTTTTGTTCACGCTTTTAGGTTAGATCAAGTTTCAGGTTGTCTTTTTAATTTTATGTGCCTTGCTATTTTTCCAGAATCATTTATAAAAAATGTCATACTTTCTTCTCTACTTTGAGGGTTTCATTTGTTCTGTTTTAATTTTCAACTGAGGCCTGAATGTTTTTGTGCTCTTTATTTTATCCCTTTTATCTATTTCTTTTCATTACTGTAGTTTTATTATAATTCTTGATATTTATTAAAGCAGCTTTTCCCACTTTGTTCTTCTTATTAAATATATTGGCTCTTCTTTGTTCTTTGGACTTCTATGCGCATTTTATAGTTTCCAAGAATATTCTTTAACATCTGCCTGCAGAATAGATCTGCAATGTTTATTAATAATTCTGTCAAATAATTTTTTTCTGAAAATGCCATTTTATCTTTATTTTTCAGTTTTATTTTCTGAGTATAGAAATCTACATTGACAGTCATTCTATTTCTTCAATGAAATATATCACTGCATTTAAATTTGTTTTGGTTGAGAAGTGTACCAGTCAGGATAAGCTAGATAGAATAAACTAAGTGTACTAGTCAGGTTATGCTCCAGTGACACGCAATCCCCATCCTCAATGCTTTTAAAACAAAGTTTCTCACTCACAGTATCATTTAGCTCTATACCATTATTAATCAACAATATAAGCTGACTATCTGGAGTCTTGAATGTCCCTGACAGCTATGGCAATAGAAAGAAAATGTATGTGTGTGTGTGTGTGTGTGTGTGTGTCTGCACGTGTGTGTTCTGCTTCAGCCCCTTCATTTTCTTTTTCAGGGTGGTTTGCCTCAATTGCAGTGATTGCCATTACTAGAAGTGGACAGTTTATTTTATTTTTAATCTTCTCTAGGCAAAGATATTGAAGGATTTTTGATAACCCAGTGCAATGCAGATAAAATTAAATTTACTGAAAAAAATAAGTGCAATATTAATTTCTTTTCCATACTTTCAGCAGTTTCTTAATTTGTTTCTGCACTTTCTATAAAATAGCTAACATAGAATTTTCCTACACTTGAAAAATATAATTTATTGACTAAAAAGAAAGTGAACTCTTTATTTTCCCTCATTTACACCTTCAGTTTTTTCCTCTTTATTCTTAAGTGGTGTCCAGAGTTTGTTTTCTAGAACTACTCATGGACTTTATTTGGATAGTTATTTGTAGAGTATTTAATCTGCAATAAAATAAATGCCTAACTATTACTGTAAAACTACCTAAAAGTTCTTAACTTTTACCTCACTTTTTATTTATGCTCAAATCAACACCATGGCTTGTTCAACTGAAATAGTATGTTGTTGATCAATAAACATTGGGATTCTTGACATTTTACTGCTGTACTTGTATCTTGCTAAATCTTCTCTCTCTGGCATTTCCATACTCAGTTTTCCTTATGCAGATATGTAGTTCTGATTTGGTCATTTCTAGGTTTGCTGTTTATTACCTTTACACAGATGTATTAAAAACTTCTGAAAATACCCTTCCCATAATCTACCATTGTGAAGATCATCTGACACTAAGGGAAATGCTCACTGTTTTACCAGGGTACCGATTAAAGTATTAAAAATAAGATCTAGGATCATCCCTGCTATATTGAAAAAAAAAATGTTCTTCAGTTTGACACTGATTAAAAGCTAGGCAAAAAAGGAATACTATATCATACGACGTGTAGGAAAGAGAGAAAAATTACAGTATTGATTTTATTCTAATCACAAAGATATTTTATGAAATGAGAGGTTCATTTAATATAAATACCAGTAGTAGTGTATTCAAATAAAGTGATTTATTTCTATTACTGTTACTTTGTCATAATGTAATTACTCAAAGTGTAATCCGTGTATAAATCAAATTAATTAATACCATAAAACAATAGAAACAACAATTCCAATTTTTCTAACAATCATAATCAATAATATGAAAACAAGAAAACAAATGAAGGTACAAAAACAGCATCTGTCAAAAGTAAGCAAAAGCAATCCAGGAAAATCAATTACAATATAAACATGATTTATTCAGTAGGTGACATATCATTATTATATTTGCTTAACTACATAAAATTAATAGTAATTGTGAACAGTACTTGAAAATAAAGATAAAAAGAATAAATGAAATGGCATGTTATTGTTCAAGTTCTTAACTGTCTGAAGAAACAAAGAAAAAGAAATAAGAAAAGAAAGAAAGAAAAAGGGGGAGGGAGGCTAAAAGCGAGGGAAAATAAAGAAAACAGAAAGTTTACCTAGGACATTGAATTCTGAATGTACAATGAAACCATTTTTCAAATCTAACTTGAAAAATGGTGACTTTTGTGACTTGGTGACTTTTCTTTAAGATTCTTTAGGATTCTCAATAAATTCAGATTATTAATAATATTAATTATTTACTAGCAAGATCTATTTTATATAAAAGCCTCTGTTTTATTTAAGGAAGTACCAATAATTTTCCAAATGAAGGGCTTATATGAAATTTCATGAAGTAGACCTGACCAGCTTTTGATCACAGTTCTATTTCTAGTTATGCAAAGTCAAACATTTTCTAACTTACTTTGATTTTAAATTTAGTCATGCCTTAATAAAAAAAATCCACCAATGCAAGCTATGGTTAACAAATAATTATAAATTATCCTCTTTATTATAAATGAAGACTTTCTTTTCCAACTGAATGTTTCCTATTCTAATCCTTGTGGTATTATTAAAGGCAGAAGTAGTATTTCACACTAATAAAAACTCAATATTTCTTTTTTTTGAGACAGAGTCTCACTTTGTTGCCCAGGCTAGAGTGAGTGCTGTGGCGTCAGCCTAGCACAGCAACCTCAAACTCCTGGACTCAAGCAATCCTCCTGCCTCAGCCTCCTAAGTAGCTGTGACTACAGGCAGGTGCCACCATGCCCAGCTAATTTTTTCTCTCTATATATTAGTTGACCAATTAATTTCTTTTTATTTTTAGTTGAGACGGGGTCTCGCTCTCGTTCAAGCTGGTTTCAAACTCCTGCCCTCCAGCAATCTGCCCACCTCAGCCTCCCAGAGTGCTAGGATTACAGGCATGAGCCACCTCGCCCGGCCAAAACTCAATATTTTTAAATAATCTTTTATGGTGTCTCTTATTTCACGACATTATTTGAAGCAACTGTTTTGATTTTTGTATATGAAAATATCCTAGAATAAAGAAAGGCACTAACTTTGAGTGTTTGTTTTACCAAATATGAAAAAACTGAATTATATTATCGATGTTAAAGAGAGGAAGGTCCATATTAGAAACTGTATTTTATATCTGTGAGTATTCATAATGCATTGGATTTCTTAAAAAAGCATATTAGAGGAAATTTAAGCACCTGATTGGTGATGTTCGTGGGGATCTGACCTAGAATATACTGAAGTTCTCTGAGAACTTGTAGTAAAGAAGTATTTGATTAGATGCTTATGTTCAACATACTACAAGAGATAAAAAGAAATGTAAGGTTTAGTTCTAAGTATAAAGGAATTCATAGGTTAAATGGAAAGAGAAGATATATGTTTGGGTATAAATATATATAAATAAAATCCTGATTTTGAGAAAGTTAATGATTTACCAAGTGATAGCTACAAAAGGTTAGTGTAAAGATTTTTGAATGAGAGAGATCATGCTTCCACCTGGAGTGTTCAGTATAAATTTCACAGAGGAAGTGAAAACTGAGTTTCCCAGAGAATAATTGCAACAGGGCTGGCTTAATTTTCACCAAGATGTTTGATATTAGAATCAAATCCTGAAATCAAACCTCCGTCAAAATGTTTAGTTATTTGAAATGTTAAAGAGTGAACATTGTCACATGGCTTATGTGTTTGTAGAAAACACTGATTGCTTAAGTAGAAGTATTAAAATTTTCTGGCATATCAAAGTGTTCACAGCACAAGAAATGATGACCTAACCAATGGGTCCAATTGTATTAGAAAATGTACTAATACAAGAATAGAGGGGATACCAACAGAAATAGTGGAAACAATGGACCAGGGTACATTACAATAATAATAACAAAAGAATGCTGGGAAATTGAGTCATGCCAACAATATAATAACTTAATATACAAAGATAGGATTTTTTTTAAAAGCAACCATTTTATTTAAATGGATCCCAAGTTTTGCCTAAAACATTGTCAAGTATCTGAGAGAACAAATTTACAGCAAATTTCTATTACAGAGTGGGTTAATTGTTGTGTGTTCAAATGAGCATTGAATTATGAGATAAGAAACTTAAATTTTATTTCGTTGGCAACATGATCTTCTGTACCCCTAGTTACCCAATTTCTTCCAATGGTAAGATCTTATAAAGCTATAGGACAATATCAGGACCAGGAAACTGATAGTGATATAGTTAAGATACAGAATATTTCCATCACCACAAGGGTCTCTCATGTGTTGTTTTATAGCCACACAAACTTGTTACCCCAATTCCTTCCTTAATCCCAGACAACCACTAATATTTTCTTCATGTCTATGATTTTGTTATTTAAATGATGTTATGTTAATGAAGTCACACATTATTTAACGTTGGGGATTGGCATTTTTTTCACTAAACATAATTCTCTGGAGATTCATCCAGATTGTCATATGTATCAATATTGTTTTCTGTTGCTAAGTAGTATTCCATAATGTGGATCTACCACAGTTTGTTTAATCATTCACCCATTTAAGAGCATCTGAATTGTTTCTAGTTTTTGATTATTGTGAATAAAGCTGCTATATACATTCACGTACAGGTTTTGTGTGAACATAATGCTTTATTTCTCTGCAATAAACATCCAAGAGTACAATTGCTGAATCATATGGTAGCTGCATGATAAGTTTTATGAGAAACTTCCAATCATCCAGAGTGACTGCCCCATTTTACACTGTGGTCCAGTTGCTCTACATTTTCATTAGTATATCATATTATCATTTTTATTATAGCCTTTCTCATTGGTGTTGGCAATATCTCATTGTGGTTTTAATTTTCATTTCTCTCCTGGCAAATACTGTTGAAGTTTTTCTCATGTGCTTATTTGTCATAACCTTTTCAGTGAAATGTCTCTTCACATATTTTGCCCTTTTTCTAATTGTATCTTTTGTTTTTTTACTGGTGAATTTTGAGGGTTTTTTATACTTTTTATATAAGCATAAGCTTTTTGTTGGATATATGATTTGCAAATATTTTCTCCAAGAATATAGCTCTTGTCAGGGTCTTTCACAGAGTGAACTTTTTTAAAGCTTTACAAAACTTTTCACAAAGTGAAAATTTTTCATTTTGAAAAAGAAAAATGCATCATTTAAAAAAATTTCTTTGGCCGGGCGTGGTGGCGCACGCCTGTAATCCTAGCACTCTGGGAGGCCGAGGCGAGAGGATCACTCAAGGTCAGGAGTTTGAAACCAGCCTGAGCAAGAGCGAAACCCCCATCTCTACTAAAAATAGAAAAAAATTAATTGGTCAACTAAAAATATATAGAAAAATTTAGCCACCTTGCTGGCTACTTCAGTTTAAAGTCTGGATTATACACGACAAAAAGATAATTCAGGGAATTAATCACATGTCATTCATCAAGTCCCAAGATTCATATCAGGTCTGCCTTCTTCTCTTTAGCTTTAAGAGTATTCTTATGTTTGTATTGTATATAATGCCTGAGGTTTTTAGTTGTACCTAGTAGGAATAATGGTGAAAAGTACACTTACTCCATGTTTCTAGAAGTGGAGGTCCCATAAAGCTTTTGAGCAGGTTTTTAGTTTAATTTACCTGAGATTAAATCCCAAATAGGGAAATTCAGTAGAGCATTCTTACAAAAATTTTCCTTAGTCACAGTTCTGATCCTTAGTCTATGCATGGCCTTTAACAAATTATTTATCCTTTATGGCATTCAGTTTCTTTATTCATAAAATTGGAAAAGTAAGCCCACTATTTACAAAAGGCCAAAATAAAGGTTAATATTTCATCTAAAAAGCCTTGCACATAGCATTGCATTCCCATCTGATCTTTCAAATAAACTTCTCCAATTTTATGGTAGCAGACATTCATTGGAAAGTTGTATAGATAGAAAAGTCACAAAAGCAGAAAAAATAAGAAAAATCAACATTCTCCCAGTATTCAAAATAATATCCAATTAACATTTTTATGTATTTTCTATCAGCCTTCCCTAAATGCTTAATGTTATTTCACACTGTGATAACTCATTTCCATAACAAAATAGTTTAGTCTTTAGATAATTCTTATGACTTTATCTGTCAGCTTTACATTAAGATTGTTGCTATTTCTCTCCTTGTTGTTACATAGATTCTTGGTAAGCATTGTCATTAGAAACATAAGCTGCCGGTAAGTACTAAATTTAAAGTTTTTTTCTGGTGTGTGTCAGAATATTTTTGTCTGTAATAATAACTATAATTTACATTTTGTAAGTTTGTATAGTTTCCAGATGCTATGCCAAGTATTCTATCTTCACAATAATTCTGTGATGTGATTAATACCATTGTGACTGTTTTAGAGATCAGGAAATGTAGAATTAAAGAGACCACATTTTTGTCTATGATCAAATGTCTAAAAATTGGTAGGGCTTAAATCAAATGGATCTAAGATTTATTAGAAACATTGCTTTAAACAGAACCACTGAAATGAGTGGGAAAAGGAAGGTCAGGGAAAAACATAAAAATAAACAACAGAGAAAAAAAGAACCCAACCCTGCTGATTTTCAAGTATAACAAGGATTCCTCCAGTGGTGATTTGATGCCAAAGCAGATGATTCACAGGTGTTTGCATGGAATCCACTAAAGATTTCGTCTTCTGACCACCTTCTTATCTGTTTACAACTACTACCAGAAAACACTGGTTTCTCCTTCCCTTTAGAATCTACATCTCGAGTGAATTTTCTCTATTCATCTATATTAAAATTAGAGAAGCAGGATTATTGAGCTAACTTTAGGATACCATGATGATATTGTTAATGGCAATTCAGTTTCTTTATCAGAGAGAATCTGGCTCAAATTTCAGACCAATGTCTATCCACTGTCATAAAACCTCTTCAGTGAAGTGGAGGGTGAGTCACCTTAAGGATCCTGACACCTTACCACAAGTATGCGCTACAGAATTTCTTCTTAGCCCTCTCTACAGTTAGGTGCTTTCATTTACCAGAATGGCTATGCACAAGGAATGAAAAAATGTCAAAATACTTCAGAGTTTACTAGATACTGCTTCTCGACTGAAAATGTTTCCTTGGAACACAATATTTCATTGGAATAGTTTTGGATTTGAGATAAGAATCAAATTTGTGGAACCTCATGAATGAAGACTCTATCAGAGGCAGCAGATTTCGGTGACAGTTGCTATCACGATTTCCTCCATATTAAGTAGGACCTGCTGTGTGCGAGCACAGGACACACACTGATATAGTGGAATGAGGCATATCTTAGCAGAGGCCAATGAAGACCCGGAAAACAGCCAAAGAAAAAATGCATTATCCATTCCTCTCCTTCTACAATCTACATAAATCTTTCCATAAATTCATACGTTACGTTGGGGAGCTGGACAATGGGAAGCAAGGAAAAACGACCTTTTGAAGGGAAAAAATAACATTGATAAATCTGAATTCTGTAAGATATCCTTGCAACCCCTGTTTGAATCTGTTTCCTTGGAATTGCAAGGAATCAAGTAATAAGATGGTAATATTATCATATGTTTGTTAAGTGATATTTATTATCCAACTGTTATAAATGATGCTGCACTAGATAAGATTAATGACAAATTAAAAGTAATATTTCTTGGGGTTCAAATTTTCTTATAGATAATGCATATATGAGATAGTAGCCTATTGTATTACTTTTCAAAACTCTCATAATGAAAACAAATCAAAACACACATTTCTTTAAGAGTGTATTTATTTTAATAGGTAACTTATTAAAAGTTGACTTAGACATGTATTAAGTGAATTGAAAGGAACCGTTAATTATTGTTTGGATAATGCAAATGTTATTGGTTTATCCAACTTATATTACAGTAAGTTAACCAAAACAATATTTTTAAGGTATATCTTTTGTTCAGTTTTCTGAAACTTAAAAACAAGAAAAAAATTGAGGTAGAAAATGTTGCCTTTTTCGTAATTACCAAATTAGATAATCCATTTAAAATATGCTTATAAATTGAAATTTATTAGTGACTTAACACAAGATTTATCTTCATTAGGTTATACCACACATGACCACCAGATGGTAGCAAAAGATTGGCTAATATTATGAGTCATACATTTGGCATGTGTTTGGTAATGTTTTAAGTTTTTGTGTCTTTCAAAGGCTTTTTCATATCCAAATGATTTTCCAGTTCTCTACTAATGCACATTTTTTCTAAACATAAGACTGAGGGTATTGGAAGCTGAAGGTTATTGGGATTATAAAACAGTAAATAATAGAAGAAATGATACTCAGCCATTTAAATTATATTAAAAAAAGACAAGTTTTCAGGAAAGATCTTAAAAAGTTAGGCAATAATTTGTTAAATTTTGCAGTTTCAAAAAATTTTGAGAAAATACACTGTGAAAATTATGTATATTTTTTATTCTATTTATATACATATGTAATAAAGTTCATAAAAACAGTGAAACAATCTATATGGAAGTAGCTTTAACATCTACATGATAAGAAGTTTGAAATGCTTGTAATGTTCTATCAATGATTCAATATTTAGCATCACAAAAATATTTGAGTCTTCTTTATAAGGGATATAATTGTCTTTGTAGCATTTTCGTATGGGGCACAACACACAAGTGTAGATTTATTAGATACTCAAAGAAGAAACTCAATGGAAGAAGGAAGTAAAGGTCAGGCTAAACTTTTACAGTAGGCCGTTGTCCAAATTAAATATGAATTCAATATTGCCTAACTCTTCCACTTTTTTCAGGTTATTTCTCACTTTGACTCATGACCCAAAATTCATAATCCATTCATTCCACATTAAATTTTAATTGTTTTCACAGGTATAGTAATACAAAATTTTAAATGTTTAAAAGTCTTATATAATGTCAAATGAAATGCATTGCATTAATTTTTTTGTCTAATGCATTCTAGAATAAATTATGTTTGTTCCTTTGTTCTTTTATTAAAGTTAGTAAAATCTCATCTTTTAAATTTTCATCATGGTTTTTAAATTTTCTTTCACTTTTCTACAGACAATCATTTTCACAAATCTATCACCTAAAAAGAAGTTGTGTCATGAGGTGGTAAAAAATAGGGTATATTTTGAGACTGTAGTGTCATATGATGTAATAAAAAAATAATCATTTTTATATTTATGATAATTTACTGATAAATTTTACTGATTGAAATAAATGCTTGTCTATTTTTTACCTCAAATTAGCAAGTAAAACATCATATTTTCATCATTAATAGACATTGTACATTTCGCCATTTCAGATAAAACTTCAAGAAAATAATGTATATTAAAATATAATATTTCATTTCAAATGTTTATGTTTCATTAGCTATCTCACTGAGAAGTTGGAAAAAATATCACACCCAATGATGTATTAAAAATGAGATGGGTTTAGATTTTTTATTGCATAAATGTAGAATGAAAATAGCTGGAATGTATTTGTCTTTGGCAATATCAACTTTTTGCCTAATTCTCCTTTTATTTTCCTTTATTCTATTTTGTTATTCTGCTGTCACTACCTTCAGATACTTCCAGCCAGCATAAGTGTTTAGCCCCATATTTCAGTTGTTGCAGTAATGTTCTGTGGGCATTTCAAAACTTTAATCAGTGACCTAAATTGCAGACCACTGGCCATTACGTTTATTTAAGTCCATTATACTAATGCTCAGATTTTAAAAATATAATAGTTCTGATTGATCTTTTTCATCTAAAAAATTATCAAGAAAAATTCAAGTCTGCATATGTCGCTGGTAGCTATCAGCTTAGAGCTCAGTAGTAGCTGCCCCATTTAGACTGAGTATATGTGTCCAGTTCCTCAAAGTTCATATAACATTTTAACTACCTTTTGGATTCCTGAAAGTGATCTTAAATGTCAGTTATCATTTGTTATTACAGTAGTGCTGTTGTTCTTTTCTAAAATAGTGAATTCTATTTGCTGTCCTTATATCTTTCTCAAAGAAGGAAAAATAAAATAGGTAAGGAAAACATAAGTGGCAAGAAAAATGAGAGAAAGCCTATTAATTGGTGTGATTGAGCATTATTTCTGTGCATTTAATTAATATTAAGTTATCTCCAAGGAACAGAAAACTTTGATTCCTATTTAAAACCAACCCAATATGATACTATGCCTTAAAATTTGTCTTATCCAGGAAAAGCTGTGTGCCTGTATTTTCCATGATAGCTATCTTTTCTCCTTCTAATTTCAAGTAACATACATTCATTTAAGCAGTAGATTTTTGGAATAGATTGTGGTTAGCTGTCTATAATGGAAGATTTCAGATACAATAGAGAGCAGATGAGCTGCCTTGTTAAAATAAAATAATGCATTCTTATTGTGTACAAATTATTCCCAGCAATTTTGAATGACATATAGGAATGTTTATCTCTTGAAATTTTCAAGAGTTACTTCCCTTATGCATCTGAGTTTTAGCCACAGAAAAGTATTAAATAATCCTCAAATATATCATATTTATATACAACCTCTAAAAACTTTCTTCTCTGACTCTTGGAATCAAGAACACTTTTGAACTTCTACCAATCCTTCAAAATCTAATTCAAAGGATACGTATTCTCAAAAGTTGTTTATGCTTCAATTTCAGAAAATAATTGTTCTCTTTCCATATATTCATTGTACTTTCTGCCTAATTATAATTATATGACTTTTTACAATATTAATTACTAAAATGTCTTTTTCACATTTCACACATATTAAATAATTTCCTAGCAGTAAACATAATATATGGCACATGATAGAATTTAATAACCTTGTACTGTATTAGAAGAATACCAAGGTACAGTATTATAAATATCAAAATATATTTGGAGAAAGAGAGAAGAAGAGATTAAATACATATGTAAAATCCAAATCCTTGAGTTTTCTGCTCTTACTGGAGATTCAGACTACAGAGCTTGACTGCCTGGTTTTAAATATTGATCACTTTTTAGCTGTATTCTCTAGGTCAGGTTTATTAATACTTCTGTATTGTTTTCTCAGTGATGAAATGAGGATAGCAGTCGTTTTTATTTTATAATTGTAATCAAGATTAAATAAATTAACAAATGTAAAGAGCATAGAACAATGCCTAGCAATAATGCACACTCATAAGTAGTTACTATTATTATTATTCATAAATTCTACATTTGGAAGCACTGAGTGTTTTTATGCCAACTTAAAAATATTAGTCTATACATTTAAAAATACGAATTTCTGAGTCCTGGTACAAGAAAAAAGAGGACATTTTAAAAGTATCCAAAGTATTTGGAAACATTAATGCCACTCAGTAATAGAAAGGAACAGGGTATTGTACATACAACAACTTGGTTGAATTTCCAGAGAAGTATGGTGAGTGATAAAAACCGATCTTAATAAGTTTAAATACTGTATCATTCCATTTATATAACATTTGTGAAAGGATAAAATTAAAATGGATAGGAGATCAGTGGTTTTCAGGTTTAAGGAAGGGGATGGGGTGGGGAGTTGTTATAAAAGAGCAACAACGGATCTTCCTGGTAATAAAACATTTCTGTATCTTTAATGTGCTGATGGTTACACAATCATGGGCTTAACCCTGATAAAAATACACAAAACTTAATGTACACAAACTCATACACACGCACACACGTCCTACATACAATGAGTATGGCTTTGAAAAATAAATTGGAAAAGGAAACCAATATATCCAGACATAATGACTATGCAGATATTGACTACCTTAATAAAAGAAAGGCCTACATTTAACAAAAAGGCAGAAAGATTGTATAGGAAATATACAGCTTGAAATTAAACAAAACTTGGAAAGGGGAACAGTAATCTAATCTTCCACAGGAACTATTTTGACTGCCAAATTGTACCAGGAAACCAGTACTCTTGTCTATACCTTTCCTTTTATAGTTTGTACACAAGCATTTTAGTGAATGTCTGTGCATTTTATGCTTAGATATTTTTTATTATTTACTTGCTTTTAGGAAAAAAATCTGTCTCGTATTTCTGTGGATAAAAATAAAACATACAGGCCAGGCACGGTGGCTCACGCCTTAATCCTAGCACTCTGGGAGGCTAAGGTGGACGGATAGTTTGAGGTCGGGAATTCAAGACCAGCCTGAGCAAGAGTGAAACCCCATCTCTACTAAAAAAATAGAAAGAAATTAGTTGGACAACTAAAAATATATATAATAAAAATTAGCCGGGCATGGTGGCGCATGCCTGTAGTCCCAGCTACTCGGGAGGCTGAGGCAGGAGGGTCATTTGAGCCCAGGAGTTTAAGGTTGCTGTGGGATGGACTGACGCCACGGCACTCTAGCCCGGGCAACAGAGTGAGACTTTGTCTCAAAAAAAAAAAAAAAAAAAAAAAAAAAACCAAGAAAGAAAAAAGAAAGCATACAAACAAGTAGTATAAGTAAAAATGGGAAAATTTTAATAAGATTGGATGTTTGAATCGATACCAGTACCCTGGTTGTGATATAGTGCTATGTTTTGCAAGATGTTACCTTTAATAGAAACTGGATAAAGCATACCTGAGATCTCTCCATATTAATTTTTCATGTCAATCTATAATTATCTCAAAATGTAAAGTTAATTAAAAATTATTTATAATCAGGCTCACGATTGGTTCCAACATAGTTCAGTAGTTACAGCGGAGCATCTATTTCTATCTAGGAATAAACTCATAAAGTTTTATGTACTATAAAAAGGTAGGATCAAAACATTCTTCTATTACCATCTCCTTTTGCTTTGGTTGCATTATCATGAACAATAAAGAACAGAAAAGAGTAAATTTAAGGGCATTTATATATTTCACCTACTGTTATTAAATAGCCAGCCCATATTTATTATATTAATTAATTTAAATCCAAAGTAATCTTCCCTGCAGTTGTTTAGCTGATTAACTCTTTTTACATGCACTTTCATATAAGAAAGTTTCATCTCTGAAGCTTCAATAGTTTCTTCATCTTTCACATTTGAGGTGAAATCAATTGACATGAATTTTGAATAAATGAATTTGAGCAATGGACAAATGAAACCTAATCCCAGGCAATGACTGAGTAGTACAGGGAAAACAATTGTTCAAAACTTGGACCAATGACATGTTTTTCTGGAGGAGGAGTACTTTATTACTGATACTATTTAAAATCAGCAAGTTATAGTGATAATACAAAGCACCCCAGCTTTTACATGATTTGATTGATGTTTTTGAATTCTGTATGGATAATGACACACCTCTCCATACCCCATGTCCACCTCCCCTACCCCACCAAGCCTAGGCACCCTAAGGTTTTCCCTCCTTCCTTGCCTTTGACATGCCGTGGATCCTAGATCAAAACAGGTCAAAACAAAAACCGTGTGTGTCCTAGAGTCAGCCCAATTATATTGAGAAATTCAGAAAAGGAATGAAAAAATCTAACAGCTTCCTGGTATATGTCAGGAGAGGTGAATAAAGGAGGTAGCCATCAAAAGAAAAGAGAAATATATAAAGAATTAAATTATAAGATTTTAAAAGTTATCTGGAAAAGTAATAAGAATAGGGAACATTTCAGATGCAGCAGTCAGAAAATTGTTAGCCTTAGATTTTTGAGTGCTGCCTAGGACCTTGAATCATGGACTTGAGGATGTTAAATAACATACCCAAATTTGATAAATGACAGTTAATGAATGACAGAACCCAAACTTCAACTCAGGCCTTTTACCGACTTGTTGACTCATAGCATATTTTTGTGCTTAGAACATGCACCTCATAAATAAATACCATCTTAAAGTTTCATATAGTTTGCACATGATACAACAGAGTCAGAAAAACCAGGGAAAAAAATCCTACATATCTTAATTAATTAATTAATTAGTTAATTAATTTTATTGTTGGTTTGGTTATACTTCTAAGCAAGTGCTATCAATAACTGGAGGGAAAAAAGCTCACCCAGCCTTTTCTTCCTGACTTTATTGTGCAGCATCCTAAGGCAAAGCCCGTTGCATTCCTTTGTGTGCAGTAGACTGTCTTTTGAGCAAACTCACTCTTGGGCATTTTATCCTTTGACCCTGTGCATCTCATTGATCTGAGTCCTATAGCAGAGTCTCTCCTATAAAAAACCTTTAAGGGCTTTAAGATCCATAGTGATAAAAATTAGATGAGATCTGCCTCTGTTAGGCAAATAAAACAAAAGCCATTTAACTCTGTACATTTGCTGACCTTTTGATCCTGCATTTGCAGAGGAAGTACAATTACACCAGGGTCCAGGATGCCATTGAAATGGGAACACTGAACCTTTTAATAGTTCATTAGAACTTTTTGCTATCTATTGTATGTATACATCTCTCAAGAGTGAGAATATTTTTATGAACAATCTTAGAAAGTTACATATAAAATAGTTTTTCTTCTAATTTTAGTTTTCTTCAGGGTGTTTTTATTTTCTCTTGGGCTTGATGGTAATGCATTAAATTCTACCTGCAAGGCAGAAGGTGTTCATATGCTTGAATGGAGACAATATTTGTGATAAAATAAGAGTTCAAGAAGGAGCTAACCTTCATTTATTGATATAAAATATTAAAACGTTTATTTCCAGACATTAAAATTGAAACAGGATCACAGGATTCTAGTTAAGGTTATGGGAATTTTGTCTTAAAAAAAAGATTTGTTAAAGAAATACATCCTGACATAGCCTGCCTACATTATCAGTTTTTTAATCACTAAAATCAGTGTTTTCAAAGTCTTCTCTTGACAGTTTTATAAGAATATGGTTAGCATTAACAAATAGAATAAAAGATAAGAATAAAATTCCATGAATGATTTTTTTAAGAAAAAGTATGTTACCAATGTGTTAAAAATATGTTTTTTAACATTAAATTGCAAACACCATGTAAAGAAATTAAACTTTTATAAAGTCATTTGATGTAATTCTCTACCATGACAGGATGGCCATACCCCAAGTCCAGACTCTAACCACCTTTAAAAACTTACATGAAAGGTATGTATTTCTTCATGACAATGCCAGATTTTTATGCCATTTTTTTCTGTATTTAGTATTGCTCCACTAAAAGTGATACATCTTACACTATACATAATTATAATAATCTTCAGGTGAATGATTCAAATTGTAGCGCACACACACACACACACATACACACATATATATATATATACTTCTATGTCTCCAAATAAATTATTAATGTAGTAAAATTTAAACAGGCTTGTTTAATTCATAGATAGCTTCAGGAGGAAAGTATTGCAAAAGGTTTTGTTTTTTATTTTAAATAACATTGACCACTCTGCTATTCTTCAAAAATTTAATATAGCCCAATATTAAAGATGGAAATTATTAAAAAGAAATAATCTAGAAAGTTTTTCTAATTTTTTTCTCATTGATTATGTTATACCATTTCAATGAAATTAATTGAAATCATATGCTTGTTGTTGATACTGCTCCACTTAATTAGCATAGAAGACATAAACACAATTGTTTCCTATGTGGGCTGACTTATTCTTCCATTTACTCTTCCATTAATGTTTATTCAGCCCCTGTATCTTTGGTGACTACTGTGTGTCAGAGATTGTGCCAAATACTGATGAAATACAAGAGATTAGGCTGCAAATGTCTATTTTTTTGCATGGGACTTGTCTTAGTTCATTTTGTGCTGCTATAACAAAAACACCTGAGGTTGAGTAATTTACAAAGGAATTAGATTTATTTGGCTTACAATCCTGGTGGCTGAAAAGCCCAAGACTGGGTAACTGCACCTGGTGAACCTCATCATGTTTCCACTTATGGTGTGTAGCAAAAGGGGAGTATGTGAGTGTAAAGGGATGACATAGTGAAAGAGAAAGCAAGAGAGAGAGAAAACCGAGAAAAACAGATTTTTCATTTAAATAGATTTAGGGGTACAAGTGGTTTTGGTTACATGAGTAAATTGTGTAGCGATGAACCCTGGGTTTTTAGTGTACTCATCTCCTGAATAGTGTACATTGTGCCCAATGATTATTTTTTTATTCTTTATACCCCCCACCTCCCCTTCTAAGTCTCCAAGGTCCATTATACCACTGTGTATGCTCCTGCATATCCATGGCTTAGCTCCCACTTATAAATGAGAACATGCAGTATTTAATTTTCCATTCCAGAGTTACCTCACTTAGGATAATGAACTCCAGTTCCATCTAAGTTGTTTCAAAGACATTATTTCTTCTTTTTTTAATGACTGAGTTGTATTAAATGGTATGTTTAACACCATATTTTCTTTATCCACTCATCAGTTGGTGGGCATTTAGATTGGTTCCATATATTTATAATTGTGAATTGTGCTGCAGCAAACTTACTAGTGTATGTGTCTTATGCAATGACATTTTTTCTTTTGGGTAATACCCAGTAGAGTGATAGCTGAATCAAATGGTAGGTTTACTTTTAGTTCTTTGAGAAATCTCCATACTGTATTCTATTGATGCTGTACTAGTTTACATTAATACACTGCGTCCCTGCCAACATCGATTGGTTTTTGACTTTTTAATAATGGTCATTTTGATTGGGGTATGGTGGTGTCTTATTGTGGTTTCAATTTGCCCCTCTATGATGACTAATAATGTTGAGCTTTTTCATGTTTGTTAGCCATTTGAATATCTTCTTTTGAAAAATATCTGTTCATGATGGTTTCCCATTTTTAATGGGCTAATTTGTTTGTTTGTTTTTTCTTGCTGATTTGTTTGAGTTCCTTGTAGATTCTGGATATTATGCCTTTGTCAGATACATAGTTTGTGAACTTTCTCTCTCATTCTGTAGATTGTCTATTTACTCTGTCGATTGTTTCTTTTGCTGTGTAGAAGCTTTTTAGTTTAACTAAGTCTCATTTAGTATTGTTTTTTGTTATAATCACTTTTGAAGTCTTAGTCATAAATTCTTTGCCAAGGTCAACATCCAAAGAGATTTTCATAGCTTTTCTTCTGGCATTTTTATGATTTCTGGTCTTACATTTAGGTTTCTATCCAACTTAAGTTAATTTTTTATATGGTAAGAGATAGGGATCCAGTTTTATTCTTCTGCATGTAGCTATCCAATCTTCTCAGGACTATTTATTAAAAGGAATGCCCTTTTATTTAGAAAGTAACTTGCTCTTGTGGGAGCTAATCCATTCCTTCCAGAGCAAGAACTCACTCACTCCCTCAGGATGGTATTAACCTATTCGTGATGGATCCACCTCCATGACCCAGACACCTCCCACTAGGCACACCATCCAACACTGCCACATTGGGAATCAAATTTACCTAAAGCTGTTCTCTGAATTTTGATGGGGAAAACCATATCCAAGTCATAGCAGAGGTTATGATTTAAAAGTGAGCGCAAATCAAATAAGCAAGCACTTTGCAACATGATATGTGATAAATGGAATCCAATGGTGCTCTGAAAAAATAGGCGAAATTATTGTTGAGAATCAAAACAGGACAACCAAAGGAGGAGGTGGCTACATTGACACCTGAAGGAGGAGTAGGATTTTAGATGGTCAAAAGTGGGTAGAGTGTTTCAGGTAGAAAAATACTAAAACTTCAAGAAGGAAGAAGCAGAGGGAAAGAAAAGTATGGCTTAAAATTCTAGACTTTTATGGAAGAGAGGGTGAAGGCAAATGCAAGGGCCAGATCATAATTTGTTCATATAAACTTTAATCTAAGGCAGAAAAAATTAGTATTAATAGATATATTGAAGGATCTCAAGAGAACATGTCCTCCCATTCTGATAACAGATATAAACATAAAATTATTTTTGTTTATGATACAACTACTTGACATAATATTTTGGATGTCCTATTGAAATTTAAAGAATACACACCTATTATTCTTTGCCAGAAAAAAGAAGTCAGCAGCCTGGATCTGGCTTGATCTTTGAATGTAAAAAGCAGTATTTATAGGTGCAAAGTGATAAAAATGAAAGCAATAAAAGAAAACTCTTAGAAAAACAGCTACAGATGCTAATATCAAGATCAATAAGTTTTTATTGTTTTTATTGTATATTTTTAATATTACTTTTCTGTAAATAAAAAGACATTCAGAAAAGTGACCTCTTTTATCTCCTGGCTTCCATATTCCTCATAGACTTTATGCCATTTCTGTTTTTATAGATACATGCAGAAATATATAACCATATCTATTAATGCATATCTACATATAGACATATATTATAAACAGATATAAATATACATAGAATTTTATAGAAATATATAATTCAGAAGGGAATGATAGAAAACACAATTATTACTGAGAGGTGTTTTAACTATATTTTAAGGGATAAAATATTATAATTTTAAAATTTTATTGGTGTAAGAGCTAAGTACAGCTTCTGACATTTATTTACAATGATATATCCAGCATTAGTGATAGTCCAGTATACACAGTCAAAAGGCTATCTTTATGAAGATTTTAGAGTTTCTTTGCTTTAAAACTTACAGCTATGAGGGCTATTGCCGGGCTTTTCTTGGTTTTACCTAAGGCTGCCTCTAACCTCTGTTTTCAAGAACACTGAAATTAGACAATTAACAACATTAGTATAGTTGATGGTCTTGTCTGAAGGAATGGTAATAGGCTTCAGAAGATTAATAGCCTGGCTCAGGTTTCATAATGGAACATCTGTAGAATAACCATTAAGTATATTTGTCATGGTGATTTTCTTTGTAGCTATTGTAACTAAATTCACAGTATCCAGGGAACACTTTAAACTGACCAAATAGGTACGTGAAAACCTTGTTTCCCCATGGATATGTGCCATAGAGTGAAGACATTAGTATTTGAGTTATGAATAATTCAAATATAATACAATGGGCCATTATAATTTCAATTCACCTGGATTGTGCCTTGAACTGAATATTAAACAGAAACCAATAAATGTAACTACCTAATTAATATTTCCCATCAATAAGAAAATTACATAAACACATTCATTCATCATAAATACTGCCTAAATCAATATTTTAAAAGTTTTCTGATGATTTTAAAAAAGAAAATATGCTTTCAATGTGAATTATTTTTTCTTTTCAAGTTGGGATATAGATAACAGCCACATTAAGTTATAAAGATACATGAAGCTCATATGATCCCATCAAGCTCATTGGAATATAATAATAATGCATGTTAGTCAGCAACATGAAGAAAGAAAGCCTCAACTTCTATCTATCTCAAGTAATGTCTGATGAATCCGTTGCATATATCTATCTGCAGATGAAAGGTCTACTTTCACTTGAATCCATTTTTCTCCATCTCAGTTACATAGGGGAAGCTTATTCTAAAATAAGCAGAGAAAATGACTCTAACAGTACACATTCTCATATATGAGCACAAATTCTTGTCTTTGGCTTTGATTTTGCCTTGTGATCACATTTGTAGCTTTGTTAGAGGAAATATGTACCATTTTCTAACACCTTCTTAATGTTCCTGAGAGAATCATAAAATGTATCATCTAAAAGGAGATATTTGAGCTAGTGCAAACATTGCAATGGTATGTCAAGTACTGTGAAGTTTAAGGAGATGGTGGAAGAAATTCAGTATTGTGGAGCGACTCTGTAAATAGTAAATTAGAGAGGATGATGATAGGACAAAAGTTTTTGACAGAGAGTTGGTCTGAGTTTAGATTGTGAACATTACTGTTTGCCATATTAATGGGATTTGATATTAATTTGGAGTAATGAGAATAAGGTAAGGTACTAACCATTCTGGTGGCTATATAGAATAATAGCCACCAGTTGAGAAAGGTTTGAGAAAGGTTTAACAGCACAGAAAAAATGTAGAGGCTGTTAACCACTACAAGACTGTAAATATGAGATGTTGAAGGCCAGTGAAGACCTTATATATAAGTATTAAGAGATATGCAAATAAAGATTGAGATGTTTGAAAGCTTTTACTAAGGAAGATTAGATAGGATTTGGTAATGAATAGTAGAAAATAGCAGTCAGTGAGTAAATTGAGAATTTCAAATATTGCCAATTTTTCCAGCTTAGGATATGGTGGACCAATTGCTCTATTAATATAACTAAAATTATAAGTTGAAGAAAATGCTTAAGTGTGAGAAAATAAATTGGCTTTGAATTTCAATTTGATATCCCTGCATAGAATGTTTAAGTAAATAAGAACATGTGATCCTATATGGGAATAAAATTTGGAAAAAAAGATTGGGATCTCAAGATAATACTCACAACTGTGGGAATAGATGTCATCTAAAGAGAATCAATACAGTAAAAACAAAAGAATGGAAATTTCACCTTAAAAGGAGAAGCATTATTTTTTGTATTTCTATGAAAAATGCCAGTGGAATTTTGATAGCAATTGCATTGAATCTGTATATGGCTTTGGGTAGTATGACAATTTTAACAATATTAATTCTTCTATTCCATAAACACAGGATATGTTTCCTTTTATTTGTGCTTTCTTTAATTTCTTTCATCAATGTTTTATGATTTTTAATGCACAGATCTTTCACTTCCTTTGTTATATTTATTCCTAAGTGTTTTATTTTTCGTTTACATTGTACATGCAATTGTTTTCTTGATATATTTTTCAAATAACTTGTTATTTATGTAAAAAATGCTAATTGCATGTTGAATGGTATCTGCAACTTTACTAGATTATTACTTTTAACAATTTTTTAGTGGAGGCTTTAGCGTTTTCTATATATAGAATCATGACATCTACTAACAGATAATTTTACTTCTTTATTTTGATTTGGATGCTTTTATTTCTTTTTCTTATCTGATTGTTCTTGCTAGTACTTCTAGTACTGTGTTAAATAGAAGTGGTAAGAATGGCCATCTTTGCCTTGTGTCAGCTCTTAGATCAATTTTTCCCCATTGATTATGATATTAACTCTTAGAATTTCATAAATGGCCTTTATTGTGTTGAGAAAATTTCCTTCTATACCTGATTTGTTGAGTTTTTATTATGAAAGATGTTGAATTCTGTCTAGTGTTTCATTTTCTGTATCTATTTAGATAATCATGTGAATTTTTTTCATTTTTTCCTTTGTTGTATATCACATTGATTGTTTTGCACATGTAAAATCATCCTTTCTTCCCAGAGAAGACCCTAAAGAGTCAAAACAATATTGAGAAAGAAAAACAAAGTGGGAGGCATCACACTTCCTGATTTCAAATTATATTATAAAACAATAATAATATAAACAGTTTGGCATAAAAACAGACACATAAACCTTTGTAACAGAATAAAAGCCAAGAAATAAACCCATGAAATACAATCAACTTATTTTCAACAAAACCACCAAGAAGATACATCTTGACAATCTCTTCCAATGCTGGGAAAACTGGATATCTCCATGCAAAAGAATGAAACTGGCCCTTTATCTTTTTTTTTTTTTGAGACAGAGTCTCGCTTTGTTGTCCAGGTTAGAGTGAGTGCCGTGGCGTCAGCCTAGCTCACAGCAACCTCAAACTCCTGGGCTCAAGCGATCCTCCTGCCTCAGCCTCCCGAGTAGCTGGGACTACAGGCATGCGCCACCATGCTCGGCTAATTTTTTTTATGTATATATATCAGTTGGCCAATTAATTTCTTTCTATTTATAGTAGAGATGGGGTCTTGCTCTTGCTCAGGCTGGTTTTGAACTCCTGACCTTGAGCAATCCGCCCGCCTCAGCCTCCCAAGAGCTAGGATTACAGGCGTGAGCCACAGCGCCCGGCCTCCTTTATCTTATAACTTATATAAAAGTCATATCAAATGGATTAAAGACCTGAATGTAAAACCTGAAACTATAAAACTCTAGAAAAATACATAGAGGGAAAACTTTTTGATATTGGCCTTAGCAATGATTTTATGGATATCTGATAGATATCAAAACAAAAATAAATAAGTGGGACAATATTAAACTGTACAGCTTTTGCTGCTATTTCATTCAACAAACTGAAAAAGCCAACAAATTGAGAAAAAACATATGGGAAACACATTAGTTAAGGAGTTGATATTCAAAAAATATGAGGAACTCACAACTCAATAGCAAAAATAAAACAAATAATTTGATTAAGAAATGGACAAAGGAGCCTAATAACATTTATCCAAAGAAAACATAAAAATGTCCAACAGAACACCTATCTGAAAAGGTGTTCACAATCACTGATCATCAGGGAAATGTAAATCAAAAGTATCACGTCACACCTATGAGAATGGCTATTATCAAAATGACAAGAAATAAATATTGGCAAGGATGTGGACAAAAATTAAGCTTTCCTTGTATTCTGTTGCTGAAAATGTGGATAGTGACATTGTGTAATACAGTAGTAGACATTGTGTAATACAATACACAGGTTCCTATAGAAATTAAAAATAGCACTACCATATAACCTGGCAATATCATTTCTGGGAATATACCCAAAGGAAATAAAATCATCACCTTATAAAGATATCTTCCCCCTTGTGTTCATTGAAGCATTATTCACAATAGCCAAGATATGGAAACAACCTGTGTCCATTGGCAGATGAATGGGTAAAGAAATTTTTGAATGTATATACAACAGAGTATTATTCAGCCTTACAAAAAGGATATCTTGAAATCTATAACAACAAAAATGAACCTAGAGGACATTAAGTGAAATAAGTTGGACACAGAAATAAAAATACTGCATGATATGACCTATATGTGGAATAAACAACAACAAATCAAATGAACAAAAACAAAAACCAAACCTGAATACATAGAAACAGAGCTTTTACAAAGGGCAGTGGTTGCAATAGGGAAAACAGAGATTAAGGTTAAAAAGTATAAAGTTATAATAATAACATAGGATGAATAAGTCTAGAGTTCTAATATACAGCATGAGGACTATAGTCAATAATACTGTATTGTATACTAGAAATTTGCTAAGAAAGTAGATTTTGGGTACTTTCACCAAAAAGCTATAGGTAACTATGTGAGATTATGAATCCTATGTTAATTTGCTGGACTATAGCAATT
Organism: Microcebus murinus; assembly: GCF_040939455.1. Classification (NCBI taxonomy): domain Eukaryota; kingdom Metazoa; phylum Chordata; class Mammalia; order Primates; family Cheirogaleidae; genus Microcebus; species Microcebus murinus. The sequence goes on from NC_134116.1 coordinate 42,259,922, forward strand.
GTTTAAATATGTATAAGTACATAAAGACGTGAGGCACATGCCTTACATTTTTGCAGTCTTTTTTATTAAAGTAGGCAGAGGGAGAGGAACGACAGGGGAAACCATGGTAAAATGATCAGAAATATTGAAGAAGTAAAGGAGACAAAAAACTACATTGAGGCCACCAAGGAGTAGAATAAAAGATTCTTAGAAATAAAATTATTCAAGCCAGGTTCAGTGGCTTGTGCCTATAATCCCAGCATTTTTGAAGGCCCAGGTGGGAAGATTGCTTGAGGCCAGGAATTCAAGACCAGGTTGGGCAATACAGTGAGACCCCGACTCTAAGAATTTTTAAAAAAATTAGCCAGACATGGTGGTACGCGCTTATGGTTCTAGATACTCAAGAGGTTGAGGTGGGATGATTGCTTGAGCCCAGTAGTTCTGGGCTGTAGTGGGCTATGATTGTGTCACTGCACTCCAACCTGGACAACAAAGTAAGACCCTATCTCTAAAAAATAATAAGGTTACTCAGCATCGCTAGAGGCAATGAAGTCCTTTAGTAAGACTAAGGAAAAGATAAAGTTAACCTGTAACTACAGTAATTAGCAATTAGTAACCTCAGTAAGAACATTTTTCAGTAAAGTGGTAATGACAGTCATTAGTATTTATCTGTGTTACCAATTTTAACTACTTTTGCATCAAAAAATAGAGAAAATTATTTTTTGAATAGCCATATTTTTTTCAAAGCAAACAAATGACAAATCCATTCATTCGAATAAACTGAACTATTTGGGATAGTTTAGATAGACACTTGAGTAATTATAACCCTACAAAGGACTTTGTTTTGGTTAAATTACCTATCAACTGTTTAGGACAGTATAAATCATTTAAATAATAATTCAAACTTTGTCTATTATAGTTGACCTAATATTTGTAGAGTATAAATGACAGAAGGTATAATTAGGTAATTCCCTGTGTCCCTATAATATGGCAGAGCCAAGTGATTTGTATGCACATTACTCTGCCTTTTAACCTTGCAAAATTATTTAGTACTTTTCTCAAACTGGCAGATGCATATACTATCTAAATAGCAGGACTTTAGAATAAAAACATAGAATATTAAGGAATAATAGGAATCCGAAAAATCAATTTCCCCAACTTTATAAATATCAGGCTCAGAAAGTTTAATTTACTTGATTAAGGGAAGATATTTAGTAATTAGAACATTAAACCTAGAGCCCACATTACTACCATTCATATGTATGCTCTTATTCCTTTTAAAGAGAAGATGGAAAGCTCCAGGTAGTGATTAAATGTATAATTTGACCCAAATTATTTTCTTTCACTCATTTACAAAAATGTGTATTATTTGTCTTAAAATGCTTTAAAAGCTTATATTAATTTTCCAAATATACTTACATTTTTAAAAGGTGATTTGATCTCAAGCTGTCATTTTAAAACAAATTTAGATTAAATTGGTAATTAATAATGATTGATTGTTGTTAGATAAAATTTTCTTAAACTAATGCTATAGATATAGAATTATTTTATTGTCTTAAGCCTTCAAACATACAGAAATTAAGAATCCATCCAAAAATGTTAAGATGCATTTCATAGTATGATGTGTTTCTAGAATGCAATGCTTGAGTCGCATGTTTCCAAGAATAGCAAGAAGATCATACAATCCACCCAGTGTCTATATTAACCTCTTTCTTGCTATGAACTCAGGGTTCCCACTATCTGTCTTGAGGGACAAATTAATGCAACCCAATTCTATCTTAGCACATGTTATAATGAAGTAAAATTGATTACTAAATAAAGACACATGGTAAATCATGTTCCAAATTAAGAATTCCCTCAAGCCATTCCTATTCCATAAAGCCATGGATTCTCTCTCTTGTTGCAATGAATCTTTGAGGGTAGAATTGCTACTTAGCAGTGCTATATTTGCTACATAAGATCTGCATCCAGCTGGCCATGAGAAAGCAGGAATTGTGTTTTTCCAAGCCTTTTATGCTAAACATCAATGTTGGAGATGATACCCAATGTGGCTTAGAATATGAGAGTTTACTGTTACTAGTAGACTTCAAGGTTCTTGAGCAGTGAGAGACCAATCAATGGTTGAGGCCTGATCCTTTAAAAGTTACCAGTAGACTTTGCAGGCACCGTTTAGAATCATGCTCAGTGTTGAGTTTCCCATGTCCTTGTAGACAAGAACCTAAAGTATTGCTATATGGTTTTCATAATCATCTCCTTTAGTTTACATGCAAAGACACTCACCAGTGAAAGATGACCCCTGAAGCCTTGGACCGGAACTGGTTCTGTGTCTACAAGTCTACAGATTCCAAAAGATGATTTTGTATTCCTCCCAAAAGACCACACAACACAGCCAGGGGGTGCAGTAACTTTTTACTACACCTCATGGTGTAGTAAATTTTTTAACAGTTTGAATCACAATATGCCTCTTCACATATCAAACCTTTATCCCGGAGGTAAACGTCTGTAAACACAGAACAAGAAATTACTCTTAGCAAAAGCAGCCTCTGCTTCATAGTGATTCTCTAATCCTAAACATAAAGAAAGAAAAACATAAGAAAACAAAAAAATTGTCAGCAGGTATTGCTCCCAGAGAGTCTTTCTCATCCTAGGTCTGGAGAGACATGCAAACCCACATGCAAAAAGGAAAAAGTGGTAGGCATCTGATAGCAGCACTATTTGTGAATAGACCCTCCACAGTGTCTGTGCTAGTATAAGCCTTTCCCCACTGTGAGATTGAGCCTCACGGTGTCTACTATCTTCTTGAATCATTTTCTCTGCTCACCACTTTATTTTCTGATTTATGTCTTCTTTCTTTTCTGTTTTCTTAAGTTAAATTATCAACATAGAAATCGACTTTTCTCTCCCAATCCCCACCCCAATCTGGGCTTATGTTAAACAGAATACTTTGAAACATTCTAACATACCCAAATTGAACACTTACACTCAATAATTAAATTTATAGTAATAAAATCATTCAAAACTTATAATAAAGTTATTGCTTAGTTATGTTTATTTGGAATTATGTGTGTAGAACTCTGTGTATGAAATTGTTATTATAAATGTTTTCTTAAGCCAGATTTGTTACTGGTACAATCATTTTCCTTCCTTGTGGCTCTGCATTCCCCCTGATCATTCCTTATTTTGTCCATTCGTTTTTTTTTTTTTTCATTTTGTTATTGGCTTCACTTTTATCTTCTAGGGATTTTATTATGAAGTCAAATTCTATGTTTCAGAAGACAGTGCAGTGGTAGAGTACTATTGTTACTACCAATAGTATGTTGTGTTTTGGGGTTTTGTATGGTCCTAGTTAATCAGGTTCTCCAGGGACAACTTTTCTCCTTGGGTCCAATTTGCATCAAAGATGAGTCTTAGGCACCATCTGATGTTCCAGCAGTTTATTTTGGCACCGTTCCTGCAAGATGGATAGTGGGAAGAGGCTGGTGGTATGAGCTGGATACAGTCAGGGAGTCAGACCTGAAGAGGTGGGTCTCCCTCTGGACACCATCCTCAGAGTTTAGGGGATTCTCCCCCCTTTATAATACCTATGTTCAGTCCAGGCCAGTTAAGAGGTGTTCTTTCATAATGAAGCGTGAACTCTTCTGGTAAGGGTAAGGTTCATTTCAAGGTTCCTGAGAGTTGTACCTTTGCTGAGGTGGTCTTGCCTCCTGGAAATCCTGAGGCCAGGCTTGGAAACCCCAGTTCAGTTTGCATCATGATCTTGAGTGATTCATACTGTTGTCCCTGTAAGAAGTTTGAGTGGGCCTAATGGCCATCATTAATCTTATATCCATGAGATGTCTCTTATAGCAGTAATAGTAGCAGTAGCAGCATCACATAATTATTACTTCTTCTTTACCGTGATCATTTCCATATTAACTCACTCAAGTGTTGCCTGGTTTTTAAATGCCAGCATTATGTTTCCCCAGATGTTTAGGGACATATTCCTCTCTAATTTATGAAAATATTCCCATGGAATAAAAAACACAATGATGAAATTTAGAATAGATATGTATCCTTATAAATGAATAGAAAATTAAATACACGGTAAGAATTACTGTATGTTTTTTAAAACATGTTGACAGGCAAGGAGGCCCTCCATATTACATGCTAGAATTTTTTAAACTAAGGATTTATACAGTTTATTTTGTAGAAACTTCATTTGAAATAATTCTGCTCTTCAATGTAGTATAAATTGATTGCCTAGCTATATAGCTTGTCCTGTTTTTTAATTAAAAATCTACATGATATAAGGTTAAGTTTATATAGACTTAAGGTCATGCATTAAATTGATGGTTAATTTAAAATTAGAATGAAAGATGTCCAAAATATCAATCTATTTATATAACTACTTTCTCTGATTATCATGTCAATTTTAAATATATCAAAGGAAGTGCTCTCATATTAATTGATATAATAAGGACCTAAAACAATAGTTCAAACACCCAGAAATAAAGTAAGAGAATTTAAAATCTTGACCTCCAAACTTTCCTGCTTCGAAAATATCTCACAATAGATGAAATATGTTCAAGATGAGAGAAATGCTTGTGATAAAATTGTGGAAATATATTCAAGGGAAAGTATCTAATAAACATAAAGAAATTGGCCTGGCACGTTGGCTCATGCCTGTAATTCTAGCACTCTGGGAGGCCAAGGCAGGAGGATTGCTCAAGGTCAGGAGTTCAAAACCAGCCTGAGCAAGAGGGAGATCCTATCTCTACTAAAAATAGAAAGAAATTAATTGGCCAACTAAAAAATATATAGAAAAAATTAGCTGGGCATGGTGGCACATGCCTGTAGTCCCAGCTACTTGGGAGGTTGAGGCAGGAGGATCGCTTGAGCCCAAGAGTTTGAGGTTGCCGTGAGGTAGGCTGACTCCACGACACTCTAGCCTGGGCAACAGAGTAAGACTCTTGGAAAGAAAGAAAGAAAGAAAGAAAGAAAGAAAGAAAGAAAGAAAGAAAGAGAGAGAGAGAGAGAGAGAGAGAGAGAGAGAGAGAGAGAGAGAGAGAGAGAGAGAGAGAGAGAGAGAAAGAAAGAAAGAAAGAAAGAAAGAAAGAAGTTGGAAGAATATTTTACCAAGTCTATTACTCTCTGCTCAAAGATTGAAATCTATTCTCTTTTGGAAAATTCTAGATATCAATCTAACAAGTGTTGTATGACATTAGATATATACAAAAACAAATATTTATGCATATAAAAATGGGCTTTATTCACTTTTTTTTCAAAATCTTATCTATTAGGTCAATCCCTATTCTCAATTTTCTCCTATATTTTTAAAAGATATATATATATATATATGCCATGTAATAAATATGTATATATATAATATTTGCAAATTTAATCTAATGTTAACAGGAAAAGGTAAAGTCTTATTTTTATGCCACACTCACAAAGATAGGATCTTCAGGGACAAATCAGATTTAAAATTCAAATTGGGTTTGTTTAATTGTTACACACTGTGACTTGATGAATTTCAACCCCCATTAATATCCCAGACCACATCTTAACTTCTACAAGAAATATACTTCTACAAGAAATAAAAAAAATAAATGAAGCTAGCTGTCTTGCTTATATAATGAACATAAATGTTTAACAACAACATCAATGACAAAAGAAATGCAAATAGCATCATGAAAACACTTTCTCTGGTCTACTTGGGAGAATGGCAAGAATATCTTTTCAGCATCAATTTGATAGACATATTTCTTTCTGGTCATTAGTTTTCATTTTCCAAATTATATACATCGATGTGTATTCTGTGGGGAAAAACTCTAGAGTCAGATATTTAAAGAGTTAATGTTAGGTGTTGGGTAATAGTTTATACATAAAGATCAAAAAAGACAAGATTTTCGGCATGATAATGACCAGCCTTAAAATTATACTATAAAGAATATAGCACAGAGTTTATGATTACATGTACAGAGTTTAATACTCTATAACAATCTATGGACAGTTTCTCTTTTTGGTTCTTTTGATGGTTTATTTAGAGAAAATAATTGTTTTAATATTGTCATGTATTTATATTTATAGAAGTTATGATTTTCAATAGCCTTTATTTATTTTATAAAATATATAAACATATATTCATATTAAGAATATGAATATTGGTTACATTTCAGCATTCAATTCAATAATTAATAGACATTCTGCCCAAATTAATACTGTTTTCTGAAAATGAATGGCATAATTTTGCCTTTCTTTTTACCATAAAAATAATATTCTGTAGTCCTTCTCTCTCATTCACATAAATATTTATCTGGGCAATGAATCTCCTGCTCCTGAGAACTGTGAATCAAAAAGACAAACAATTGGTTCCACCCACACATGATATATAATAATGGAACAGAGAGAATAATCTAATCTGCACTTTTCTCCTTAGTCTGTTATAATCAAGATGAGCACCAGGCCATTTTATTTTCTTGATATTGAATTTTAGAGGCCAAGTCAGTCTGTTTTTCAGAATTCTTCTTCATATCAATACAATGTCTGATTGTTTTCTAATGATTAGATTCATTAGAAAAAATATTTTTGAAAGGATAAAACACAGGTGATGATTAGCCCAAGTTTTGATACCAGTCTTAGGTTTATTACACTCTTAAGTTGCTGACCACCATATAGATTTACTGCTTTTTCTGTCAAGTTCCAATGCCTGGGACAATGATCTCAGACTGGAGTTGGCATAGGACATTTTAATAGATGTGGTTGGAACATTTATAATGATTCTGCCCCCTACTCCCAAGTTTCTATCCACTGGTTATTCAATCAACACTAATTAAAGTACTTTACAGATGGAGTTAAGGTTATTAGCTGACCTTCAAGAAATCTGATTGTCTTGAATTATATGGAGATGACTCAATTGCATGAGCCTTTAAAAGGAGAGTAAATTAGAGAGGTGTAGCAAAAGGAGGCTGAGGAGAGATGAGGCAGAAGAGAAGACAGAGAGATGTGAAACTTTAGAAGAACTTGACCTGCCATTGCTGGTTTTGAAAATAGAGGGAGAGGGGCCTGAGCCAAGCAATGTAGGTGGCTTCTAGAAACTGAAATTGACCCCCAAAGACAGCTAGCAAGAAAACAGGGACCTCAGCCCCATATCCTCTAGGAACTGAATTCTGTCAACCACCTGAATAAACTTGGAATATGATTCATTTCCAGAATCTCCCAAGATCTTGATTATAGCCTTCTAAAATTATAACTAAAAGACCTTGCCACACCATGTAGTGCCTGGATTTTTGATCTATAGGACTCTGACCTAATGAATTTGTCTTAGCTTAATCTATTAAGTTTGTGACTTTTTTTTAAAAGTAACAACAGAAAAACTAATAGAATATAGGAAATGGTTGTGATTTCCTCAGAATAATATTTTGGTAACCCTTCATATTAGAAGGTAGTAAGGATGAGTCTTAGGAGATAGATTTCTTATTTGATCATGTGTGTGCCAACTCCATCACCATCACCTGGCTTGAAGCCATAAACATTGACTGATGCTCTCTACATAAGTATTAAACATACCTTATTATGAAAATAATGTATTCTAAGGTCTAAAGGTATATAGCAGTGACCATCCTTAGCTCAGAAAAACATCTGTTTTTTTGAGTCTTATTTATTATGCACTGTCACCCATTCTTTTACCTTATTTTATTTTCTTCAGCCTTACCATATTTTCTTTTTCTAATTAAAATTTTGTTTTTTTTGATTATGTGTACATCTATGGGAAAGTAATTATAAAAGATTGTCTTAGACTTCAGCAATAGTTTTTTTATGAACCGTTTTACAAGCATTTCATATTTTAATGGATACTTGGAATGCAATAAAAAACAGTCATTCACATATTCATTTAATTCATTAAAGAAATATGCATTAATTGCCTGCTCTTGTCAGGCACTGTCTTGGTCAGTTCAGGCTGCTACAACAAAGTATCATTGACTAGGTGGCTCGTAAAAGACTGAAATTTATTTCTAACAGTTCTGGAGTGTGGACATCTGAGATCAAGATGTCAGTGTGGTTGGATTCTGCTGAGGTCCATCTGGGTTGCAGGCTGCTGACTTCTGGTTGTATCCTTCCATGACAGAAAGAGGGCAAGCTAGGTCTTTGGCTGCTTCTGATAAGACCTCTAATTGTATTCATGAAGACTCAATCCTCCTGACCCAATTATGTTGAAATGCCCCACCTCCAAAGAGCATCATGTAGAGATTTGAATTTTAGAAGGACAAACACACAGTCCATAACAGGGATAGTTCCCATTAATACTTTTGTGAAAATATGCAAGTGGTGAACTGATTTCATTTGGTAAATATGAAAAATAAGAGTTAAGCATATTAAGTGTTAACTTTGATATGTTTCCTAGATTTTGAGCAACACTCCCACATTAGTATAATCAGCAAGTTTTCTTAAAGTTAATGTTTATTAACAGCATGGGCTCTATTAATTATTGTTACAGACTTCTTCTCAATTATTTACCACTCTCTCCTTTTATTAAAAGATATGAAAAGTCTATTTAATACTCCAGGGTTTCTCAGGAATCTCATAAACAGACATAAATCTTGCCTGTCCCTTATATCTTCTGCTGCAATAGATGCACTAATTTCTCTCAGTGTCATTTTCTAGGATTCATGTGTATGAGTGTATACATGGGTTATTATACATACATATATTTTCTAGCCTTATCCACTGAGAAAACCTAGAAGCAATGGCATTGCAGTAGTAATGAACATACCCAGCACCCAGATTTTAGTATCTAATAAAAAGAACCAGCACTCCTTATAGAAATCGCTAATTCTAGAGATAGGACAAGAAATATGTAAGAAAATTTATCTGAAAACCCTGATACTTTCAGTGAAATGGAGTGCAATTAAGGAGTTTTAACAGATCAAGAAAATCTGATTTATGATTGGAAAAGCATAATTTGGCTATTCTGTAGGAAATAGACTTAAGAGGAGTGAAGAGTAGAAACGAGAAATACAGTTAGGAGACTATTATATAAACGTAGGTGAGAGAAGACAGTAGGAGTGAGAAGTGATCAGATACTGAATATGCAACAGAGGGAATGGTCTCAAAAAGGGAAAAATGTACTACAAGATTTCTAAAACCTCCCCACTCTTTTTGGGAATTAAAACCTGCACCCTTGCCCTAGTCCTGTGGTTGGGAGGGGGAGGGGAGTGTCCTTTGTTCTTTGTCCCATGGGAGATGGCTCAATGGAACTTTCTGGGTAGAAGTCAAGAGATTGTCCTCACCAGATTGTCTTTGTTGGAGATGGTATTGATCAGAATCATCAACTGTAGTTAAACAACAATAGCCTGAAACTGAAAATCCTCCCTTTAAGGCTCTGTATTTCTGCTTATAGATAGGACAATGTCACTTTAAGACAGGAGTTTGCCATTCTCCTCATTCGATGACAAATTAACAAACCTCCCTTTCCCTCTCCTCAAACCACTTGTCCTTGTTCTGTTGATGTGGCTTCAGCGACAAGTGCCAAAGTTTTGCTATCAAATTCATTTCTGACCTGAAGTTTACAGCATACCGGTTAATTAGAAATTGAACATATGTGTCAGGATGATATGTGTATGTATATGAGATAAATAAATAAATATATATGTGTGTGCGTGTGTGTTTATATATATATACAGAGAGAGAGAGAGAGAGATTCAAATCCAACCCTGAACCTTCTGGGAGTTTTGGTCTGAGCTACTGAGTATAGGTTTTCAAAGGGTGGGATGGAGAAACACTAGGGGGGTGTAAAAAGGTATAGAGAAGGGTAGAAAAGTGAAAAAACTAATTGTGGACATATTTATTTTGATTTACTTATAGGCTTCCAAGTAGAATTAGGCATTGGACTTAAGTCTATGGTTAAGGGTAAAAATGTGGGCTAAAGATATAAATTTTGAAATCATCAGCATTTTTCTTTTATTTAACTATATGACTGGATCACATCATCAAGTGAGTGTTCATAGGATAAAATGAGTTTCAAGACTTGGGACAGTACAGCATTTCCTGTATTTTAGATCTATGGTATGAAATACAGTTCCATCTAAAATACTATTTTTGCTAAGCTGATTTTTAATACTAGCCATCAAAGACCTTTAAAAAAAGTTACTTAGCATGGATATGTTGGGCTCTATAGGACGCCAGCGAGGCTAACATTTTCTGGACAAACCCCTTAGATAACCATTCCCTGAGCTTCCTACAAGCTACTACAAATATTCTGATAATTGCAGAAAGTTAATTTGTTAGCATAGTGTCTATTAGGGCTAAGGTACACATTTTTTAAAATATTGTTTTTGCTTATACATGTACAAAATCTTGCATTTTATATCATGACAAATCTTCGTCTTAAAATAAAATCTTTACAGAAATTCTAGCAAAATTGATTCTCCATGAATATGCACTGGGTTTAGCCTATATCTTTAAATTTGCAGCTCCCATAGCTGTCTAACCCTAGAATTTGAGTAGTTCATCTTCAGTCAAGTGATATAAGTAGCCATATGGCTTGATGGTTTAATTTATAGGCCCTAGAGCCTAACTGCTTCAAATCACACTGCTCTACCACTTACGTTGTGCATGTTTTGCAACTTCTTTAAATGTCAGTTTCCTAATCTATAAGATGGGATGGATAATAATATTTCTTTTCTAAGGATATTGTTAGAGTTATTGGAATAAATTTGTTTATAATGCCTATAGTCTGTTTATAATGCATAAAATAATCAGTATAGCTATTGTTACCATATGTAACTAGCATCCTCTCCGACATTACTGCACAGACGTCACATATTTATGGAATTCATCATATCCTTCCATAAGACATCCGGTACATGGAAAACACTTAATGTATAGCTCTTATTCTAATTATTATTTGCCTTTGAAAGTTGAGAGAAGCTGCTTACCTCTAAAACTCAAAGGTAAAATAATGTGAAAATCTGTTATACTATCGATTATCCCATGTGTATTTTATTTTCAGGGATTATAAACAATTTCTAAAAGTAAATTTCTTTCTTTTCTGAAATATATGGATACTACATATCAAAATTTTTGGAAAGAATGAACATTTTCTATTTTGTATTTTTCAATTTTGAATTATGTTCTTATAATTAATAATTTGTGGATAATTAGAACTTCCATAAAAATTTTCACATATGTATTAATAACTGGTTATTCTTTGGGTGGTTACATTTTCTAGAATTCATTCTGTAGTTGAAAATTTGATATATGTTTCCCTGCAAACAAAGGTTAAGACTTGCAGTTTTATAAAATGGGACAGCTGATTTGAATTTCTGGCAGACAAATTCACAAATTGATGTTTAAAATGCTGCTCTGCAAAACTCATCATTCTACCTTTAGCTGAAATCATCTTTTCTCTAAGCATTTTTCATTTTTCCTGTTCCTAGCGTATGTCTCAAATTTGGTGTATAAAACTGGTATCCAAGGGCTATTTTAAATTCATACAATTCTTAAGAAAAACAATTTAACATTTTAGGTGTATATTGCTGCACTAACAGATATCCATAAATTAAGGCTGCACTTACTTTTCTGCCTAGCAATGCACTTGTCTGCTTAAAATGTGTTGATTAAATATGATATTGCAAGTTCTTCATTAAATGAGACACCTGAATTTCATTCTGGGCTTCAGTGAACAATGCTGAGTGTCATTCAAAGTGACAGGTCAAGTATGCTTTTTTTTGCTCACACAAATTTGCAAAACATCCATGTTCTTGAGATGATCTTCAGAAGAAAGGAGGCTGAATAGGGTAAAGTCAATGCATGCTGGCTGGTACAATACAGCAGCTGTCTACACAGCCTTCTATACTCCTCTATCAACATGGCTTGCCTGGTTTTTAAGTCACCAGATAAATGAAGCCCATGAAGTTCTAATAGAAAAAGAAATTGCAACTCTTTTGTAAATCAGTGCTTGACAGGCAGTAAAAGACATACAGTGTGTAGGTTATAGCACAGGCTTTGGAATTCAGCAGAATTTGGGTCAAATCTTGCTCTAATTTCTTAGAGTTTTTCGTTGGAGATATATAATCCCTGGACCTCATTTTTCCCAATTGAAAAATGGAGACAACAAAAGTTATCTTGCAAAATTTTTAGACAAATTAAACAAGCTCATATTTGTATATCTGATATGTCTTAGGGCCAATCAAAAATGACCATTTTATGAAATGTGTTAGCATTGACGTATACTACCACAGGTGATGAAGACATTAAGCTCAACAGCTCAGCCACACACAACGACTAGCTGATGGCCTTTGGGAGTACAGATGTGGTTCATGGCCTGGAGACACTTTGTCACAAGTGTTCCTGGCTCTCTCCTCCAGAGCAATCACTCTTTCTTCCTCACTACCACAATCCTGTCTTGGTTGTAGATTTTGATTGGCAGAACCATATTACACTAATCATATTTTCTTCATTAGTGGTTAAATTAGTTATGGTCATGTAACATAGTTTTACACTTAAAAGATGTAAGAGGAAGACTAACGAGAGACTTCTAGAAGGATTACTCTTCCTGACAAACAAAAAAGAGGTCTTTATAAGGAGAAAAATGCTTTTTTCTTGTCACCACCCTTTACTATTTAGAATATTGTCATGTGAGAGGATTCAAAGCTTGGAGCTAAGGCAGTAATCTTTCAAACATTAAGTGAAAAACCTGGTGACAAAAGCTGAGACAATGATTGAACAGAGGAAGCAGGCAAGGGCCTAGCTCTTGAAGGCATAACTGCTATGTCAGATTGCTCAGAGGCTGCCTAACTCAGGGATTTCTGTTAGTACAATTTTGAAAAACTCTTAATTTGGCTTCTAGTTACTGTTAGCAATAATATCCTAACTTATTCAAACAATATGCACAGTAATAATGTGGAGTTCAATCTTAAAATTGTATTATCATTTAAATATTCTAAATCTTCTTTGCTAAGTATCTACTTAATCAGAAATTTTCTAGTCTTTCATGGACAATTCACTAAGGAAAAAGGACATCTATTAATAATTAAGACTTGATTTTATTTTACTTGATTTTATTTCATTTTATTTTACTTTAGTCTTTTCTTTCTGTAGGGAAGAATGTTCTTTCATTCAACAATCACTTATCACATTCTCAATATATTCTATGTTAAGTACAAGGTATATAATGAAACAATACCTTTAAGGAGCAGATAATTGACAAAAAGAGAAAAAAAGTTTCTCATAAATAGCTACAATTTGGAACAATATGAGATATATAAAATGTGAAAAAGCAAGATGTGAGTTTATTGAAAAGTAGAAAAGTAGAAAGATTAAGCTCTTTCTAAACCACATATCCTAAAGAAAAAAATGGAAAAATCTTGAAATAATGGAACAAGTAAAGGTTTTGAAATGGGAGAAATATTTGATCTTGGTTTACAACAACTTACCAGCTGAATGATCCTGCACAAGTTAATTAAACTCTCTGAAAGTGTACATATTTGTAAAATGAAGATAATGACACCTTACTCAGGGAGTTGTGGATAGATTAAATGATGCTTATAAAACCCCTGGGGCATAATTGTCACTGTATACATTTTAATTATCTCATTAATCTTGGATATATATGGAACAACTATTTTGTGATAAGTGTCATTTTCTTATATTTCAATATTTCATTCATATGCATTCTCACACATTCATTCACATGTTTTAGAAAAGTAGGCAGTAGAGTTAGCAGTTTTGATCATTTTTTTAAGAAAAAATTATTATATTTACTTAATATGTATACACAGGAAGCACCAGAAAATGAGGAGTGTTGTTTTAGAGACAAAGTCTCACTCTGTCGCCCAAGCTCCAGTACAGTGGTACAATTAGAACTCACTGCAACCTTGAATTCCTGGGCTCAAGTGATCCCCTCTTGCCTTAGTCTCACAAGTAGCTCAGACTACAGGTGTGTACCACCATGCTCAGCTAATTTTCATACTTATTTTAGAGACAGGGCCTCACTATATTTCCCACGCTGATCTCAAACTCCTGGCCTCAAGTGATCCTCCTATCTCAGCCTCTCAAAGCTCTGAGGTTACAGGCATGAGCTGCCAAGCCTGGCTGACAATTTTTGAAAAGGGAGTTATGTGCTTTATTAATTTGTGTAAACTAAATTATTTAGTAATCTATATAACCTGAAATACCATCTCATTTCTGCAGTAACCTGGGCATGTTATGTAACCTCTCATATCCACATTTAATGCTTGATAAACTAGAAATATTGAAATAGATAAGCTCTAATTACCTCTATAACTCTTTGTCTGCTCAAATGATATAATTTTCAAGAATCCAGGATCTGGGATGTGAACTCAAATACTTTGATTCTGAGTCTAGTGTTTTTGGATACTACATAAAAATGAAATAATAATCAAAATTCAGATCACTGCAAAAAAAGTTTAATTTCACTTTCCACTTTTAGTGTCTCTATTAAATATGAATTATTCTTCAGTCATGCATAGTTTCAGGTTAAACAATGTTATACTGATGTAGATAAAAATGTCAAGTAAGTTGCTGAGAAAAGGGACTAGACACCCCAACAGCAATGAGCACAATGTCCAAAACTTGGTTTCTAATATAATTCTCTAATAAAAGGTATCAGAGTTCCTTGGACAATTGGCTGGAATTAAGGAAATACATGATAAAATTGAAGCATCTCATAATGACACAAAAGAAGAAAATGTTTGAAAAATAAAAAAATTCAGGGGCACGTTAAGGGAAAAAAGTGCAAATCTGAAAGAGTTTCCAATGTCCAAAGGTGAAACAATTTGAGCAATAAAACAAATCACACCTATTCTGAATAACATTTATAATGAACTAGATTATAACACAAAGTATAAAATAAATATCCATTAATCCTTATTTATATAAATAAATAATTGAATAAATGCTAAATGTGGGAGAAGAGATAAATCTTCCATGTAGAAGTATTCCAGATAAATTATGTAGGTACACCTACAGGCAGTGGAGATAAATCTTTCCCAAGTATCCCAACATGGACTGTATGTCCATGTTAGTGAGTCTATTCCAAAGAATAGTGTATGTAAAAGTGTGGGGAATGTGAGGGTGGAGTAGTAGCTGGTGGTACCTTTACCGTGGAAAAACCTGACACTACCTCTATGTAAGCCAGGTGACCAAGGTTTACATCAATAGTGATGAGTCATATTGTATCATGTATCCCTGATAAGACGTGATCAGAGGGGCACTTCACTAGTATTATATTATTGTTCTCCAAAACCCTACAGCCCAATATAACTATAAAAAAAAAACATCAGACAGACCAATATTGAAGCACATTCTACAAAATATTTGAGTAGAAGTCCTCATAATTGTCAATGTTATAGAAAAGAGGGACAATTTGTGAAACTGTCACAGACCAGAAGAGGCTAAGGAGACATGATGACTAAATAGACTAAATGCAATGTGATATCCTGGAAGGGATCCTGAAATAGACAAATGATTCTAATGGACAAATTAGTAAAATTCATACACAAGTCTGAAGTTAGGAGTAATGTGTCAGTGTTCATTAGTTGTGACAAGTATACCATGATAATGCATGCTGTAACCTTGTAAGGAGTATACAAAAGTGCTCCACAAATCTTTCTATAAATCTATAACTATTTTAAAATTAAAGTTTATTAAAACAAAAAAAGGAATTTGAGATTATATTTTTCTTATGCTTTAATTTTTAGGTATTACTGAAATACTGAAAATTAATTATCCTGCATAACATATGACGAAATTCCCTCTAGTGACCTTCAACAAATAACTTTGACTTATGAACAGTTTTAACCTTTCAGCTCAAAATGTGTTGTGTATATGAGTTTGTGTGTTAAAGTGTTCATGCATATCTGTGTATGTTTTGCAATTTATCTGAGAATTTTAATTATTATCACCCCAAATTTCCTGGTCCCTAGGGCTGTGTCTTAATATTTTTTCAGCTATAGTACATTAACAATTAAAATACTGGGACTAAGAGAATTCATGACATGAGTTCTTATTAATGATGTATTTTCCCCCAACCAACATAATTAGCTGCTTTCTTCTTGTTTTTAGGGCATGGGTGAGAATGGCCTTTCAAATAAAGGAGGAAGACAGTCTTAGTGTGAGCACCAGCTGCTTGTGGAGGTTGCACACCAGCATTGCCAGCTGCCCACAAACTCAAATATGGAAGATTTCTTCATCCTCTATAATTAAAAATTATTTCCACTTCCACTCTATATACTTTAAAAATAAATACTACTTTGTGTGTTGGGGTAAGTCTTGGCTTAAATCATGTCAAATTGTGGTGAATAGTCAGAGTGGAATTGGGTATTGGATCAGTGTATACGTTTATCAAATTGTATGCTACTGTTATCATCTGTGGTGACCCAATCTCCAAGTACATGAAGGTCTGAAAGCTGCGGCTATGTAACCTTTTTACAAAGATTATTTTGCAAGACAATCTAGCTTTTTCTTTAGAGTTTTGCTTTCTCCAAGTGCTCATCCTTTATAGACCAACCAGGATGCTACAGTATCTAAAATCATCATTATATATATATAGTCTGAGGATCTCTTTTTAGAGATATCTTCTATCAACAATAGAATGAAAATCTGCGAATACTTACTTCTTCAAAGATATTCCTCTGCATCCATAAATGGTTTGTTCTATTGTTTGTATCCTTAAAAATCTCCCTAATAAATATTAATTTGGTCATTCTAAAGACAACAGCAGAATAATTCAGTCCAGTATTCCGTACGTTTTAAGGTAACATCTATCTAGAAATTATTACCAACTTGGAGGTGACATATTCTAGGGAAAAAAAATGCTGCCAGGAAGTGATAAACACACAAAAACAAAGTTAATATCCTAAATATTAACTTCTGCATTTTACTTACTTAAGCATGTTGAAAGCTTAAAGTTTGAATTCATGGAACCAGGAAATTTAAGATGGCTTGCTGGCCCAGAAAGGACTAAAGGACATTGTAAAGTAACTGGACAACACACATTTGAGGAACATTGATAAACATTTTGATTTCTTATACATGATACTACTCCCCTAGTACAGATAACTCAAGTGTTTTTATCCTTTTTCATGTCCTAAATCTTAGCAGGAGTTTCCAGGCAAACGTGTCATTTTGGAATAAAAATTAACTAGTTATCATATCAAATTGAATATGAATATTGAATTAAATAAACTAAATTTAGGGAAATAATGAACTTCACATTAGTAGTTTAGGAGAAGTACAATAAAATTTTCTCATCATCCAAGAAGGAGGCTGAATCTCCTGATAGGAACTATAATTACTGAAAGGACTATAATTAGGTGGTGACATGTTATTCCAGTGAGGGAGAAAAATGAAGAGGAATAAACATGCTAAGCCTCTGCATATTAGGAAGAACAAATATCTCTGAAATAAGATAAATCTGCATTTGAAATTACTGGAAGAGAGAAAAACATGATGTGACACTTAAATTTGAAGGGTTAAAATGTGTAAAAAGCAGAATAAAATGAATACTGACTAACAATAGGAACCAGTAAATGTTGGCAATGAGAGAATGCCCTGTGTGAGAAATGTTAGGAGACTATTTCCTTGAAATGGAAATTTGAAAATCACAAACAAAATTGCTTGATCCAAATTGTCAGGCTTCCCTAGGTGGGATGTACTCGGTGAAGTAGAGATTGTGTTTGACAATTCAGTGTCCCTAGAGAGAGCAATTATGGTACAGATTTTTAAAAGAATAAGGTTTTCATTAGAGTTTGGTGAGAAAGAAGAAATTTGATGGGCAAAGGCATAGGAAGAGGCAAAAAGATGAGGCAAAGTGCTCAGACTTCTCTTTCATGAAATTTGGTCATGAATGGAAGGCAAGCTGAGACATCAGCTTAAGGGCAATGAAAGTTTACAGATTCATTCGTTTAGTCATTTTGAACATGGCTGTCAGTTGAGAGAATCACCGGTGTCAAAGCAAAGGTCAGAAAAAAAAAAAAAAAAATCAGTGTGGCCGGGCGCGATGGCTCACGCCTGTAATCCTAGCACTCTGGGAGGCCAAGGCGGGCGGATTGCTCGAGGTCAGGAGTTCAAAACCAGCCTGAGTAAGAGCGAGACCCCGTCTCTACTATAAATAGAAAGAAATTAATTGGTCAACTCATATATAACTAGAAAAAATTAGCGGGGCATGGTGGTGCATGCCTGTAGTCCCAGCTACTCGGGAGGCTAAAGCACGAGGATCGCTTGAGCCCAGCAGTTTGAGGTTGCTGTGAGCTAGGCTGACACCACGGCACTCACTCTAGCTAGGGCAACAAAGTGAGACTCTGTCTCAAAGAAAAAAAAAAAAATCAGTGAACAGTAATATGAGTAAATCCCTGGAAGATGTGGTGTGGGAACTGAGGATGAGGACAAGCCATAAGTTTAAAAATAACTAGAAAAGTAGCACAGAGAGTTTCAGTCTGTGAGACCTCTTTTTTCTCTTGGAATTGACTGTGTGGGTGTATGTGTTCCCTTGCAACAGAGGACCTTGCTATGTGCTTTGAAGAAAAGAATATGTAAATATTGATGAACATTTGAGAGTGAATCCTTGAGAGGTTTCTCAGAGTCCTGATACTCAACAATTTTAGTTTCCTTCAGGAGAATATTGATATCATTCCAGGACATGTTTGCATAAGCAGTTAAAGTGAAAGTATATTGAATTAAAATAGAATTTTGTTGTTGTAATTAATATACCACTGAAATGATACAGACTTGTATTTCAACAGAATAGCTAGTATAGCTAGGAAAAATAGAAGAAAGGGTAATATTGTGAAATTTCTAAGTTTCTACACTTATGTTCCTTTTTCAAGCCAAAGTGAAGTGAAAATACTGCAAGTGGAAAAGAATCATAATAAGCAACAAGCAAGGTCAAGATAATCACAAGCCAGAGGTTTCATTGCAGAAAAGGATCATCGGCTATAAAACGATAAAATAGATAAATACATGTCAAGACAATAACCCAGGATATAAAATTTGCCTTCCCAAGTCAAGAGCCATTATGGTAAATACCTATTTAAATTTTCACTTTAATGTTTACTTTTGAAGCAAACTAAAGAAATATATATTCCAAACTGTTATAATCAGTATGAGATTGTTATCCCTGGCATCTAGTTAAGAGTTTAGAAAGTCGGATAAAATTTCTGTTACAGCTTAAAATTATATGCATATTATATATTGCATTTTTGGTTCAATTTCTGTATTAAAAAATAAAATAGTTAAGTCCAAGCAAATAACTTTTAATAAGAAAATGAATGGTAGACATTATTGCTGCTCATCACTTCCGGGAATGCAGGGATAAAATTTATTCATGCCATTGAAGTTAGATATGGCCATGTGATTTACTTGACCCATGAAGCTCAAGTGAAATAGATATCTGTACTCTCTGCCTGGAGGCACTCAGGAGCCAGTGTATGGTGCCAGCAGTGGTCTTGGAAACACAGAGCTCTATAAGGCCTCTGTGTGAAAAAGAAATAAACATTGATATGACCACTTATGATACTTATGGATTGTTTAAAGATATACTAGTATATTCTAGCATATTTCACTTTATATATGATAATATTTAATTTTTATCAATCATTTTAACATTAAATTCACATAACTAAAGTATGATTGAGAGGACTGGATGAAATAATATACAATAAAATATAGTTTATAATAAATCTAAATAAATGTTATTTGATATACATTTGATTGAAGGTTTAATTTTGTCACATTTTAAATATTTTAATTATTATCTCTCTATGTACTTACCCTATGATTAACACTATAGTGTCCAACATTATTATATATTATCTTAAAGAAACATTGGATTGCAAAACAGATGCTTCTCAATTTATGATGAAATTAAGTCCTGGTAAACTCATAATAAGTAAAAATATTCCAAGTCAAAATGCATTTAATATCCCAATAAGCCCATCATAAAGTTGAAAAATCGTAAGTTGAACCATTGTAAATCCAGAGACTCCTCAACTTAGAATGTAGGTAAGTACCAATAAACCCATTGTAAAATTGAAAAATGCTAAGTCAAACCATCGTAAGTCAGAGATGTCTGTATTTCTTTTAAGGAAGCAGAAATGATATTAATTTATAATAATCAAGTGTATTGCTTTTATAATATACATGGTATTAGAATGATAATTGCTTAGTATAATTGTAGCCTGTGTTTCAATGGAATAAGCAACATAGGATATTCTTATATTCATAATTGTATTAGGAATCTGAGTGTTTGAAACATAGTACAGATAACTAAATATCAACACTGTCAAAGAAAAAATGCAATAGGCAGTTTATGAAGGCAAGGGAGACACTTCATTCCAGACTACTGCAATAGGAGAGAGATTGAACTCAACTCCATGGAAACAAAAGGTAGAAGGAATTTTAAATACTAGAGTGAGCTAATGGCTTGAGGGGTGGGAAGGGTAAGTCAGTTTGATTAGGCCATCAGTGTTTGCTACTCGGTGTTTATCAAAGTTAGGCTCCTACCCTCCCACAGAGGCTGGGAGATAGGGGTATTATCTTTTGTGATGATTACATTTAAAGTGATTGCTACCAGGTCTTTGAGAAAGACATTGATGGGCTGTAAAACTGACAAGAGGCTGAGAGAAGATTTACATTTCAAAGGGACAGAGAAAAACTTTACAATTGCAAATTTTCTAAAGTAAATGCTCTAAGAAAAGGGAGGTCAGTGGCCTATACTCAGGGAGAATGCTGTATAAAGTTTAGTCAAGCTGAGGAGACTGTTAAGGTCATCCTGGTTAATACTTATCATTTTTATCATTCATTCATGATCTGTCTTCATAGATCCACTTCACATACCTCACAGTATGAAGAAAATGTTTTCACTACCTGAAACCCAGAATCAGCAATTTAACCTTCACGTTTAATGAGTTGCTTGGACTAGATTAGTGGGAAGAAAAGTATGATTTATATGAAAAGCGATGAAAGCTTTTTCTATCAAATTAATGAATGACTATATTTGAATTAAAATAGGCTTAAAGAAATCAAATTAAGTCTGAAATGCTGCAGTGTCAATAAATTTTACAATATAAATATTCATAAAAAGAGAAACAGTCATATAGTAGGCAAATCATTGCAGGTATCTTGTTCTTCTTTGAAGGCAGGCACAAAATTCATCATTTGAATCATTATTCAGTTGGTAGAATCATACTTTCATAGAGCATTTAAAAATGCCTAAGCTGTGGCAGGAGTTTACTTGAGTTTCCCCTGATTCTCAAATATCAATTATTGAACTCAAGACAATTTAGTAAACTTTAGGGCTTAGCGTAGCAGCCAAACAGAAAAACTAAAGAAAAATCAGATTTAACTTTCAGTTTTATTGCCGTTCAGTTCAGTTACTTTTGCTAATTGGGGGCAGGGGGTGGTTCCTACAAGAAGCCAGGTGGTACTAATAAAATAGTGAAAGAAGCTGGCTCAAGTAAAAAAGTCAGACACATCCTTTCACACATTATTTACCTTTCACCCCAGTTTTCCCTCTCATCTGCTTGCATCTAAAACTCCTCTAACAAGGAATGGCTCCATATTTCTATAGTCATTGTATTTTTACCATATTCAGGAAAATCTTTTTTAACCAATGAGATGAGGAATGTTGCACACAGTTCTATTCTTTGTCATAAATTTTGGTGAATGTTTTTGGTGATTTTGGTGAACTTTTTTTTCATAGAACTTTGCAAATATCTACTTCCCATTTAACAAGAACTTTAAATAAAAAAAAAATATGAGTTCACAAAGCACTAAACTACAGACATAAATACAGTCAGTACATTAAAAAATACCAGAATCTACATGTGGTGGGGGAATTGGGCAAACAAATTATAATGTGATATCACAAGTTCCATTATGAAGATATGTAGATGATGATGATGGAGGACAGAGAAAGAATACCTAACTCAGTTTGGACAGTGAATAAGTTTCCCAGAAGGGATAGTACTCATTATAAGTTCTGAAACTCAATTAGGTGGAAGATGAGGAGAATCATGCTATTTAGAGAACAGTATTATGTAGAGATCTTTAATTTGAAAGTACAGAATATTTCGGACACTCTCAAAAGTAGTACAGCAAAGTAAATGTGGATATGTAGTCATTGGCAGGGAGCAAGCTGAAGAGGTAGGTAAATTTTAGATCAAGACTGGTATTTATGCCATGAAAAAGACCTTGGATTTTTATCCCATGTAGCGTGTGAAATGTTTGCATATTAATAAGTACTATAAAACCTATAGAATTTAATATTTATTGAATTAAATTCAACTTAGGAATTACTCTTTGTAAGTTGTTTTCCAGTAGATATCACTTAAATTTTTTTCTTCAAAATAAAAATAGCCTGGTTCAGTGTGTTTGAATAGTGAACTTTCCAGTCAATTTCATTTACCTATGAGAAATCTATTACATAAAGTAAGGTTGGTGGTATTTTAAACATTTACCTTATTTGCCATAGGTGAAAGTAGAAATCATTGTGCTAAGAGAGTAACATAGTGGTTATACTGTCAACCATGAAATATGATTATTAGGAAAGTTAGGGAGATAAACACAAAATATCAGTTTCTTAAGGGAAATAGCTGAGAAAATTTTAAATTCATGAGCTCCATTGGATATTATGTTGCTTGGAAATATTTATGTGAATATTATGGTATCCAAGTTTCATGATAAGTGGTTACTGAAAAGCTGAGTTCCACCTCTAGCCAATTTTTGGCATGTGACTACATTAATCTTGAATGCAGGGCTATATTAATCCTTCTTACACTCTTCTCAGCAAAAATAAGAAATATGTCATCCTCAAAACAAGCCCCTAAACAGGTCTGCATGAATTTGGAAGCATATTGACATAAATGAGGAAGAGCAAGGAAAAATGAGTCCCTGTGGAACATGAAGATTTATTGTGGCAGGAGGAGAAGTTAAAGCACCTAGAGAAATGAGTTGCTCATTGCCTGTTTGTGTAAATAAAACTTTGTTCCACAGAATTCATTTTGTAGAGCTGATATGAAGTTAGAAATTAGTACCTAATGTCAAAACCAATTATATAAGAAACTCTTTATCTTTACAATAAATTTTATAATATTCTTTTCTGTTAAAAACTGGATAAATTTTAATACAATATATAAATCTTATAAGTATACAATATCAATCTCTATATTTTAAAACTAATCTTGGAACATGAGAAAACATACAGCGAACAAATTTAGAAAGGACCACCAACCAATTAAGCTAATACTCATATATCATATTAATGAACTTCAGAGTACTTCTGGACCATCTGTATATGATATTATGAGACATTACTGCACAATACTTGTCTGTGTAACTCCTGGAACATGGAAAAAAAATTTGTTTTTATTAACTTTACTTTCAAAAATTCAACTTTCCAGGTCATAAAGAAGATGTCATTGAAATCTAGGCTTTTATTAATACTAGTTACTTTTACTAGTTGCTGCATTAGACTAAAGATTCATTCAGAAAAGCTTAAATTATATACTTATCTGAGTTGCAGAATGCTATCCTTAAGTCATTCCACAAATATTTATTGAGTGCTAACTTTGTCAGACACTTTCCTAATGTAGGGATATACAAATTTAGAAAACAGAAAGAATCTTATTCTTATGGTGTACCTATTATAGTAGGCAGTGACTGATTAATATGAATAAATAAAATTCTGATATGTGAAGTGACAAAAGATTTATGGAAAAAAATAAAATGTTATTCTGTTAGGGTGATCTCTCTGATGAGATGTTATAGCAGAAATTGTGAATGTTGCCAAGTATTTTGACAAAAAAAGCTAAGATATGACTTTCAAAAATATGTATTTAATGTGTAATATTTTACCAAATTTATTAATTAGTGGACGGAAAAGGAAGGTGGTAAAGTTGATTCAAAAAAATATTTTGAGAATTTGGCCTTTTACAGGCATTATAATAACAAGACAAGTTAGAATAAAACTCCTAAACTTGATACCAACATTGGTTAACATGCTGGTGGGCAATAAAACATAATTTTAGGGATTATCTTTTCTTCTGAAGAGATCTTTAGAAATTAACACATAACATAACTGGGTTTTGGCTCTAATCAAATAGGAAATAACAAGGTAAAACAAAAATTTTCCTACAGAATTAAATAATCTTTTACTGGGCTTCTTAAAGAACAGTGTCCGACATCACATTGAAAGAATATGGCAGTATTTTCTTTTGATTTCCAAGTTTCTGATAATTTTTATTAGCAATGCTCTGCAAATATTTGACTTACCATCTTATATTTTCCTTAGTTGAGGCAATATGACTAATTGGGGCTAATAAAATATAAGTAAAAGTTGGAACTTGCTTTTAAGCTATAGTAAAAAGCTCACTCATGATTCTTTAGCATCTTTCTTACCCTACTATACCATCTAAAGAAGATACGTATTCTATATTGTGTGCCTGAAAATTGGTCAAGCCTCCATGAGCCTGCATTCCTGGGTGACTGTACATTAGAGATATCACCACTTCCTTCAGGCTCCAACTCCCACATAACAATGAATATGTAAAAATAAATTAAATATTTATCTTTGCAGTGTTAATTCCCTAATTTTTTGGTGTCAATTTATTATCACCTTGTAACTTGCCTATACTAATCAATGCAAAAATTGTTATCAAAAATAGGGTGGCATCTTAGAAGTTAGCCAAAAATTCTTAAGAGCTCTATTATGAGAGATTTAAAAGATGGTCATTTCTGTTACACGGTGCAAAATACTTAGTAAAATTCTCTCCTGAGGTTCCCTGGGAGGCAGATCACGTATTCTATAAGATTGTATTGCTAGGAAAACAGGTTGCATCACTGAATGCTGATGGTACATTTTTGTTGTTGTTATGGTCTGAATTGTGACTTCTCCACCCCCTATTCTTATGTTGATGCCCTAATCCTCAATGTAATTTTAATTGGTGGTAAGAACTTTGAAAAGGTAATTAAGGTTAATGAGGTAATTAAGGTTAATCCAATTTGACTGGTGTCCTTAAGAAGGGAACACACCAGAGATGCTCACTCACAGAAAGGCCACGTGAGAACACACAGGGAAGGCAACCATCTTCAAGACTAGGAGATAAGCTTCAGGAGAAACCAAACCTACTGTTGATTTTGGACTTCTAGACTCAATACTGCTGGAAAATAAATTTCTGTTGTTTGAGCAACCCAGTCTGTGCTATTTTGTTATGGCAGCCTTAGCAAACTAATACCGTTGCTATTGACTGCGCTTGGCAAGGAATTATGAACAAAAGATTATTACCTCAGGAAAAAAAAAAGTGACTGGTTTGCTCCCTGTGACCTCAATTTTTCTATGGCAAGGAGAAAACTGTGAAAACTGTGTGGCTTTCAAGAATAACAAAGTATCCAAACACACTTCATATGTGGACAAAGAAGAAAAATTGGGGGAGGGAGGAACCTCTCAAAAGACAGCACAAAGAACTATAGTGAAAATGATAGTTCTCGCAGGAAACAAAATCAATGGTTAATCAGGATCAATTTAACATCCCAAGGGTAAAGGGCTCTCATAATTGCCAGATAAATTGCTGAATATATCCCACTCTTCTGCCTCTTAAATATTTTTTATTCCTGTGCCTATTTCTAAATTATGTACTGTTTGGAATGAGGGAAATAGGATATTTTTATTGTTTGGTTAACTGGACAGAATGCAAAGCTGGCCACACACCACACTTAAATTCTGGGCTTTGATACACTCTCCAGTGCCTGGAGAGAATTTTGGTTTGTATCTATCAAGGATAAGTTGAGTGTTTTAAATGTAGGAACAAGGAAATGATGGGATATTTGATGAACAAACAAGAAGATTACATTGGAAACAGAAAGGTTAATTAATTGATTTATTGCTCTCCTGTATTTCCTTCCCTATTGTAGCTATTAATAGATGGATCTGGGTGATAAGTATTGGAGACAAAATGGGATTGGACATGCCTACTATTATTCCTAGACTGAGGCAGTAAAATTTGCGGGGTGCATTTTTACCACAGCATAAGCTAGCCAGGCGTCCTCAAACTACAGCCCATGGGCCACATGCAGGTGTTTTTGCCCATTTTTTTTTTTTTACTTCAAAATAAGATATGTTCGGTGTGCATAGGAATTTGTTCATATATATTTTTTTAAACTATAGTCCGGCCCTCCAACAGTCTGAGGGACAGTGAACTGGCCACCTGTTTAAAAAGTTTGAGGACCCCTGAGGTCCTAGACTATCCTGATAAATAGAGGCAGAGATACAAAGTTTCAGATTAGGTCATATGGATATCTGGGAAAACAATGTTCTACACGTAGAAAACTAGGTCTGGACAGCCTCTGACTTAGGAGTATTACCAGTTTTTTATTTGTTTGTTTTTGAGAAAATGTCCATCCCTACATGTGATACATTGGTATTGTATATAAAACTGTTAATATTATAACCTCAGTTTATAGCCTAGCCTAAACATATTGTGATATTATATCGCTGTTGAGCAAATTTTCTGATAAATAAATATGTAGGTAGAATCATTTAAAACTTTTAGAATTATTGTTAATTATTTTGCATTTTCAACACCATTGAACATTAACTCAGAAGCAACACATCCATCTAAATAATCTGTTCTTAACTTGCAGTCTGGTTTTAATATCATAACATTACAAGCTCTTTCGATCTCATGGAGATAGAGAATAGAATGATAGTTACCAGAGGCTGAGAAGGGTAGCAGGGAGCGGGAGATTAAGTGGGGATGGTTTTTGGGTGCAAAAAATACTTAGGCATAATTAAATGAACAATATTTGATAGCACAACAAAGTGACTATAATCCTTTTTTTCATAATTTTTCTTTTTATTTATTCATATTATGGGGGTACAAATATTGTTAGGGTTACATATATTGCCCCTGCCACCCCTCCCTTACCCCGTCATGCCAGAGCTTCAAGCATGTCCAACCCCCAGGTGGTGTGCACAGCATCCATTATGTAAGTACACACCCTTCTCCTCCTCCCCCCTCTTACCCACCTCCTGGTGACTATAATCTTTTTGAACATCTTGGTTAATTTCCTCCCAATTTCAGTCATTCCTCTTAACTCTGTCTAGAGAACTTTTGTAAAGAAAGGAGACCTTATTTTGTTGTTCTGACTGTACCACTCCTATTTAAAGAGTTTTTCTTCTATCTATGTCAAAAAAGAAATAAAATTGAATTGATATATTTAAATGCTTTATAAAACACACAAACTATTACATATTTTACTACGATTATTCCTATTTATGTATTTCTACTATAAATGCTCAAAACGGCTTTTTTTTCTTACTATTGGAATGAGCTATTTTGGTTATATTTGGTCTTGTCCTATGTTGTTCATTTTGTCCTATGTAGTATATTTGGTCTTGTCTTATGTAGTTGATTTTTATGTTTCTAATGCCTTACGAATGACTTAAGATAGCTAAGAAACTTAAAAATTTTCTTAATAACTATTTAGTCTTGACAAAAATAAAGTAAATATATTGAGATAACTTTTACTTAAAAAAATTTCTTAAAGGTAAATTTTATCTGTAATTAAGAGATACAACATGATGTTATAGAATACATACAGACATTAAAAAGTTACTACAGGGAAGCAAATTAACATATCCATCACCTCACATAGTTACCCATTTGTTTTATTTTTGTTGCAAGAGCAGCTAAAATCTACTCATTTAATCTGAACCCCAAAAACAGTACAATTTTGTTACCTATAGTCCTTACATTGTAAATTGGATCTCTAGACTTGTTCATCCTATATATCTGCTACTTTGTATTTGATCTCCATTTCTCCACTTCCTCCCCCGCCCAAACCCTGGTAACCACTGCTTTCTTCTCCATCTCTGTACACAATTCACCCTGGAACAACATGGGTTTGAACTGCCTGAGTCCACTTACATGCAGATTTTCCATCCAATCACAGTAGAATACTGCAAATATGCAACTGCTCTGTTGTACCAGAATCCTGGAGCCCCTGAAAAGTGGGGCACTTCCTGTACCTCAGCTTTGGTACCTGAAGAGGGTGTGACTGCTCTGGTTTTTAGGAAGCCTGAGGTCCCTGGATGTCTTCAAATATTAAGAAAATTTTTAAATTAAAAATATTAGGACAATTCTAAAAATTTATTTTATTATAAAACCAAGTTAATTCATTTTTTCATCCTATAAGTGTCCCAAAGTAAAAGGATTCATTACTTACTATGTATAACTATATTCACCAGCCTGAAAATACCTCAAATTTTAAAGTTTATTGCTGTAGGATATCAGTGTGGATAGGTTTATATTATGATTTCATCAATTATCACCCCTCTGAGGAAATCAGACATTTCAACTGGATTTTTATTATGACAGTGACAAAATTATTATATAGTTACAGTCAGTATATATAATAGATTTTTCAAATATCTCTCAGATTTGTATTCTTCATACTCCATGTGTGTGCAGTGCTTGTGTGTGTGGATTTTAAATTTTATCTAATGATCACAATAACCTTATGAGTTATTACTATTCACCTTCATATTACAGTTGAGGAACCTAAAATATAGAGAGATTAAATAGCTCTCTCTTTTTTTTTATTTCTGTGTAAAATCTCTCCCAAAACCTACTGGCTTAAAACAAACATTTGCGTTTGTTCATGAATTTCCAGATCAGGAATTTAGAAATGTCTTGGTTGGGAAGTTCTCTCATCAATACGAAGTTAGGAGGCAGCTAAGGCTGGAGAATCCACCTTCAACATGGCTTCTTCATTCATGTACCTGGTGCCTCACTGCTTCTCTGCTTCTTTTTGTATGTATGGAATCTCTTCCTGCAGAGTTTCTCTTTACAGCTTGCACTTCTCAAAGCATGGCCATCTCATTAATAAAAGTAAAGAATGAGAAGGCAATAAAACCTTCAATTATCAATCAAGGAAGTCAAGGAGTCCACCCTAAAAAAGTTTCAGATAATATAAGAACATATAAACTTTTAAACTTACCTACCTAAGCCTTATTTAACCTCTATTTTTTTATAATGACCATCCAAAGAAATTTGAAATATAAATTTAAGATATTAATTTTTTAGACTGTAAAAACAGAAGTGTACTAAGAGATACAATAGCTTTACTGCAAACTTTTGGGAGGAGAGGACTATGTAAAAAAAAAACAATAGATTTAATTAGAAGGAAAAAATTATGTTTATAGGACCTGTTGAAAGGCAGAAAGTGTTAATAAAATGAGTGTGCTCCTCAGGCTTTCTGGGAAGTCAGCATTTAGGTTTATTTGTTTTGTTTGCAGATTTCCCATACATAAAAAGAAATATATGAATTGCTCTTAGTGGTAGGAAAGATTTATGAGGTATTTTCTTATTGTATAATATTATATATCTTTTAGTATTTTGTAAGAGAAAAGGAAG
This sequence comes from Microcebus murinus, assembly GCF_040939455.1. Taxonomy (NCBI): domain Eukaryota; kingdom Metazoa; phylum Chordata; class Mammalia; order Primates; family Cheirogaleidae; genus Microcebus; species Microcebus murinus. The sequence continues at coordinate 42,289,312 of NC_134116.1, forward strand.
ATAGATCATACAATACACATGGAATCATTTCTCTTACCTTTCTTTGACATTTAGCTTAGTATGTCATTCATTCCTTTTGTGATAGAAATTATCATTTTGGAAGCCTTGAAGATAAATTTTGATGGAGAGACACTAGCTTTGCTTATAAAATACTTAGTAGTATCAGGTTTCCTATGGAAGGAAAATTAAACCTTGCATCATAAGGGAAAATGAAGAGTAGTCCTAGAACTGGGGTTCTAAAATGAAGGAAATGGTGGAACCACAAGATGGAAGGATCTTTGATCCCTGAAGGGCTACAAAAAAGCATGGCTCACAGATCTAGAATTCCTTCTTTGGCTATTGCTATGAGGAAAAAAATGATCCACTAATCACCTTAGGGTCTATTTGACATATTAACTAAGGTAATAAAATGTAATGTAATATAACATAATTTTATATTATATACCATAATATAATATATAATATAAAACATTATAACATATTTTATAATATATTATACTTTATATGGTAGTATAGTATTAAACATAGTGCCATATAGAGTTTGTGTATAGTAGTAAAATATTATACATACAGCATATATTATATATATTAGTGGATTATATATTTAAATATGTATTTGTGTATTATAGTATAGTACTATAGCATTATACACAGGTCATCTATACTATATACTACATAAAATAAAATTCATATATGCTGATATTTAACAAAACTATATACTTTTATTTGAATTTTCAAAAAGGGAAATAACCTAGAAATAACTTTTAAATATTATAAATGGGAAATACAAGCATAAAAATATGATTATCAAAGACAAATATTTGAAACTATTATACTTTTTTTTTTTTTTTTTTTTTTTTTTTTTTTTTTTTTTGAGACAGAGTCTCGCTTTGTTGCCCAGGCTAGAGTGAGTGCCGTGGCGTCAGCCTGGCTCACAGCAACCTCAATCTCCTGGGCTCAGTGATCCTACTGCCTCAGCCTCCCGAGTAGCTGGGACTACAGGCATGTGCCACCATGCCCGGCTAATTTTTTATATATATATCAGTTGGCCAATTAATTTCTTTCTATTTATAGTAGAGACGGGGTCTCGCTCTTGCTCAGGCTGGTTTTGAACTCCTGACCTTGAGCAATCCGCCCGCCTCGGCCTCCCAAGAGCTAGGATTACAGGCGTGAGCCACAGCGCCCGGCCTAAACTATTATACTTTTTCAGCTACATTTTTAAAAGATAGACACATCTTAGTAAGTTTCTATTTAAAATGATAAAAAGTTAACATCATAATACTTTCTTCAACATTTCTGCATCCAAATTTTTTTTTTTTGAGACAATCTCACTCAATTGCCCAGACTAGAGTGCCGTAGTGTCAGCCTAGCTCACAGCAACCTCAAATCCCTGGGCTCAAGCAATCCTTCTGCCTCAGCCTCCTGAGTAGCTTGTACTACAGGCATGTGCCACCATGCTCAGCTAAATTTTTTCTGTATATTTTTAGTTGACCAATTAATTTCTTTTGAACGAGATGGGGTCTCATTCTTGCTCAGGTTAGTTTTGAACTCCTGACCTTGAGAGATCTTCCTGCCTTGGCCTCCCAGAGTGCTAGGATTACAGGCATGAGCCACTGTGCCTGGCCTGCATCCAAATTTTAAATATGTAATATTATTGTTTATAATCAAAACATATTGTTTGCATTGTATATTTATTATTTATAAGGTTTATGACAATTAAATAAGTACATTATTCACAATCCCTTTTTTTTTTTTTTTTTTTGCCAAACCTTTTCTGTTTTTAAGTCCTTTCAGTCATCCTTTGGTTGGTTGAATTTTTTTATTTTCTAATAAAATTTACTTTTAATTTTAACATGGGCTAATGAGGACTCTTCCTTAAGTTCTTGAATGTGCAAATATGTCTGCATCCTATGTTTATAACTAAAGGAAACCTGTACTAGATAAAATTATTCATCATACATTAATTCCCAAATTTGTAGACATCTTGCCAATATTTTCTCTCATAATGGATTGCTGTGGTAAAGTCTGAGGTTTATCTCTCATCTTCCCCCATTTATGATTTTCTTTTGTCTCGATTTTCAAATGTTTTTGAAACTTTGATTCATTTTCTTTAGAGCACAATATTCTGTTTTAATTTTTAAATACAAATTTTATTGCATGTCAAATTTTTTTATATCTTTGATTTTTAAAAATATATTTCATGTGTTATTTTTATTTTATTAGCAATATTCATTATTCATATATCAGTTTAATATTGTTTTATATACTTGTGTTTATTTCTGTCTTTTATGCTTCTTTTCGGTTTTTTGTTTCCATAGCTTTCAATCATGTTTATTCAATTTTTTTCCTGCTGTTTCTAATATGGCTTTTATGTCTCTAAATTGCTGCTTCTTTTCAATTTGTTTTCCTGAAATTAGACTGCTCATGTAATCATTTCATTTGCTTATCTAATGCTTTAGTTTTTGACACCTTGTATTTCTTCTTTCAGCTCTTTAAAAAAATATGACTAAAATTTCTTAGAGACTGTAGAAACTATTTTCCTATTTCCTTTTAAAATTCCTCATCAGATTTTTTTCCTCCCATTTGATTTCGTTTCTTGAGTTTTTTCTGTTACTGCAAATAGACCCTGTATTTAATTCTTTTTTCCTATTCTTATTAGATTTTGCATGGAAAGATCATTTATCAAATATTAAGAGGAGATGGGACAGGCTATTATCTTCACTCAATTTTGTTTTTATAGAGATCACCTCCACTGAATCCTTTACACTGTAGCATTTCTCCCCTTGATTGTTGACATTTATAGGTCTGTGGCTCACAGCAAAGTCTTCTAATTACAATCCATGTGTGATGAAATCTCAGAATTACTTTCTTATCTCATTCCTTCACCCTATATCACCTCTGGGGAAGTCTGCAGGCTGGCAGTTTAGAAAAAGTTCAACTTATCCAAAATAGCACAACTATGTTAGCTGTGATAATGAAGACCAGGCTAATTTTTCTGATACTGTGTAAAAAATATCAAGACCAAGAAAACAAATAACTTAGCTCATTGCTCTTGAAAATATTTTCAGAGAAAGACAATACTACTGTCAACTAACTAAAACAATTTATTTATAAAGCCTAACAGCTTGCCCATAAAAAAGTTCCAATAAATAGTTTTCTCATTAAGGCACCTTAAATATCCTTGATTTACCATGCCCTTGGATCCAAAGCAATTATGTCATAAGCTCTTTACAATCCAGATAAGTGTTTTACCTCGTAAGGCTTGCTTTACCTAAGAAACTCTCTGCCAATGCTTCTGCAGCATGTCTTTTCTGTCAGTTTGACCTCTCCTGAAATTTAATGGAATAGAGCTCAGTCTGCTTCAGCGATTTCCTCCTCTTCATAGTCTATTCACTTTCTTAAACCTCATCGCTCTGATTAAAGTAAAATATTTCATATTTTAATAGATAGGTTTTAGAGGATTGTGGGGCCTACTAGAGAAATTTTTAACACAATCTGAGAAGTTATTTGTAGGATTTTAGAGTTTTTCTTTTTCTTTTGTTTTTTTGTTCTTTTCATTTTGGTTTAGAACTATAGAATAATAGAAAACTATGCACCAGAGTTGTGTTGCTTGAGAATTGTGATTTCCACATTTTATTGAAGATAGGGTTGTTCCTCTTTTCCCTTTTCTGTTCCTTTTCTTTTGCTTAGAGAACAGAAAAGACTTGCGTTATTTCATTGTTTCTTTGAAGATATAGTAGGTACATTTAATCCTTTTTTGTTTGATAAATGAAGTCAAAAGATGTTTACTCACCATTTTTAACTGAAATTCTCTCAATAATGCATTATTTAAATGAACCAAGCAGTAATATATATCAAAGAAAAAAATCAAGATGTCTTATTACTTACATGACTTATGACTTACTTATACCCATTGTATATACATATGGGTGTATATACACATATATTTTTCTCCTACCCCCAGGTTATTGTCTTAAGCAAAATATATTAATAAATTCTCAAAAGCAACCTTAGAATCCTCTTTTGCTACATCATCATTTTACAGGAAAATGATTTTAGAAAATTGAGTTTAAAATTGCATCTTTTCTTTTTTTATTTTAGAATATCATGGGGGTACAAATGTTTTGGCTACATAAATTGCTTTTGTACCATCTGTGTCAAAATTATAAGTGTGTCCAACCCCCAAATAGTGTGCATTGTACGCATTAGGTGTGAATTTATTCGTGGCCTCCTCCCACCTCCTACCTACTTGATTTCCAATGAATGTTATTTCTATATGTGCACATAAGTGTTGATTGATTAGTTCTAAATTAACGGTGAGTACATGTGGTGTTATTTTTTTTCCATTCTTGTAGTACTTCACATACAAGAATGGTCTCCAGTTCCAGCCAGGATAATATAAGAGATGTTAGTTCACCATTGTTTTATATAACCAAGTAGTACTCCATGATATACAGACACCACATTTTATTAATCTACACACATATTGATGGGTACTTGGGTTGATTCTTTGCAATTGTGAATTGGGCTGCTATAAACACTTGAATGCAAGTGTGTTTTTCATAAAATGTCTTTTTTTTCTCCTTTGGTTAAATACCCAGTAGTGGGATTGCTATATCAACTGGTAGTTCTACTTTTAGTTCTTTGAGATCTCTCCATACTATTTTCCAAAGAAGTTGTACTAGTTTGCAGTCCTACCAACAGTGTATGAATGTTCCTATCTCTTCACAACCATGCCAACATTTGCTGTTTGGGGACTTTTTGATAAAAGTCATTCTCACTGGAGTTAAGTGATATCTCATTGTGGTTTTGATTTGCATTTCCCTGATGATTAGAGATGTTGAGCAATTTTTTATGTCTATTGGCCATTAGCAGAATCAACATTGTTAAAATGTCTAAACTACCCAAAATATTCTACAGATTCAATGCAATCCCTATTAAAATACCAACATAATTTTTCTCAGATCTAGAAAAAAATAATTCTACACTTTGGATGGAGCCAGAGAAGACTCTGTATAGCCAAAGCAACCTTAAGCAAAAAGAACAAATTGGGAGACATCACCTTAGCAGACTTCAAGCTATACTACAAGGCTATAGTAACTAAAATAGCATGCTACTGACACAAGAACAAAAAAACGTAGGCCAATGTATCAGAACAGACAATCCAGATATAAAACCATCCTCATATTGCCATCTGATCTTTGACAAAGCTGACAAAAACATACACTGGGGAAAAGAATCCCTATTCAATAAATGGTGCTGGGAAAATCAGATAGCCACATGTAGAAGAGTGAAACAGAATCTGCACCTCTCACATAAATGAACTCACAATGGATAACAGACTTAAACCTAAGGTATGAAACCATAAAAATTCTAGAAGACAATGTTGGAAAAATTCTTATAGACATCAAGCTAGGCAAAGAATTTATGAAAAAGACTCGAAAAGCAATCATGACAACAATAAAAATAAATAAATGGGACCTGGTTAAATTAAAAAGGTTCTGCACAGCCAAGGAAACAATTCTTAGAGTGAATAGACAACCTATAGAATAGGAGAAAATATTTGCATGCTATACAACTAATAAAAGGCTGATAACTAGAATGTATAAAGAAGTCAAACAAATCAGCAAGAAAAAAATCAAACAACTCCATAAAAAGTATATAAAACACATGACCAGAAATATTCCTTAAAGTTATGTTTTTACAGCCCTGGAAGCATCAGGTTTTAGTCTTTGTCTCACTTACTTATTTTGGTGGCTGCAGTTCCTGAACATCATAAGAATTAGTTTCTATGGCAGAAATTGATCTTTGTGCTGATAGTAACTCACTCTTAACTGACCAGCTAGGGTTTTTTGTAACTCATTTTTATAGTTATTAGCTTTTACACTCTGCAAGTTTGCTTTTCCATTGGTTTCTTTAATAAAAACAAAACAAAACAAACAAACAAAAACTAAACAGAGATTTGTCTTACATATCATATTATAAATGTTATCTTATAATCAGAAAACAAGCTACCTTTTCTGGATATTTTTGTTGCTCTTTAAATTCACATGTTGCTTGTGGGATCCAGTTATTTATTATAATTAAGACTCATGAAGAAAGGTTTAATGATGAGAGAATGAGTAGTTAATCCTTGACCATGGCATTCCTCAAAAGGAAATCTTGAAGACCCTTTACAAATTAGTTCTTTGGGATAAAAATACAACCAGTTTTTGGACAGATAGCCAATGCAGATTTCTCAACAGTGACAGAAAACAAACCAGAGTTAATTACAAATCTGGTTTCTTAGCCTAGAATAAATAGTCTTCTTTTCTTAAGTCTAAAATTATCTCAAAGTAAATGTGAGCCTGTTTCCTAGTTATTTCTTTCTCATCCTCTTTTATTGTTCAATTGTAGTACTCAGAGCAAGAAATTTTGATGACATCTTACAATGCTAGATGCTTACTGCCATTTTTATGTGTGTTTCTTTTTTTATGTTGAATACTTAGCTTTAAATTGGGTTACATGTAAGCAACTAAAATGATTATGTCTTGGTATATTTATTAGAGAATAGCTTCCAATGAGATACATTTTAGGTAGAATCAGATTATATTTACCAATATTAAGTTTGAGAAGAGAAATAACCAGGATGAATAGATGAAAACTTAAATTTCCTGTCTTGTGATTGATTAAGCTTCACTAATCTGCTGTGGCATTGATTATATATATATATATATATATATATATATATATATATATATATATATATATATATCTGCTGTGGCATTGAGATATATATATATATATATGTATATATATATATATAGTAACATCCTTTTTCAGGTCTAAGATATGGGAGATGCATCATTCCTTTTTCTCTATTTCCCTGTACTGAACTTGAACTTTGCATTCACCTGCATAAATATATTGTATTTATGGAATGAATAGCAGCTTTAAGTGCCTCTGAGTCAAGGAATAGAAAATAAGACTTTAAGTGGTCAGGGGATTTTCTAGATACACTTAGAGATATATTTAATAAAAAATGATACAGTTGTTCACTAAAATGTTGTGTTAGAATATTTTTAGCTATCAGTGACTGAAAATCCAAAGTAACAGTGGCTTATGGAATTGAATTTTATTTCACTTTCAAGTAAATAAAATATGCCAAGAGGTATGTTGTCCATGTCTGTTTTTGGACCATGGTATTATAAAATTAGCTTCTTTCCACCTTGTTTTCCACCATTCACAGATTATAGCTTTATACAAAATAATCCAGTGTTATCCATCGTGTCCTTATCCCAGGCCCCAGGGAAGAGAAGGTAGGAAGGGAAAAAAGAAATTCTTTAGAAAGTGCAAATTCCATTTATCGTTATATGTCATCACTTAGTACTCACTCATATATTGACACCTAGGTACTAAAGAGACATGTAAACGTTAATTTGGGTTTTCATAATGCAGCTAAAAATTAGTTGTGTTGCCAGAGAAGAGGGGGAAGTAGATTTTCAGGCACAAAGAATGATCAGTTACACTCTCTATCATGCTGGGTTTTTTGCCTTAATTCTTAAATGTACTTGAACATGTAAGTTAAAATGTAAGCTTCATGAGAGCATGGACTTTTCAGTTTTTTTGGTTTTTTTTTTTTATGCTGTATTCCCAACATGTAGCAGAGTGTCTGTCACATCATAGGCATGTAATAAAAATTTTAACTCTTTTTTTTTGAGGTATGAGTGACAGAAAAATAAAAGCTGTACATATCTAATATATACAATTTGAATTTGGAGATAAGTTATATCCATGAAACCATCACCTCAATTTATGCCATACACCTGTCATGTCTAAAAATTTTCTACCATCCTCTTTATTAATAATAAAAACTATTATTTTTATTATTTGGTGATAATAATACTTAACAAGATCTATCCCACAATTCATTGAATGAATACATGACTTAATGAAGTGTAACACATTCAGAAAGTAGGAGGCTTGGATTTGAATTTAGATTCTTCTACTTGTTCCCTGCTAGAATATGTGCAAATCATTTAATCTGTTAGAGCCTTATTTTTCTCTTTTTTTCAGTGGAGTTTGATGAGCTTATCCTAGGATACTTTTTATAGTACTACTCATGTCTTGGACTGTAAAGAAGAAAACAAAACAAAACATGAAATCCCATAATTAAACAAACCGTGAAAAGAATACTTTGAAATAATATATTTATTAAAATACATAATGTTTACAGGAAAGTACACATAAGGTCACAGCTCAAATTTTCACAAATGAAACAAATATCTCTAACCAGCAGACAAATCAAGGTTTAAAATATTTTTAACATTCTCAAAGTTTTCCTATTATCCCATCCAGACCCTTAAACCCCAAAGATAACTACTAAAATGACATTTATCACCATCCACCTATCTCTAAAAATTTAATATATATGGTTTATTCCCTTAACATAATGTTTCTTATATTCATCATTTTTGCATGTATCAATATCTTGTTTTTCTCATTACCAAATAGTATTCATTGATTGTATATCTAATTCTATATTTATATATCATTGATATATATAATAGCTATATCCATGTTTATTATATACATTTATATGTTAGTTATTTTATATATTCATATATATCAGTTATATATAATATGTATAGTTGTGCTTATACATAGATATGTGTGTATATATATTCTATTGGTGGTGGAATCGTGAATTATTTCTAGTTTGGGATGTTATAAAAAGTGCTGCTGAGAACATTGTCATATGTAATCTTCTGGTGAACACACATATGCATTTCTACTAGGAATTATTTCTGTATCATAGGATATATAATTTTTTAATGCATGCTGACAAATAGTTTCCCCCAAAAGTTACATTAACCTAAACTACCCTCAGTACTATATGAGGGTAGTTTGTAGTTTCTCCACATGAATATCAAAAATTAATATTAACTTTAAAATTTTAGCCATCCAGTAAATATGTGGCAATATTTCATTATAGTTTTAATTAGCATTTTTCTGCTGAGTAATGGTGATGAAATTTTTATGTTTCTTAGGTGTTTCACTTTCTTCTTTTGTAAAATCTGCATTTAAGTCTTTTTATTTATTTATTTTTTATTTCAGCATATGATGGGGGTACAAATTTTAAGGTTACATACATTGCCCTTGCCTCCCCTTCTGCCTCAAGTCAGAGCTTCAAGCATGTCCATCCCCCAGATGGTGGTGCATCACACTCATTATGTATGTATATACCCATACCCTTCTTCCCCTTCCCACCTGCCCCTGACATGGGATAAATTTTTTTTTTAACATTTTGGTTACATTTTATATCTTTGCCTCTCCCTAGCAAGTGTTAGAGGTGTGCCCTTCCCCTCCACAATGCTCACCATATCCTTCAGATGTGGGTCTACATCCCCAATCCCTGAATCCCTGGTGAACACCAACACCTTTTGAACACCAAAGTATTAATCAGTCAGTACCAATTTGATGGTGAGTACATATGGTGAACCCATTATTCTGATCTTGTGTCACCTCACTTTGTCTACAGCCATACCACCCTGAATGTGCCTGATCTCGTCTGCATTTAAGTCTTTAACCATTTTTTAATTATTAATATTTTGATATTCGATACAGATAATAGTTATTTGTTAGATATATGTATTATAAATTTCTGCTCATTATGTAGCTTATCTTTTTATTCTCTTAATGTGACACCTGAATGAATAAAATGTAATTAGTGGAAAGTACTTTATTTTTTGTGTGTGTACTAGAGCTTTATGAAAAATCTTTGACAATAACAGGGTCATGAAGGTATCCTCATATTTCTACCCTAGAAGCTTTATTATTTAGTACTCTATTGCATATTTTTATAAAGTAGAATATAGGAGTTAGGATTCATTCATTTACATATGCCTTATTAGTTCATTTTGTGCTGCTTTGAAGAAAACCTAAGGCTGGGTAATTGATAAAGAAAAGAAAATTTGCCTCATATTTCTGGAGGCTGTTCAAGAAGCAGGACACTAGCCCCTATTTCTGGTGAGGGCCTTGGTCTGTTTCCACTCATGACAGAAGGCAAACTGAAGCCAGTGTGTGCTAAGGTCACATGGTGAGAGGGGAAGCAAGAGAGAAGCAAGTTTCCAGGCTTTTTTAAAACAACCAGCTCTCTTGGGCACTAATAGAGCAAGAACTCAGATATCTCCTTATCTCTAGGGATCTGGCCCCATGATCCAAACATCTCCCATTAGATCCCACCTCTAAGATTGAGGATCAAATTTCAATGCAAAATTTTTGTGGGGACAAGCAAACCATATCCAAACCCTTTATTTCTTTCTTTTGCCTGATTACTCTGGCTAGGACTTCCAGTACTATGTCGAATAGAAGTGGTGACAGTGAGCACCATTGTCTTGTTGAAAAAAAAAAACAAACAACCCCATTAAAAAGTGGGCAAAAGACATGAACAGAAGCTTTTGCAAAGAAGATGGACAAATGGCCAACAAACATATTTAAAAATGTTCAATATCACTAATCATCAGGGAAATGAAAATTAAAACCACTAGGAGATACCACTTTACATCTGTCAGAATGGCCATTATTAAACAGTCAAAAAAACAATATATATTGACACGGATGCAAAGAGAAAGGAATGCTTATACACTATTGTTAGGACTCCAAATTAGTACAGCCTCTATGGAAAACAATATGGAGATTCCTGAAAGAAATAAATGTAAACTTACTATTTGACCCAGCAATACCACTACTGGGTATCTATCAAAAAGAAAAGAAGTCATTGTATCAAAAAGACACCTGTGCTTGAATGTTTATCACAGCATAATTCACACTTGCAATGATGTAGAATCAACATAAATGCCTATCAATTCATGAGTGGATTAGGAAAACATAATACACACACACACTTATTCAATAATACATCAATGGAAGGATTAAGCAATATTCTGTATTTTCATATTAATCTTGTAAGTAGCATTAAAATTCCAACACCATCAGTTGGAGTAAGAAAAACCCAGCACATTCTTACTGGAGATTCATGTTTCTAAAGGTAGGAAATCAAGCTGCATTGTCTTACCTGAGAACAAGCTAGATAGATGTTGTTACTAACCTTTATTAGACATATCTGAGAATCTCTTGTAGCTCTTGGGTAGGTTGCAAAAGTCTTTTAAAGCACTCATGGTAATGAAGGGGCGCATCTTACATTTAACTGGATGTCTTAGAATCTCCAAAAGTGATTGCCCAAGGTTTCTTATAATCACTTGAGACTTTATTAGACAATGACTATGGATGTCAGGGTCTTCCTGACCCAGTGACTTCTTTTATATTTCATTATGATTGAAAATCCAGAGTCATAAGGCTAAAGGCAAAATAGGTGATCTCTTCTGCACACCAATGTTGAAAATGTCTGTACTAGTTGAGCTGAGGTCATTTTCTATGACTAATACATGAATCACAGCAGGCCTCCAGTGCAGATTTAGCTTATAGCAAGCTTTACTTGATAGGATTTTTTGTAACTTATATCCTTTAAAATATGTTTACCTGTTTATAACCTAAATAGAAGGATGGTATAAAATAGTTTAAGTCATTTTCCCTCTAGCAAAACTACAGAGGAGAAAGCACTTTCTTTGGTCACTTTGGCTTTATTCAGAACTCTCCAAGTGTCCTTGTAATGACAGAAATGGTACCTCTCATGACATTGATTTGATTGAACAATATGACATGAATGTATATTTTGGAGCTAAATCTCTCAAAAGCACTCTTAGTAAGTATACATTGCAAATTTTCACTTATGTAGAAGTATACAGTTAGCAAACTATAAGAACAACGTAAGAGATTGCAATGGACTAGAAAAGATTTATAGGATGAGCTCACTTTAAAAGGAGTCAGGTTTATGAGTTTTCTTGAGAGATAGAGTGCTTCTGTTATTTACTCAGAGGGACAAAAAAGTCGTTCCATAACACTAGAACAATGTTACCAATGGGAAAACAGTAGCTGTAGTAAAAATGCACTTTGCTGAATCAAACAAAATGTTTATATATGTTGAAAAAAATTGTCTTAGGAAATGAGATTAGAAGCCCCAAGGGACTCAGCAATAAATACACTAGAAATTGGATATCACATAACATAGTCCTTTAATTAGCCATTTTTACAGAAAGGAATCTGTATATACAGATTTTGAGATTCATTCACATGCAGGAGTTATTAGTATATTTCATGTTTAGCACATCATTTTTAAAATTTGTTTTGATAAAACTGCAGTTTTATACTTTCCCAGCCTTAGGTATAATATCCTTGATTTGTATCCTGTGCACCAATCACACGAATTGTTTCTTCAACACATGTGCTTGCCTATATTTATGTTCTTTACAAGAATGAACTTTCCCATTTTGCTATCTAGTGAATTCCAATTCATCATTTAAGACCAACTTCATTGTAACATCCTTTTTTGAATTCTCACTAACTCTCTCTTCCTGAGGCAAATTTATAGGTTTTTTTTGTTTGTTTGTTTGTTTTTTTGGCGGAGTCTTGCTCTGTTGCGCAGAGGTTAGAGTGCCATGGCCTCAGCCTAACTTATGGGAGGCTCAAACTATTGGGCTCAAGAGGTCCTTCTGCCTCTGCCTCCCAAGTGGCTGGAACTACAGGTGCGTGCCATCACACCCAGCGAATTTTTCCTATTTTTAGTAGACTCGGGGTCTCACTCTTGCCCAGGCTGGTCTCGAACTATTGAGCTCAAGTGATCCTCCCGCCTTGGGCTCTCAGAGTGCTAGGATTACAGTTGTGAGCCAAATTTATAGTTCTGTATCTGATGTTAAACTGCACCTTCTTTACAACCTGTTGGTATATTATTCTATTCCACTGAAATGTGGGGAGTTACATATCATTTCCATTTCCAATTTTTTAAAATTTAAATCAGGCACTATGTCTCATGTATGTATCCGTGTATTCTTAAATGGTAGCACGGTGCCAAGCACAGCAGGTGCCCAATACATTTTGAATTGGATTCATTTTTGAATTATTAAGTAAAAACAAATCTTAATGAGGTTTATACTGGAAAAACAAGAGCTTTGTTTCTCATAAGGGGTAGCAACCTACTGGGAGGTTACTCCAATAAGTTGGATTGCCAGTCCGTGGCCAGAAGCCAGGCACATGTGTTTCAAAAAAGGGAAAAAGGAATCAGGATCTTATACTGAGCAGGGTGGTCAAATATACATATTCAACAAGCTATAGGAGGAGTCATTAAAATTTATGAAGAGAATTCATAGGCATGTAATTGTGCTTTATCTATCCCATCCCATTGTGACTAGGAACTCAATTTTAATGTGTTTCCGGTGTCCTCTGGGCTGAAAGGGGTCCAGTCAGTTAGAGGAGGTCTTAGGATTTTATTTTTAGTTCACAGACTTGATCTTCCTTAAGGAATCAATATGTGGTTAGGCAAAACAGGCTTTGGGTAAAGCTAGAAAATATGTTTAGTTTTCAGTAGTTGCAGTTCTATTTAAAAATACACAAAGGTTGAAACATTACTTATGTAGTTTAATATTTTTTAATTTACTGTAGTGTTTATAGTGTAATAAATCAAAGAATATTTTTATTTATTTTTTATTTATTTTTTTGGTATGTAGTAAAGTTTTATTGTATATATCTAAGTGGTACAACATGATGTTTTGATATACATATACATAGTGAAGTGATTACCACAGTCAAGAAAATTAACATCATCTCACATAGTAACCTTTCTTATTTTGTGTGCAGTAAGATCTTATATGATTTTATAACCTAAAATCTATTATCTTAGCAAATTTCTAGTATATAATACAATATTATTAACTACAGTCTTCATATTGTACATTAGACCTCATGAGTTTATTGATCCAAGGATTTTTAAAGCATGTATCTAAAATCACCAAATAACAGAAACTTTTCAAAAGAAAATAGACTAATGGGCAACAAACATATGAAAAAATGCTCAACATCTCTAATCATCAGGGAAATGCAAATCAAAACCACAATGAGATATCACTGACCTCCAGTGAGAATGGCCTTTATCAAATAATCCCCAAACAACAAATGTTGGTTTTTGATGTGGAAAGATAAGAATACTCCTACACTGCTGGTGGGACTACAAACTAGTACAACTTCTGTGGAAAGTAATATGGAGATACCTCAAAGAACTAAAAGTGGAACTACCATTTGATCCAGCAATCCCATTACTGAGCAGCTACTCAAAGGAAAAAAAAAAAAAAAGACATTCTATAAAAAAGACACCTGCACTAAAATGTTTATAGCAGCATAATTCACAATTGCAAAGATGTGGAAACAACCCAAGTGCCCATCAATATATCAGTTGATTAATAAAATGTGGTATATGTATACCATAGAATTCTTTTTAACCACAAAAAACAATGATGATCTAGCAACTCTTGTATTATCCTGAATAGAACTGGAAAGCATTCTAAGTGAAATATCCTAAGAATGGAAAAACAAGCACCACATGTACTCACCATCAAATTGGTATTAACTGATCAACACTTAAGTGCACATGTAATAGTAAGATTCATCTGGTGTTGGGCACGTGAGAGGGGGAAGGGAGTATATTCACACCTAATGGGTGCCATATGCCCTGTCTGTGGGATACACACACTTGAAGCTCTGACTTAGGTGGAGCAAAGGCAATATATGTAACTTAAACATTTGTACTCCCATAATATGCCGAAATAAAAAAAATAAAAAATAAAATCATCAAATAATTTAAAGAAGACTACCAAGTATACTTTATAAAAATATCTTGACTATTTAAATACATTTAAATAGTTGGCATGAATATATGTAGAGCCATGCTAATATTGATCTAGTTCCATCTGTCTTAAATAGAAACACATTGTATTTCATTAAATTTAAGACACAATCAGTTCTAGGAAGCTTTATTACTGATGTACCTCTAAGAAAATAAATGAAAACTAATGTAATGCTTTTAAATAATTTACAACTTATTGTATAAGTTATAACAAGTTATTAAGTTATGCTATATCTACTTAACTACTATATTTACTTAACTTAAATAGAAGACTTTACCTTCTATTATTTGAATAAAACACAAAAATAGAAAAATAAAATTGAAATAAATTGGATAAATTGTTTCCTAAACTTTTTAACATTTAGTATCATACGCTTATGAAACACTTTGCCTCTCAGAGTCATTGATATCACTTTTCTCTACATAAGACAGTTCCATTAAGAACATTAGTGTTGAAACACTTTAGGAAATTGATAAAGAACTAGTATTCATCGATGCTTGCGTTCTCAAGATCATTTGTACTTACATAGAAAAAAACAACACTGATTATTGTTTGAGGAATATTTCCAAACATTTCTAAATTACCATTTCCATCCCTTCTTCCCCACACTATTTCTCTCCTTGTGGTTAATGCTCTGCTATTGTCTTTAAGATTTTGCACAAAGTCACTGTTATTCCCTCTGGAAGCCTTGATGTTTGCAATTTTGAGAACTTGTGCAATCACTGATATGTACTTCATGACTGTTACCTGAAAAAACCCATTGGAAGTTGGGTTTTGACCATAGATGTATCCCATCTTTGATCTTCAAATAAAAAGCAAAAAAAAAAAAAGGTATGACATTGAGTCAGGAACATTGCATGATATTTACTGACATCAACTGCAGGAATTTATATTTTACATTGCATTACGTATCTTCTTCAAAGTTCTCATTTGAAAAAATTTTAAAAAACCTAAAAGGCTTATTAAGCATATATTTAAATCTCACTTTTTGTAAACATTTTTTTGTTTATTTTTTTCTCTCATGAATTAATCATAACAATATATTTTTCACCAAACTGTCATTTAGTGTAGGAATTGAAACAGACAGTTTAAAAAGTTTGAAATGTAAGAATCAGTTTGTTCTATAAAAAGAGAAGATATAGGTTATGTTGCCAAAAGAAGTTGTATCTTTACTTTAAAAAATAATTTATAAGGAACTACTTCCATATAAAGAGAATTTATTGGTACATAAGATATACATTTGGGTGCCTTCACCAGAAGGATATTTCTAAAAATTAATCAAAATTAAAGTACTTAGAGAAAGATACAACGAATTTCTTAAATGAAGCCATACATTTAGTTATTTGAGTATATCTCTGTATAATATTTGGGTCTTCTGAGGTCAATGTACTGACTACAAGAACTGATAAATAGTCTTACAGTGCTACTATAATTTTCATGATTGCAAATGTCTGTTTTTTCTTGGAACACATTGGAACCCTTTAATTATGTAAACTATGTTAGCAGACTATGTTAACAGATTTGATACATCTGGTAATCAAAGAGTGGCTCCTTTATAAAGGAACATTCCATCTGCCAAGGAAGCCAACACTTATAGCCCTGTAGATGGTGTTACTGTCCTTTATTCTTGCTCTTCTCTGTATAGCAAAGTCTTTGCTTCTGGGTCTATCAACCTTACCACAATTTTAAGGTTAAATAGAGTTGATTCTCAACTATGCAATGTCAACATCATCCCTTAATTTTTAGAAAAGTCAAATTAATATAAATTTTGATCCCCTTTTTGTCAAGGTAGTGTCTAGGGGAGTGAAGAAGGGATGGTATGCTAGTTCTAGTCATTGGTTCACAAAAGCAAAATACTGAGTTGCTTCTTACACTCTTTTTTTCTCTCCTTGCTGCTTCTCTGTTATATCTTTGGGGTATGGTCATCTCTCTGTTGCTTCCATCTCACACTAGGGTATTAAAATCTATTTTACCGTATGCCTAGATGAACACTATAAAGATTACTTTTTGTGAGGGTCAAGGGTTGGAAGTATATTGCTGCTTTTCCAGAATTTTGCCCAAGAAACAGAACAAGGACATTTCCTTATTGAACTTACCAATATTATCATTCTCATCACCTTTTCATTTCTGCTGATATCAAATATCTATTATCATCTTTTTTAATGTCTCCCAATGTCATTTCTTATTTCTTTCTTCCTCCCTGTCTTGTTTTTCCTCCTCTCTCCTTCCTTCTCCTCTCATCTTCCTCCCTTTCTCCATTTATTTTATATATTTAACTAGTATAATATGATGCCTATATATAATAGTAAAGTGAATATTATATTTTCCAAATGCACATATTTCTTTCTTAAGATAATTAATATATAGCCTATTAGCTCCTTGAATATTGGGTGAAAAAAAAACAAGAAATTTTAAAAAAATGAACTGTGGTGCATATCACCTAAACATTAGCCTGCCATACCTGCTGTGTTGGTACATAACCCAGAGTGAGAGCCCAAGTAAGGGACATGGGAATAAACCATAACATTATGAAACTTACTCAAATAAAGGTAGTGTTTTCACATTTTGTCCTGTAATCTTAGAAAAGATCTTATGTCTATTGATCTACAAAGTCATGTCTGGAGATAGAAAAGGTGAAAAACAAATAGAGGAGAAAATGACAGAAAGGTATGGACAGGTAATGTACTCTGTGTGGGAGGGAATTGAGAGGGTGTTAAGTAG
Source organism: Microcebus murinus (assembly GCF_040939455.1). Taxonomy (NCBI): domain Eukaryota; kingdom Metazoa; phylum Chordata; class Mammalia; order Primates; family Cheirogaleidae; genus Microcebus; species Microcebus murinus. Next base: position 42,306,807 of record NC_134116.1, read on the forward strand.
AATATGGAAGCTGTAGCCCAGGCGAGGAATGTGTTAAACCTGGAGCACACCAGCCATGCTTTCCCATGGCACCAGACTTGAGGGTAAGCCAAACTTGTAAGTCCTTGTCTTTACTTCTCCAAGTGTATTCTCCAAGTGGCCTGAACTCTCTAACTAGTAAATTTATTTTATGTGTTTTGCTGTGTGGGAGGTAGAATTTGAAAAGTTCACTCTTTTCAATCTGACTGTTCTTTGTGAACTCTTCTTCCTTGGAATTCACCAAGAATATGCCATCCAAATGTCAGTACAGCAAATTTAAAATAAATTAACAGTACTCAAATTCATATGAAAGAGAGAAGCCAAAAGATAGGCATTGGGTGGAATTTAGGAAAATAAAGTAGAAATTATCAGATGACTATACTCCCTTCAATATTATAGTGGAAAGATGATATTTAGTCAGTTTAGTTAGTCATTAAACATATGTTTAATACCTACTGTGTGCTTAGTATGTTACCAGGTGCTAAAACTTAGAAAATGGGCCCCTAAAGCAAAACGATCCGGGTCAAATTCTTAAAAGCTATCTGTACACAAGTGAGTGACTGTTCATCTGTAAAATGTTAATAAAATCTCCCACCTCCTAAAACTACTTTGAAGATTAAACAAGATAATGCACTTAATGCTTAGCTGAGTGACTGGTTTATAAGGGATTCCCTACATATATTAGGTTCATTTTTTTTTTATCCCATCTCACATGGAAGAAATTCATTCATTTTTCAGGGTATATGAATATCCAGTGAGTTCAGAAAAGGCTTCATAAAATAAATCCTACTTAAACTGAATCTCTTTGTTCTTTAGATTTTTAAATCAATTTAATTTTTTCTCTTTATAAAATAATTTTTTCATTATTAAAAGTGATATATGTCCAGTGTTTAAAAATAATGTCAGTGCAAAGCAATAATAATAGTAAGAGCTAGTATTGATAGAAGGTAATGTCATAACCCTATGAGTTAAATTTTATTATTATTCTAACTTGAGACATGAGAAAGCAAAAGCACCAAAAGGTTACATGGTCCTTAGACACACAGGTGCTAAAGGTAAAATGGAAAATTTAGGCAAAATCCTATTACAGAGAAATTACCACTGATATGTATGGGCTAATTCTATGCTTAAATTAAAATGTAATGGGATGCATATGAAAGAGTATATAAATGATCTATTCTTATCATGAAGCTCTCTCACATATTTTTATCTCAACGGTATTTGCAAAATTATCTTTCATTTAAATAACTACAAGTAAACAACCTCATTTTTAATGGCTGTATAATGTTCATTGTACATATCACTCAATTACTTAACCCATTCCCTAATGATAGAAATGGAAAATTGTTCCTAAACATTCACTTTTGTGGAAAACACTGAAATTAATATCCTCATGTCAATACTTTTCCTTCATCATTTCCGAAGTAAGTAGATTTGCTGAAGTGATGGTTTGAATTTATTGATACATATTGCTAAATATGCTCTAGAGCCCTAGAACTTATATACAAGAGCTTTTCAAAATATCCATTCCTCTTTTGATGGAATCTTTGTATTATGATTCTTTGGTCTATTCCCAGTCACACTATTAAGAAAATTTCACTCTCATCCTGGGCAATTAATATTTTGCAGGTGAACTATAATTTTTTTTAACACACACAAAAATACTTCCTTTTAATATTTTTTGATGGGTTAATACTGAATTTATATTTAAGGGGAAATATATTTGAAATATTGAGTCTTATTCAATAACATTTATAGAATTTTTCAAATTTCTTTAACATTTATTTGAATATTTCAACAGAATTTTAGCTTTCTAAAATACACATTTTACATACTTCTTATAAGCTCTGTCACTAGGTTTCTTTACACCAGGCCGGGATGGAGGGTATATTTGGAAAATGATAAAGAGAACATTCTGACCTGTAGAAACACATACATTAGCCATGTGAAAATTCTCAGAAAATTATGAGATATTCTAGATCTTTCAAATTGATAAGCATGATTGTTGGATCAATCAGTTGAAGAGAGAACTTATTTTTATTTGCGGCTATACTATAAGGGAACTTTTTCTTTTTTCTTTTTATATTGCCCACGAGAGCTACTAAACTGTTGCTGCTCAGGTAATTATAGACTAGTATAGTAAAGAGCCTGATTCCATTTGTCATGTATGACCAATGGCAGGTTTGTATCCCCATCCCTCTTCCTGGACTGCAACACGTGGGGCAAGGAAAGGCCTGCACATCTTGTACTTCTGTAGGAAAGTAGCAATATCAAGTAGAACAGCTTCTAGTCCACAGGTAGAAAATCCCTGTCCTGGCTCCATATATGAACCACAATAAAAGCCCCAAACCACCTTCAGTCTTTGCTGACCTTCTCACCAGATCCTTTCTGAACCCTTCCCTTTCTGGAACTTTCTGACTTTGCTGTGAGTATTAAATACACTTTAATCATAGCTATAGATATATATGTTTTGACATCTGTCTCAATATTCAAATAAATTCCTGGGTGGGCGATCTTCTGCCTCCAGGTGGACTGATCAGTTACTTGTACCCTAGAATTGTGGTCCCAGACCAGTACTGGTCTGTAGCATGTTAGGAACTAGGCTGTAGAGCTCCACCACCACTCCTACTTCCCAACCCCCTCTGTGGAAAAGTTGTCTTCCGTGAATTCGGCCCCTGGTGCCAATAAAGGTTGGGGACCATTGGGTAGAATAGGCAATTGTTTTCCACTTCCCTGGCTATCCCCTTCATATGACAGAGTTCTGGCTAATGGTGTAGGTGAAAGTGATGTATTACACTTTCAGACCTGGCCCAACCATTAAAGTTTGATTTTTGGAACATTCTATTCTCAAGTCTACTGGCAAGTCACTGATAGCACAAAGTTAAAGATGTGTAGCTAATGGAAGAGCTTCTGTTAAACTGGGTCCCCAAAATATGTTATTAAGTACAGCCTACTTGCTGTTTCTGCTATTAATTGTGAGACTTTATGAAGTAAAACCTCTGATATTTTGGAGTTTATCTGTTATAATAGCTAGAGTTATATTAACCAGTATAATCTTTATGCTATGTAGTTAAACAATTTATAACAAATATTATTTAGGAAAAATAGTTTGCCTTTACAGGTTATTGGAAACTTTCCAACACTGTCTTAACAACAGAAATCTGGGTTACAACTCAAGAATATGGATTTATAAATAAATAATATCAAATTAGACTGAATTATTACACTATATTAAGTAATGTTTTTATAATAAGCTCATTCATAGACTGTAGTCACATTTATCTTTACTTGAATTATTCATCTATAAAATAATTACATGGATATATCACTTAACTTTGAATATTTAACCTGTCCTAAGAGTACTATGTATTATAAGCATACCATGACAGATAACACTCATGATGATTTTTTTCCTCTGAGTATTGCATTAATGGAAAGATATAGAAAGAATGGTGATTGACAAGAAAGATTAAAACCTGTCTTTCAGGAAGCAAACATATTAATAACTCTGCTCCATTGGCATTATGTATTTTTCTATTATAATTGATACATTTAACATTCACAAAATATTATTTATCAAAACACAGAAATGTAATAGAAAAATAAGGAGATAATATTCTGTTTTATTATATCCTGTGTCACTTTGAGTTTAAGTGTAAACAGCTAAGATAATTAAATTAATGCTGGCTAAAAGCATGGCTTGACAGGAACAATAAATGTTTTGTTGGTTTTCTATTTAAAAATATATTTTGGTGAGTTTATAGAGATCTAAGCTCATGAGGTAGCTAAGCTCAAGTGTTTATTGTTATGTGACTTTAGTATCGTAGGAGATAATAGGTTGTGAAGAGTCTGTAATAAATATTTGCTTATTTTCATATCACCAATTGTAATAAAACTTCACTTAAATAAAGGAAATTTGAAAAAAAAATTCAAATCAAGAAGAAAAGTAGTGAGGTTTGAACTGATCCTAAATTGTCAAAGAGTTTGGGGTTAACTTTCCAAAAACTTGCTCTTTTATTTTATAAATGAATCTCCAGGATCCTCTTCTTTCCAAAGAGTTTGTTACACTTCTAAAATTCTGTGACATCTTAAATAATCTTTATTAAGAAAAATAAATGAATAAATCTGGAAAAATTTTACTGGTTTTCTAGAGTTAACTTTCATCTCTCATTCTACTTAGTATTTCCCAAAAGTGAAGTGAAGAATGCAGTATTGTATTTTTAAATGACTATTGCAGAGATGATAGAATACCCCATGAAGCTTAAATTTTAAAGAACACTTTAAAAGGAAACTATATGCCAGGATTTTTAAGATAAGCAATTATGATCTTTGAAACTGTTACTAACATTGTATGTGACTATGCACAAGGTCTGACATTATGTTAACTCATCTTTTGTGCTAAGAGACTCCAATGTACAGTGTCATTTAAGTGACAGCTCTTGGTAATCAGTTCTGAGATAAATATAATCCTCGATCCTTATATTTTTAAATTTTGCTAAAGTTAACAAAAGTAGGTGACATACTCTATAACAAGGCATTTTCTATTGTTTTCCAAAAATTCTTTTTTGGAAAAACAAAGATCTGCCAGAGGAATTTGAAAATTAAAAAAAAAACAAAACTTATTTAAAAATTTAATATATGAAAATATATCTAAATCAAGAAAAAAATATGATAAATCTATCCTGACCATTTCTCAGTCCAAACCCCATTTCTAATCCAAAAGACTGCTTATTTTTTCAAGGATAGCATAAATATGTATGAAAAATGCAAAGGACCTTGATATTTCACAGATTTTGACCTTTTTGAGTATGCTTTATGAATTTATTTCCACATATTGCCATTTAAGTTCATGTTCTCATTTCTTAAGTCCACATATTTACTGACCATTTAAATTACTTATCAACACTTCTCCATAAGAGTGTATTTATATCTTTGTCTTTGTCTATACCCGATTGTGTAACTCTTTCTACCCTAGAATAAATCATTAGCTATTTTCTGAGCATGCTTTCCTCTTGGGTTCATATTGAAAAATCAGTTACTAATACCTAGAGTTCTGGAATACAGTGTCTCCTTTCCAATTATCTAGTATTATTCTGAGGTTTAAGTTTTTGTTTTGTTTTCATTTGGCTTTTGTTTTCCTCTTTTAAAAAAGGTTTACCAAGTGCTTTAGAGTCAGTAAAATCTTTAATTCTGGCCCTGTTACTTATCATTATATGAAATCAGGGAGTTTTGAGGCTTTAAAATTTTCACAAAAGCTTCTCTTATCTGTCAGCATAGCAAAATGAAATGATAGTATATAACATAGGTACAGTTGTGCTATAAAACATATCTATTGCTATTTTTGTTATTACTCGTTATCCAGAGATGTTTGCATTAGAATTAATCCTCTGTACAATGAAAAAACCACCTATATTGCTAGAATCAATAATGGAAAAAATAGAAGGCAATAACTTTGTAGTTATAGGATGAGCTTGGAAAAGGAAATTGAAAAAATCTGCCCTGAGGATTGAAGGAGCTCAGGAAATTTCACCACAAAATATGACTCCTTGATATAAAGAGTATTTTGAATTAAAGGCCCTTGGAGATCAACAGGCCCTTGGAAGGGGCCTTCCCTCTACCTGAATAAGGAGAGGGACTCATCAAAAGAACAATAGACTTCTGGTTATGTGATACAATTGTGGTGGAAAACCTCATTGTCAGTAAACCTCATTTTCCTGCTTGCCTAACTTTAGTGTGTCTGGTCATTCTTCAGCCATGAGCGTGCCAAGAACCGACGATTACAGACTAAAACTTAACATAAGGCTTTTACTCTTTTAATAAATTCAATAAATATTACAAATAAACTGTGAAAGAGTCTAATATATATATATTTAATAATAATAATATTTTCACTCATGTTTTAAATTACTTCACTTGAATAGTATCATTTAGAATTATTTAATAAGTAGAATTTCACAAAATGACCCAGGAATTATTGATAGTTTTGTTAGAAAGAACTTCAGATGTCAAAATATGCTAACTTATTTGCTATGTTACTCTTTTTCAGGTATTTAAAAATTCTAGAAAATGAACATTGTTTATAACCTATTTTCCCCTTTATTTTGAAATATCAGAAAAACAGCTGTTTCCTACAGGAAAGAATTATATGAAATAGCTTTGTCCCAACTCCTTTTACTGCCAAATTTCATATTAATCATTAGAAATATATTTTTGTATGCAATTTTTCTCTATTCTCAGGCACAATTTTATTTTACTCCTCAGTCATGGGTCTGTTATTAAATTTAAACTATTTAAGAATAAAAGCAGTATATTTGTATAAGTTTTGACTCTACATATGTATATCCCAAGGAATATGCATATATATTATGATTAGATTGATAACTTGGGAGATAACAACAAATTAATATTGAGTTATTTCATTCCTTCACAAATTTTAATTTAACACTACTATATTCCAGGCACTAGATTAGTGGCCATAATAGTGAATGAAATAGTCAAACTCTTTGTTGTCATAAAGCTTAAAATCTAGCCCAGGAGGTGGTTATAAAAAGAAAATGCACCATTACATATATATTATAAATTACAAATATTGTCAGGTTGTCTGTTCTTAGTTCTTGGTGTGCTTTTGGCCAAAGAATAAGCAGACATACCAAAAGCAAGGCAAATATGAAACAAGGTTTACTGAGGAAGGACAAGATAGGTTTACAGAGCAAGAGCAAGACACGTTCACCACAGACAATGAACAGACCCGACCCCCCCGTTGTAATGGGAGGGCCCCAATTATGGTCTGGGGTCCTGTTTTATATTGTCTGGGCTGGGCCCTCCTCATGGTTCTGTTAGGTAGATAGTGAGGGATTCTCCTAGGGATGAAAGTGGGTGCTGTTGTCTTGGTGACATTGCCCCACCTGGGAAGAAGGACAATGGTGGACCCCAGGCCCTTATCTTGATCCTGCCTCACCCTAATCCTCTCCAGAGAGATTGTCATACCTGGGGGAGGAGGGAATACCTATGAATCTGCCAATCATAGCTTAGGGTGCAAACTGCAAAAGAATGTAGAGAACTCTCTAGCCCACAGGCCAAGCAGCATAGGTACCAAAGAGTCCAGAAATTGACTAGGACAACCTGCATGCATAGTAATGCAACTTCCAACTGTCCAGTCTAAGTGGTTCCATGGTAATGTTTGAACCATGAGGCAGGTCCCCATCCACGCACTATAGAACAAGATATAGATCATAACCAACTCCTTTTAGCCCCTTCCTTTTGCTCTCCTTTTGGTGCGACAATGAGTCTGATTGAAATCTGTGGCGTATGTATCATGCTCTGTAAAGTTATATTTTGCTCTTGCTCTATAATCCTATCTTTCTCTCCTCAATACAACCCATTTTCATGCTTGACTTACTATGGTGTGTCTGGTCATTCTTCAGCCATGAGCACATCAAGAACAGACATTTCAGGCTGAAAACTGACAGTCCAAATGTCACCATCAAACCACTTTGATGGACAGTTGGGAGTTATATAACCTGACTCTTACTGTGCATGTGGATCTCCCTTGAGCCTCTCTCAAAGCCCATTTAGGGCGGTGAACCATAATGTAGATTTAAGCTAGTGCCATGATAATTAGCCTTAGGTTGTTCTAGGTCACTTTCCAACCTGTATTGTGCCTGTGCTGCTTGTTCTAAGGGCTAGGTAATCCTCTGCATTCTTTTGCAGTTGGTGTGCTAAATTCTGATTTGCGAATTGGTAGGGTGTTGTTCCCTCCTCCCCCAGGTGTGGCAATTGCTCAGGGCACCTGCCTTTGTCCCCGGGAGGACTAGAGGTTCCTCACTATCTACCTAATAAAATGATACTTGGTACATGCTATGAAGAGACTATAACTGCCAGTTTCCTCAAAGCAGACCCAGTTTATTGCTTTTGTGCTGATAACTCATATAATTAATAAGAGCAACTCTTTTACTTTGAAGATGTCTTGGTTTGAATGAAAAAGGTATAACACTCACTGGAATTAATTTTAAAATATCCTTTTATTACTGAAATGAACCTCACTTAATCATAATGTATTTTTGTTGGTGTGATTTTATCTTCTACTTGCTAGTACTTTGTTCAGAATATTTTCATTTAAAATATATAAATGAAGTGAATGCTTAAAATGTTGTGTGTGTGTGTGTGTGTTTGTGTAATATGTAAACAATAAAGATATATATGCTTTTTATATGCCTTTAAGTGTCCTTTAGCTCAGCGGTCCCCAACCTTTCTGGCACCAGGGACTGGTTTTATGGAAGACAATTTTTCCACAGACCAGGGGCAGGGGAGTGATTTGGGGATGATTCAAGTGCATTTCATTAATTGTGCAGTCAAACCTCTCTGATAATGACAATCTGTATTTGCAGCCTCTCCCCAGTGTTAGGATCACTGCTTCAGCTCCACCTCAGATCATCAGGCATTAGATTCTCATAAGGAATACATAACCTAGATCCCTCACATTTGCCGTTTACAGTAGGGTTCACTTTCCTATGAGACTCTAAAGCCACCACTGTTCTGACAGGAGGTGGAGGTTATGCTGTGATGCAAGCTATGGGGCGTGGCTATAAATACAGATGAAGCTTTGCTCTCTTGCCCACTGCTCACTTCCTGCTGTGCAGCCCAGTTCCTAATAGGCCATGGAACTATTACGAACTGTAGCTTTAGATTATTTGGTTTTGAAATTCAGTAGTATTTCTCTGTAAAATCATTTTTGAGGGGTCTTTTATTAAAAACATTTTCTATTTGTTTTTCATGGAATTAGCTCTTAGAGTTTCCTTACTGGGGTAACATTGGTAAATTATATTTTCCGAGAGAGTTATCACTTTCTTAAAAAATATTTATATAAAGATATAGAACTATGTCCTACAATTCAGCTTGCAAGTAAAATAAAACAATAAAAAAACTATAAAACTAAATTCCTAAGAGTTTTATGTTTTTCTCTTTTGATTGTTGTTCTTATTTCATAATTTGCATGTTAATGATTTATTTTTTCTTAATGAATTTAGCTAATAAGATACAGTTTATTATTTCTAAGTGTTTTGTTTCTACTCATAAATACATTTTATATTTAATAATATATTTCTTTCTGTTCCCTTTTATATTATTTTGCTGTTCTTTTTCTAAGATTTTAATTTTGAAGAGAAATATTTTTTTAAGTCATTTCTCATTACTAAGGTTTTGATTTGTGGTATAATATATGCCAATTTGGGCCATTTTTTTTTTTTCGAGCCCTGCTGTGTGTAAGCTGATTTTTGTATGTAAATATATAAAAATTTGAAGGTGTCAGAGACAAGTCATTCACTTAACCCCTCCACAAAGCAAAAATTGCTTACTTCACTCTTCAGTAGTTTTCTTTTTCAGGTGACATTGGGAGTAAAACAAAAGATGTCACTTTGATGAATTTAGGTACCAAGAAAATCTATAATGTAATTCAGCAGCAGTGCTCAATATAAAGGAAAGAGTATTTCCAAACAAGACACTTAAAAGTCAAACTTGTTTTAGAAAATTTGTCACACTTAAGTCTGAAAAATCAGGTTAAATGTGATCTACTATATCATGATTTTCTATTTTAATTTTAGTTATGTTTATTCCTCCATAGCTTTTCATAATCTATAGAGTTAATCAGGACAATAATATGAAATTCAATGTTGGTGACCATTTATTCTTAGAAACCAATATTCACTTTATTGTTATAAACTTTCATTTCTGTCTTCTTATGAAATCAAGACTAAAAATACATAATCATCACTCTAGTGCAAGTCACTATTTTCTTGGCCTGGGTAATTGTAATAGATCCTGAATTAGTTTCCCTGCTTTCACATTTTTACTACTCAAATTACTCTTCCATGGTAGCAAGAACAGTCATTATAAGCATCTGATGTCATTCCATATTAAAATATATCAATGGCTTTACATCCTCTTAGAGGTAAATCTGAAATCATTAACATGAACTGTAAGATCTTATGATTAACAGACTTCACCTATGTCTCTAATTTTATCTGATCTCACTCTTTGCCCCCCTTATTTGGACCATTTTATCAATTGTTCATGGATGCAAAACTCTTTTTCAATCTAGGAACCTTATTCATGTGGTTCCTTTTGCCTAGAATATCATACCTTTAATTATTTCTCCTTTTCTAGGTATAAATCTTTATGTCATTTTTCTCAGAGATGCATATTGCAGCCATCCAATGTATAGCACCTTTTTTTAAATGTTATCACAAGTTATAATTAATGATTTAGTTATATGATTATGCAACTTTCACTCTCACTATTCTCTTAGTCCCAGTTGCAGCAATTGTGTCTGTTCACCATTGTATTAATATATCCAGCATATCCCGGCATTGTGACTAGTTATAATCACTCAGAAAATGTCATTGACAGACTATTTGGATATTACTTTATTAGTAGTTAAGTTTTTGTCACATCACTGAGTTATCTTGTCCTACTAGCAATCATGGCTAGTGGGTTATTATAATTCATATATTGTGAATATTAAATTACACTGAATATTAAAAGGTGCTCTAAATCCCAAAGTCATAAATTCAGAAGGTAAAGAATATTCCTATTTCCTATTCATTTCAATGGTGTTTGTTTATTTCTATTCTAGTAATGATCTATTTAATTTGAAAAATCATGAATGCCATCAAATTCAATAGTTGGGTTGACCATATAGCTATTATATTTTTAAGACTAAACAGTCTGGATTTTATTGAGTGGCATAAAAAGTAACTTTAAAACTGCACACTGTAAGTTACTAATTATTAATTATCCTATTATCTATTTCATAATTACTTTGATATAAATGTTAAAATTACACAAAAACTTGAGTTGTCTATTGTTTCACAAATAAAATATAAAAATGAAAAATAGAATGACATCAAATGTTAAGTTAATATATGAAATGCATATTAAAAGTGAGCTAAAGTTTTAAATAGAATTCAAGGGAAATATAGCTCTTCTCAGCCTTGGAATATAGGAGAAATGGTTCTAATGAAACATCATAAAGAGGACACTATGCCAGTTAATGAGTGGCATCCTCGACTACAGTTCCATACTACAAATAATAATGAGTCTCATGGGGATGTGTATTCACTATCCCTAATATAGCCTGATAGAACAAAAGCAAAAATTAGTTCTGTGTGAAACTAAAATGATGTAGTTTCAATAAACTGATGCAAAGCATTACTGATGTTTTCATTAAGTCACTTTATTTGAGCCAACATAGAATGGCAAGTTAAATACAAACAAACTCATGATGATTATTCAAGATATATTATCTCATGGAATAAGTCTCCACTAAGAAGAATTCTCAAATATTACATTTAAATAACTATTTCTGCTTTTAAGTTAATGAATTTTGTGCCCTGTAATATTATAGTGAGTGGCAAGAACAGCTATCAATGGATAGACCAATATTACCCTTGAGAGACTGATATGAATGTAAGACTATCTAGGAGCCAGTCATACCATAGCTCCTTCTTCAGTTTTAGGATGTTGAAAGTATTCCCTCATAGTTGGTTTTAACCTTTTTATATGGCCTTCCACGTTTATAACTTATTTCTGGTAAACCACAATTCTAAAAGACTATTTGAACAATTAATACTTTCATTTATCATTAACCTTGTGCTATGGTAACCATTTGGCCATCTCTCAGGTAAGAAAATTTTTTGGAATACAAAGTAAAAACTAGATTTTCTAATCTGAAGCAATGTAGTTCTGTTTTTTTTTTTTTTTTTCGCCTTAAATTCTCAAATTTTGTTAGGAGAGCTCTCAAAATATATTAACAGTTAAATTCATAGGCTCAATTTGAAGTTAGACATAATTTTAGTAAATGACTAATTTGAGAAACCCTGACTACAGTAGTGAATTTACTAGATAAGATTAGATGATATCATGCACTATTGAAACAAGCTATAAATTCAGTGACTCAGCAGCCTCATTAGTTTGTATCAAGGGCTCAGAGACTAATGATCTCACACATATCTCAAACAAGACAGAGAAAGGAAGAACAGTTCTTTACAATCCTGTCACCCTGAAGCAATGTATATTATCATTAATTAGTTATTTATTGATGTAAAATGTTAAAAACTCTAATTTATATATTCCCTCCTGAAGTCAGATTGTTAAAACCTCTACTCTAGGTTTATGTATTATCTTCTATAGTCCGATTGCTATAACTTGAGGTGTTTTGGCTTGAATTGCATCAAAATATCCCAGGACTATTATAGCATGCAATGAAAGCTGTTTCTGATAAAAGTTAAGTTGTACTTTATAGAACATCAGGCTAGAAACAGTAGTTCAAATGTGGTTTAAATTGAATGTTACATAAGCCTTTAATAAAAATGTGAATAAAATTATTCAGGAACAAGGAAACTAAGCTACAGTTAATTTTAGCTTTTCTCCATAATTTTAAATTATGGTTTGCTAGAATAAGAGCTCATAAACAGTAAGGCTTTTTTCATGTCTTGTGCGAATGACAAATAGCAATGTTTCCAAATGTGTTTGCTAACAATGACAAACAATAAAGACAACTTCCTGTAATCCTAAAGCCAACAGAGAAGAAAAATTGTTTCAGCAGCATATGGTAGAAATAGATGTTTCTTTGTCACAGTAGAAAAACAAATGATTGACAATAGATTCAATTTATGAACAAATGCATGGAAAATGTGTGATAACTCAGTAATTAAATTATAGACAATAGCACATTCCCAAGTGAAGGTGGTGTATAATGTTATCAACAGCTTGCTGAAATTTTCCAGCTTGAGACATCATACAGAATATAATAAAATAGGTAAGGATAAATTACTATTTTCAAGCTGTATAAACAAAGGACAAGGAGAAAAATAAGAGAATATTATTATTAAACAATTACTGATATATTTCTTTTTAAATTAAGTGATTAGTTACCTATTCTCTCCAAGAACAATAAATAAAGAAACATAATATCAAAATAATATTTTTGTGGTTATCTATATATGCAGAATACTTCCATGGCTGCAAAATTAATTTGTTTAATTAATCAAGATTACTCAATGGAGACTTTACAATAGAGCTAAAGTGGCTTTAAATATGGATTCTACAATGTATTATCAGAGTAAACAAAAAACAACCTAGTTACTTAAATCTCTCTTAACTCCACTTACAGTTTTCTCATCTTAATGATGATATAGCAACAAAAACAGACACTTATGGTGAGAACTAAGGTATTATATATTAAAAGCCTGTTACATACCTGTTTGTCTATTAATTGTCAAATCCATCTTCACCTATCCCTATATACACAAATAATACGATGAAAAAAATATGCAATAAGATCTGTTGTAGAAAGTTTATTTGTTTAGTCTATCTTAGGCTATATCTGTCTATAATTCCTTCACTAAGTCTATGATCAAAACAAATAGAAAAATCCAAAATTGAATTAGATATAGCTATTATTTAGAGATCATTCACACAAGTGTTATCTATGGACTAGAAGATTTGACCAAATATAGTTCTTATTTTTCCTTTTCTTTTCATTAGAGTAGTTACTTTTGAGTAACTTTTGAGTACTTTTGAGTTCTTTGGAGTCATTCTAGTTGAAATTGTTCTTAATGGACTTCTTTAACTTGAAATGTTGGAAAAAGTATAATTAGTTCATGTAAATATGAACCACTACGTATGGATGTCTAATATGTAGAGTTATCATCAGTTGATTGTGACATTTAAATTTATTCTAATTGTGCCTCTAATCTGAAAGTGAATCTAGCTTCATCATCACAAATTTCATTTATTCTACACATTAAGTACTATCTCCTTAGTTTCATAGATATTCTTAACCAGCAGATTGTCTTTTGAAGTATGCAAACTGCAGAGAATTTTGCATTGACAACTTCTCATGTACAAATATTTTTCACTGAAATATTTTTACTTACTATGTATTCCTTTATACTTTGCATCTTTACGTGTAGAAATCATCATATTTTTCTTTATACTAAGTAGAGTTCTCCCTTTGTTAACCAAGAACACAACACGTATTGCTATTGCACTATGAATTGGCTTTGTCACATTAATATATGCTGACTTTGTTTGCCTCCTGACTTTTTTGTCAACTCCAAACTCATCAGCAAACCCTATGGCTGTATCTTTGAAATAAAGACAGAAGGTTTCCACGTTCTCTACACCTACCATTAACACCTGGGGTTAAGTTGCCATCACCATGTCTTATTTTTTTTTTATTTCAAGAAAATATGAGAGTACAAACATTTTGGTTACATTTTATATTTTTGCCTCTCCCTAGGAAGGGTTAGAGGTATGCTTCCCCTCCACAATGCTCACTGCATCCCTCAGATGTGGGTCTACCCCTCCAACTCCCAAATCCCTGGTGAACACCACCACCATTTGAGCACCACAGTGTTAATCAGTCAGTACCAATTGGATGGCGAGTACATATGAAGCCCATTCTTCTGATCTTGTGTAACCTCATTTGTCTTACAATAGCCTCCTATCTGGTTTCCTTTCTACCATTCTTGACCTTTTATAGTCTATTTTCTACACAATGGCTCCAGTGATCTTTTTAAAATGAAACCTTGATTATGTCATTTTTCTGTCTAACATACTTCAATGACTCCTCTTCGATTTTTTCTTTGTATTTTTTTGTTTGTTTGTTTGTTTTAAGAATAAAAGACAAACTCTTTACCAGTTGCTAATGTGAAAGCCCCTAAGTTTTGGACAAATACATTTGATTCCAATTCTTCTGATTAATTAATTGAGGACATTCATTCAATTACGTTGTTTATGCTTTTTTCCCTTTTCCTTGCTTCTTTATTATTATTATTATTATTTTTGTATGACAAGAACACTTAACATAAGATCTACCCTCTTAGTAAGTTTTAAGTACTCAGTACAGTATTAACATTTCTTTTGCTTTTGAAAGATCCATAATAAAGAAAATCCAGCATTATTGACTAGAGATAACAAAGAAACAAACAAAATTAATAGTTAATCCTATACTATATACATAACAGTACAAAAAGTAATATCAAGGCTGGGCTCAGTGGCTCATACTTATAATCCTAGCACTTTGGAGAGCCAAGGTGGTAGGATTGCTTGAGGCCAAGAGTTCAAAAGCAATTTGGGCTTTTGATTGCTTTGTAGAGACTATGTGTCTACAAAAAATTTAAAAAATTAGCCAGGCATGATGGTGTGCGTCTATAGTCCCAGCTACTAGGGAAGCTGAGGCAGCAGGACCACCTGAACCCAGGAATTGGAGGTTGCAGTGAGCTATGATGGTGCCACTACACCCTAGCCTGGGTGACAGAGGGAGACCCTGTCTCAAGATAACCAACTAACTAACTAAATAAATAATATCAAATATAGGTCATGTCATATCATTCTCACTCTTCTTCAAACCACTAATACTGTGAATATTTACAAATTTTATCTTTTAAATTTTAATTCACATTCTGAGACTCATTTTCCTTTTACTTAAGATGATAATTTCTAGGTCATTTCTAAATTTCCTTTGGAGGCTATTGTTCACAACTCTACGTGCATACATTATTTCAGGTTAAGTCTTACATACACTATAAATAAAAAATAGAATAATTTTCTGTGTTTGATAACACCAGACACACAAAGATTGAGTAAAAATATAATTTGAAAATCATGTTTTAATCTCTGTTTTATAGAAAACACAGGAGAGATTTCAAAATACATGACACCTGCATACAAAAACTAAACATGGATTTTAAATGTAATCACCACATACTTCCAAAAATCAAATCACAAACTTGCAGTTTATGTGTAAAGCTGCTGTGTTTTTCAATATTATGCATGAGACTATTATGTCAATGTAGTAAAGTCTATGGCTTCAAAATAAATACTTATACTTTTATATTGAATAAATCAATGAATATAAATATATCTTGAATGTTCATGCATAGCCAAAAAATAGAACACTAAAGAAAATATGAATATAAAAAATCCTTTTCTAATTTGCATCTTTTAAAAGTGCTATAGAAGAGTATTTCCAAAGTGCCAAACTTTTGTCCACTTCTGGCTCCATTCATTTTTGCAGCTAAAGCCCATTTGTCCATTCTCTATTGAAATACATCATGTCAAATAATTATCCTTTGAAAAAGGGCTCATTAAATATTCATATTCTTACACCATAGGAAAGCTTTTTTTGTTTCATTTTTATTTAATTTAATCACACAGCCAAGTAAAATGCCCTATGACAATAATCTGAATATTTTTACCTTTATTTTTTCTTCATTATGTATGGGTAAAATATAAGATTTACAAAAGCGATGCCGTTACTTACAGAAAATACATATTTTTTTCCTAATTCTGTCAATGCCTTTAAATTTTTTCTGACATGCAAATCCCTGAGGTTAAAATCCTATTTAAAGTTCACATTTGAGTTTATAATGGTTCTGCTTCTATGCTGATTTACATTTAATCAGAATGTGAAATAAAAAGAACACATAACCTTTTACATCTAAAACAGATTACATAATATTTGTAATTAATAAGCATCACTCCATGGGTAAATGACATTCTGCATGACAATTTTACAGCATCATTAATATCAATGGTAAATGTCAAAGTACCCAAATGTCAAAGCATTTTCTTTACCTTAGAAATATTCTACTTATAACAAATGGCATAGCACCTGTGAATTGATAATAAAGTTATCCTGCAATTTGGGGAAAAATTTACAGGTACATGTTAAAGGAGTATTCCTGAATATTGTATTTTAACAAGTTGAATCTTTAGCTGAGCCTATAATGTCAATTTAGGATCAATGACAGTATTATAGTGTTTAAATATTTTATTTACTAGTAAAAAATAAGACTGACCTCACAATTTGCTGAGCATGGATTGAAATCCACCTCCCAGGTTATGACAATTATAGCTAGTAGTTTTGCTAAATGAGTGTTCAATTGAAAAATAGAGTTAAGTACTCTATATTCAGGACCTCTTTTTTGTACATTATATCACTCCATTTCAATAACTGAAACTTGGTTACTTAAGTGCACATCTTTGGACATTCTCTTAGGACATTTTCGTCTTCCTTTAAAAATATTTCTTCCAGCAGAAAATGTTAGTCTTTTCCATCCTCCCCTCTCTTAAGTCTTGAAAATTATTGTTGTACTCCCATCTAATTTTGTTTGTGACAGTCCATGCTCAAAGTAAAGACACACTGAGTGTGTCTTCATGACACACTGACCCCAATATACCACAAGGAACTTTATAGTATTCCTTATTTCTTCCTTCCTTCTTCTCTTCCTTATTCCTCTGTCTGTCCATCCATAGAATTTTGAATTCTTACTGTTTCTTAGGCACAGTGCTAGATATTAAGGATAAGGCATTTAATGAGATACAGTTTCTGTTTTCAAAAAGATTTCAGCCTCCATCCTGTTCCTTGTGATCATTTTTGGAAAATTCATCATTCACATTAAAATATCTTCTATACTTTGGTTTGTAGCTTATTTGATTATTCAAGTCTAATCATATCACTTGCCACCTCATTTTTCTTTTTTTCATGCCTACTATCTCACATCCTGATTTTTTTCTTAATTCTTCAAAGTTTACTTACTCTTTTTCCATAAAATGTTTGCTGAATTTTAACCTTTGAAATATGTAGCATTATCTATCAAAAATAGAAGCACATTTTTTTTTCCAAAAACACACACACAAATTAAACAAAAATCAATAAGTGTCTGTTTTGTACCAGTAAAATATTTACCTGCATTATTGATATATATACTTACACATGAACTCCTCATCTGCTGATCACCTAAATTGTCTTTAAAACTGCATCTCTGTCTAGTAGAATGTCGTTACCTATTCAATTAATATTTCTGGAAATAAATCTATCTTATTTAAAATTATGCTAAAGATGATATTGGTATTATCACTCATTAAATTTGTTAACATATCCACAATGATTCAATTTATCTTAAAACATAATTATATCATTTGCATTAAGCCAAAAAGATAACTAAGGTCACAAGTCAGAAAAAAAGCAATATTTATTGTCTTTGTCACATATATCTCATATCCATAAAATTAAGTAAATAAAACCTAATGGTATATCTATTATAGTTACTTAAAGTCAATAAAAAAAGGACAGCATTATAATGTTGGAAAGAGCAATATTTGCTTTTTTAATTTCTGTTGTGAAATGTTCCATACCAATGAACACTGGCTGTGACAGAGTGCTAGAGTCCTGAATCACCTTTGTCCCTTATGTAAATCTGCAGAACTTCTCATATTGTGACAAAATATTTCTAGCGATACTGATCTGAACCTCTCTTGTTAAAGCCCTTTTTAATTATGACTGTTCCTTATCATCCTTGAAAATCACAAGTCTTCTTTCCTTTGTTCCTCAAATTACATATAGTAAACTACTCATAAAGAAAATGAACAAAGCATTTAAGAAGTATATTCCTACAAAAAGAAATAATTACCATCAGAGTTCAGGAAATAGAATATATATACTCTTAAATTGCTGGCTCCAGTAGACACAATTCTTAAAAGTTTGATAATCACTCCAAAGAATCATAAAGTACTTTCCTTGTGAAGCCATAGGAAATAGGCTGCTGCAAATGAAAAACAAAACAAAATTTTATATTTAAAATAAAAAAGAAGCAAAAAAAAAAAAAGCTAAAACCAGGTCTATTGTTATGATATATTCCTTATACTTTTATATGCAGCTTCAATCTTATGCATTTAAAATTATTAAGGTTTATACATTGCAAGTTAAAATAGGCTCATTTTTCCTGTTCTGTGTATTTACAGTTCATTTTCTTATACAGTGAATTATTAAATTTTTCCATGGTCATGTTACAAAAAGATTCTCCATCTGATATGTATTTTAAAGCTGTTACATGCAGTCTTTTGCCAGTTCAACCTTTACTTTGAGCATGGACTGTCACAAACAAAATTAAGCTAGTCTATTCAGGCAGTCCCTAGTGGGCATAGGACCAAGTCCCTGTCCTGTTCTGTGTCTGATTTCTTTGGCTGTAAACCAGACACTGTGGTTTTTTATTTTTTAACTGTGAATACAGTGAGGCTTTGAGAAAATTCTGAAGTGATTGCAAAGGAGTAGGATGGAAGATATTTTAAATCCTTCAGACATAAGGTAGCCAACTAGAGGGCAGACTATTAGTTCCCTAAGTATAATGGGAAATAATTAATATGCTTTTGTTGACTAAAGTCATAGTATAGCATTGTTCATATGAGAAAATACAGTCCATAATCCAAGCAACTATTTCTAACTACTACTAAATAATAAAGAAACTTGAAATATTATAAGTTAAACAGCATCCGTGTGTGAAGATTGATTTTAAAATCTCCTGAAAATATAACAGGTAATTGTATATTGGGAATATATAATGTTTTTTAAACAAGTTAAAACTTAAAAGACAGATTTTCATTTTAATATTTTTAAAGACATTCTATCAATGGGGAGGAAACAGAATATGGTTATGTTAACTAATTGCTATTAAAACAATCACAACAAAATGTACTTGTAGCTTCTGCTCAGGGATAAAAAGAATTACAGAGAGTGTTGCTTCCACCTTTATAACAAGAAAATAGTCATAAATTCTGCAAGCTCACAAATTTTTTTGAGTTCATTGGAGAGCTGAGTTTGCAAGGCAACTAACTAGCATGAAATCTAATAGACAGCCATCTGAAGAGAGACACAGGATGTGAACATTTATTTACTTGAGGCAGAAACAGCCAGACCTACATAGTAAGGAAAATTAAGCACAAATAGCTAACAAATTAATGAAAACTGATTGTAGGCTGGGGAAAGTGTATGGGGGCCCTGAAGACTGCAAAGAAAAAGGGTGTTTGTATGCTACTGTGAGCTCTTTCTTCACAAGTCCCACTTGGCATGATTCCTGAGAAAGCTTCCTGCATGGTGCCTGGGGTAATGGGATAGTAGCTAGTAGGAAAAAGACATAAAATTATGGTCACCCTTTTTATTTACTGTGATTTCCTATTGTTGTGAGATAATTGTACACAAGGCTTTGTGTTTACATTTTGCAAGTAGAGCTGTAAGTAGTCTTCTGTTTCAGATTTTTTTCAAGAATACAGGTATAGTGAACAACCTTGGAAGATCAAGAAAGTGTCACCCTCAGGAACAGAATAGGCAGATATATTTGCCATCAGTATAATAATGTCTCCACTGGGACAAAGGTTAAGAAGGTTCATATGTGGTCCCTTTTAAGTTTCTAGGTTCCAGATTTCATACCTGTGACATGCTGCCCACATTCCAGATTTCATACCTGTCACATGCTGTGACATAGCTGCCCACTGTGTTGTCCTTATTGGACTTGGGAGACGGTGAGCCAAGGGATTCAATGTGAACATAAGGTATAGGCTGCCTGCTTCCTGTGAGTGTAGGTGTGAGGGGAAACTTACCCTTTCCTCCAAAAGTTTGCTGAAAGATCAACTCACAATTAAGGCAGATTAATAAGATAAAGGTTTATTTACCATGCATATGGGAAGAATCACAGAGTGATTACTTAATATCCCAATGGGATCCAGATATTTTTATATACATCTTTTAGAGGGGAGGAGAGAAGATAAGGAGTACAGGTAATTCGGTTTAGGGGAAAGGAATAGTGCCAGGGAGGATAAATGAATGGGGGAAAAAGAATGACTTGTAAATTATTTTTTTAGCAAATTAAATTAATCTGAGCAAATTAAATTAACCTGAGAGACAGGTATTATATTTAAATGATTTGGGCTGATTCTGGTTGCACTCTTGATCTTCTTTCCTGTAATATATTGAGATAACAAGAAGCCAATTGCTCCCTTTGATCTTTTCATTGGTCAATCTGGTTTATGCAGATTATAGGGAAAGCCTCCCTCAATTTTTTTGGATCTCAAAGGACCTATAATTAAAAATAATCTTTATGCCAAGGAGTTATGTTTTGGGGTGAAATTTCCTGAGCTCCTTCATGAGTAAAACAATCTTATGTCTTTGATACAGGATTCTCACAGTTTCTGCCAGCATTCATGAAATTGAAGCAATGGAACTTGCTAGCATTAAGTACGTATAATTTCAGAACTGTCACAGTTTTGACACATCCCTACAGAACAACAGCCTTAATCTGTAGAGAAAAGGAAACATACCTTGTTGCTCTCAGATTGCTGGTGAAAACACATTATAGCAGAAGAAAGAAAATGGAAGAATCTTTTAGTCCTGAGGACAATAAGGAATACATGCTAGGTGCAGAATTTTATATCAGGAAGAGGGGAGGCCACATCCCTGCTCCTCTGGATCATAGTGTCTGCCTAAGTCTGATGCTTAATCATAATAACAGACACTCCCCCCATACATACACCATCAAGTTAACAAACATCAAATTGGGAGCAAAAATTGAAGCCAAAGAAGGAGATCATTGAAAACAAACTCTGGCAAATGGACCCCTATGCAAAATACATGGTAAACCAAAGGAACTTGAAACCATCCTGCACTAAAAATAACAATAGCAGTAACAAACCAAAACCTCAGCCACATTTCTTATAAGATTGATGTCAGTCTTCACACTAAAAGTTCTGACATGGGAAAGACTTGCCCATTTCTAGGTGTGAAATATATTTACTTCAGCCTTTTTTTCTCTCCTATATAAGATGTTCAGATTAAAAAGAAGAAAAATGACAAATCATGTTATAAGCAATGCCAGGATACCAGCTGATTTTTCTATTTTCAATAGAGATGGGGTCCTGCTCTTGCTCCGCCTAGTCTTGAACTCCTGAGCTTAACAACCCTCCTACCTCCACCTCCCAGAGTGCTAGAAGTACAGGCATGACCTACTATTCCCGGCTTTGACCATTCTTTTTATTAAGGGCACAGAAAACATACACTAAGATAGACTATATTAAAAAAAAATCTCAAAAATGTCAAAGAATAAAAATTATAGTAAGGATGTTCTCTGAAAATAATAAAATTAAACTAGAACTCTATAACAAATATCTGGAAAATCCTAAAATATTTGGAAATTTAACACTCTTCTAAGTAACCTATGAGTTAAAGAGAAAGTGTGGAGGGAAATAAAAATTTAACTAAAGGGAAAAAAATACAGCAGGTCTTCAATGTTTCTTTCAAAGATTTTTGTTATAAGATTGATCAGAAAAAAAAAAAATTGCTTCCTTCCTGGGGCCACTGTCTGTGTGGAGTTTGCATATTCTCCCCCTATCTGCATGGATTTTCTCTGCATACTCCAGTGCACATCCCAAAGATGTGCGTGTGAGGTGAATTGGTGTGTCTATATTGTCCCAGTGTGAATGAGTGTGGGTGTGCGTGAGTGCACCCAGTGATGGAATGGCATCCTGCCCAGAGTGGGTTTCTACTTTGTGCCCTGGGTAGCCAGACTGATATCTGGCCTGTCCAACACTGAACCAAAAAAAAAAAAAAAAAAACTAAGTAAATAATTATCTTACCTGTTTGTATTAATCTTTCCTAAATGTATGTATAACTCACATTTATTTCAATGTTCAATATTAGAATTGTTTTGTTCTTTATTTAGAAGTGTAGTGATGTTTTTGTGACCAGAAAATGTACATTGTAGGAATTTAACTATTTGTTTATATGTTTATTTCAAGTAGCCTATGGTACAATTGGTTTCTCCATACGAACTTTTGCTGAAAGTCACAGTTTCAAAGAACCTACAAAGGACATTGAAGACTTGCTGTACACAATATTTAAATTGATAAGATGTAGCCAAATCACAGCTTGGATATAAATTTATAGAATAAATACTAAGATTTGACAAGATAAATGTCTCAAATCAGTCATATAAACTTTCATCTTTAGAAACTAGAGAAAGAGCAAATTAAGCCTAAAGAAAAGCTGATTCAAGATTTGGAAATCAAGTATTATAATTAATCATATTAACAGACTAAAGATGAAAAATATCATCTGAAAAGATATTAAGAATAATTTGGTAAAACCGAACATTCATGATAACAACTCAGCAAATTTAGAATAAAAAGACACCTACAGTTAATATCATACAATGTTAAAGATGGAAAGCTTTCTCAAAGATTGGAAACATAATAATAAAGTCCTCCTTACTTCATATACTCAACACTATATTAGAATTCTAGTCATTGTAGTAAGTCAAGATAAACAACTTAAGGATTTGACATGGAAAAAAAAACAAAAAAAAAAAAAACCAACAACCTGTCTCTATTCACAGACAGCAAGAATATCAGAATATCCCAGTGTTTAAGGTTAACAGAATCAATGCCCAGAGCTTTCCCTAAATGAAGCTGTACAAAAATAGTATGTTTACTCATTTTTGTTATTTATCCCATGGTCTAAACTGTGGGAAGTGTTGAAATCCAGAATCAGAATGAAAAGAATCCACTAGCACAACAAAGAATCTGAAAACACATCTTTAAGGGAAACTTTTCTATTAAAATCTAATGTCTATTAAGACCTATTAAAAATCAGATTTGATTGTTATCCCTACAATGCGGTCTGTAGAAGGTCATGGGAATTCCTTCTTGGAAAAGGGAGTGAGCTCTGATTGAAACTTTTTTAGTCTTAATTACTTTTTAAAATTTATCTCTATGAAGACTCTTCTGAACATGGGGATTTGAACAATTACTGCTTTCCAAGGATCATCATAGTAGTAACACCTCACCCCTTCGTGGAAGCCTGGATAACTACAAGAATCTGCTTTGTGTGTTGGTAAAATAAATGGTATACATGCACTGCTAAATCTCAAATTTTTGAGGCAAAGGCAGTGGTAAAACAAGATTCTTGAGAGGACCAGTGAAAAGGAACAATTTCATTATTTCAAGAGCTTTGATTATTCCTATACTCCTGAGCAAACCGAACTACAGTCTCAGCAATAGTTTGAATTTGTGTCCTCATAGTCCAGGCCAGGCTCTCAACAAATGGAATATTTTTAGTCATTAGGAACTTCCCTGACACTTATTCTATGCTTTGAACTTTTTTGCAAAGCTTTGACTTAAGATATAATGAGGAAGATGGCTGTAAGGTGTCAGCAGTTGAAAGGTGTTATGTAAGGAATGACTTTTCCTACACTTCCACCATATTAGTTAGAGGACTTTAAAAATAGATCCACTTCACCTTTTGGCTGCTTAGATTTGATCCTATTACAATCAGGAGAAGTAGATATTTCCTATATAAAGCAAATTGTAAAATGTTACCAAATCTTTAGATGTGAGATATTATAAGCAAAAATAATCAATTCATAAGACAATTTATAAATTAGTTTTTATTTATTAATAAATATACCTAATTCAGAGGCACACAAAACTAAAAATATATCAATTTTAATTTAGTTATCATCTTTTAGGTCAGCCTACTTCTGTTCATGCTTGTGGTTGTTTGGAATCAGGTAAGAGGAGCCCACATGAAGGTACTTATTTAGTCTGTCATGCTGTTTTTTTTTGTATCTAGTACACATGAATAATTGTGATAGCTATCATTTATTGTTTTAATTAGTATACAATTAGATAACTAGTGGGTAATAAAAGAAAGAAAAAGAGTGTTGCATTTTAATAAGGAAAGAATGTACATAAACTAATTTTTAAAGGGCTCATTAAAAGATTCTTTTGAAAAGTAAGAGTTTCACTAACTTATTTAGGAAAACAGAGTCAAGGCTCCATACATATTTACTTCACATTTACAACTTCACATGCTTATACACACATTCCTTCTTAAATATACCCACCTAAGAACACATGCAATGAGTTTCTCTGATTTATTTCACCAAAAGTGCAGTTCAGCCTCATCTCCTATGCTTGTCATCTCCTAATCATGCTCCTGGCTCCCCACAGCATTCATTTGTGATCTTTTTTCCATCTTTACCCTGCTAGTGCTCAACTTAAAAGTCATTTTCTCACAGAGACATTCTCTGGCTTTCTGATTTAAATTCCATAACTCCCCTCTTTCAGTTATTCCTTCTTATCCTAGTTGGTCATTATTTATTCATTTGTCTATTATTAAACACCTGTCTCTTTTTCTAGATTGTGAGTTCCATCACCATATGAGTATTGTGCTCTCCATTAACTATTTTATGTCTAGGGTCTAGCACAATGTCTGGCACACAAAATGTTATTGCCAACATCTGCTCCTTCCCTAACATTTCTCATTTTGGGAAAGAGCATCAGGGTAAACAATGTGCCTCTTCTCTTTCCTCTCATTACTTACCCAAACCATTGGCAAATCCTACTAACTCTACTTTAAAATTTGCACTATTTTAAAATATGCACTATAAATTTTATATCTGAGTACTTTCTATTCCCTTTGCCACTAAAATGCTCAACCAATCCTTTATCATCTACTGCCTAGGTTACTACAACAATACTCTAAATAGTCCACCTGCATTCTCTCTGCTTCCTAATCATTAGAAATTTCTCCAGGAACTAAAATGATCCTCCACATAATATAAATATGATCATGTTCTTTACTAAAATCTTTCCAATGTCCTTCCATCACACTTAGAAGTGATACAATGTTCTTCCAAAAGAAATTAAAGCGGTCAAGGATCTGCTTCCTAACATAGTTTATCTACATCACTCTTGCTTTTGCTCTCCCATTCCAAACATGCTCCTCTAACTAACTCATGAGTAGCATGTCAGGACCAATGAAGGTATTGTTCCAGGTACTATGAACCATACCCATGTGCTCATCTACTGCTCTGCTTAAATATAGCATCATCAGAGAAGGCTTATATGACCATCTTAACACAAATAGTTTCCTTCATAATCATTATTTTGTTAATTTTTAAAAAAATTTTGTGCAACTTTTTATTTTCTAGCATTTGTGTATTTATTGTATTTATTTTTGTCTTTTTCACTAAAATATAAGCTTTCAATAAAATAGATTTTTAAAAGCTTTACTGCCAATGTTCAAATAATAATTAGGTTCTCAAGGGATAATTTTAAATGAATGAATATATCTCAACAAATATTTCTTTGAAACATGAATGAATACATGCTTGAAATAATGAATACAGGAATGATAAGTTAAAACAGATAAATCAAATTGTACAAGCAAACATTCTCTTTGGCAGGCAATACGCTATACCCAAGGAATAGCAAACTTACAAGTTTTAATATTGTTCCCATATATTAAGCATATATTATGCATTAGGTTTATTCATTGTATATATAATATTTATTAGCTATATTAGTCTATATTTTTAATGATATCACTTATCTGCTTCATAAAAAAGACTGAATTTTTATACACCATCATATTTTCTTCAATTTCTTTTGCTTAGTATTCAAGATCTTCTATAATCTGGCTATACCCTGATTTTTTAATCTTATTAACATTATTTGATATAAACAATCTCTTATATCTCTTTTGAGTCATCCAGTATATTAAAAATTATGCTGACATCAAGAACCTACACCTTAGTTTCTGGTGCCATTCCCCAGTAAAAGAAACTGGAGATCTTTGGGAAAATAGCTGATGCTAAGGCTAGGGCAGGAAATATATAAGATGATTCTAAAGTATTTTCTAATATCAGAAAGCAAAAAAGTGTTCAGTAAAAAAGTCATCACAATGATAAAAGTAAGGGACAAAAGGATACAGCAGCTAAGCAAACACTCCCAATTCCCCAAACTGGAACAATGTGAACTACAAAACTAACTGAGTTGAATTGGATTATAATTAAAAATATAAAATAAATATATATGAGTCTATGTACACAAAAGATTAGGTAAATAAAGGAAGAAGAAGAGGCAAATCTCTTTTTCACAAGAAATCCAAATAATTTATGTTTTCTCTGCCTTCAACTCCTTACTCCCTAAGAGTAGGCTATGCATAGAGACTTCATTCCTAAAAGTACAGCTTGAAAAGGAGAAAAACGTCTGAGTAACAGTTTAGAGGAGCCTAAGAAGCCATGATGACTAAATGTAATGTATAGGAAACCTTGCAAAAGGAAAAGGACATTAGGTAAAAAGACTAAACATACCTAAATAGAGACTTTAGTTAATAAGAATATATCAATATTTGTTCATTAATTTGTGAGACAGGTACCATGCTAATGTAAGATCTTAATATTTTAGGTCATTAAAAATGAAATTTCTGATTTCAAATCAAAAGTGTAATTTAATCTCTCAAACAAGAAACAGTACAATTAATCAAAGTATGCAGGTAAGTCATCAACACAGTTTTGCTGTCTTAACAATAGGTTGTTTAGGCCAGCAGTGAAGAACGTGAAAGGTGTTATCCACAGCTTGTTGAGAATTGATTTTTTTTTTCTTGCAAGGAGTAGTTTAAAGCCTGGAAGAAGTAGTAGTCAGTTGATGCAAAGTTTGGAGAATATGGTAGATGACAGACAGTTTCCAAGTCCAGCTTCGGTAGTTTGAGCCAGCATTGGTTGCGCACTGTGTGGTCAAGCATTGTCTTATTAATTCATGTGAAACCCAACTATACAGTTTCTTTACCTTGCTGATTTGTTTCAAATGGCCCAATATTGTTGGAATAGTACCATCAAATGTTGCTATTAATTCACGCATAGTTTGAGATGGATTTGCTTCTACTACAGCTTTCAGCTCATCATTATCCACATTGGTCTCAGGTTGTTCAAGTTGCTCATTTTCAAGATTAAAATCACCAGAACAGAACTTCTCAAACCATCCCTGTACTGTATGTTCATTAGCCACATCCTTCCCAAACACTTTCTTGTTATTTCAAGCTGTCTGCTCTGCATTGGTTCCACAATGGAACTCATATTTGAAAATTACACAAATTTTTTACTTATCCGTGGTTTTGCAAAAAATTGGTCTAAGAAATTTGAAAGATAATCACAAGCTAAAATGTGTGTTTGAAAGACTGAGGATGTACCTTCACAATAAAAATAAAGCAAGAAGTGCCAAAGTGAAATGTCAGAGATAGCAACTGTCAAACTTAATACTTAAGGAAATTGGACATTTCATACTTAATAACCTATATGAAGAGACTGAGGCCAGAAGAATTTCCTCAGGTACCTGGACATTTTAAATATATCTTTCATTTTGCATTTCTATATTAGGTAGACATTTCATTTCGATTTGTATTTGTCCATGTCAATTCCAAGGCTGCTCCCTAATGAAAGACTACTAGGCAACAATCTTGTTAAAGTGATATGAAGCTTGAAAGGTTAGAAAATTGATTTTGTAATAGTTCAGACTTGGGAAAGCATATCTACAGTATGTTGCCTCAATGGTATTCACATGATATTTCTTAATTGAATAATATTCCTTCTTCCACTATATTCTTACTCACACAGTTATAGTGCAAGATCTGGTAATGTTTATCATTATTATTTTGAAGGTGAAGGATTTAATATCCTAGTTTGTTTTGGGGAACTTGATTATTTCTCAAACTATGCATATAGAAAACAACAATTTCTTTGTTTGTAAAGCTCAATGTATGTTGTCACTGGCATGAGTAATTAGAAAATCCTTTTTGTCCTTCACAACTTTGCATGAGATGTCTGTTTTACTTCGACAATGGAGACCTGACCACAATGTAGCATTTGACTAAGGAAATAACTTGTTCATTTTTTTTCCTTCTTTAGGGAATTGCTTTGTTTCTTGTATTGGCAGGGAAGGAGAATGCTGACAGGATGATACTGAATCACATTCAAGCCAGCCAGTTTTGGTCATTAGCTTATATGCCAAGCAACAGCTTCACATTTGGCCTGCAAATGAAGTCATTTTTTAAAAACTCCTAGTGCCAAATCTCTTTAATAATTTATTCTCCTTTCATCATCATCATTACTTTAATACTGCAGGGATGCCACTGTAATAAGCCTTCCATTTCATGTTATGCTTTAAAATTTTTGGATCTTAATAGGAATGATTAATCCAAATAAATATATTAAGTTCAAGAGATAATATCTCTAAAAGTTTTTGCAGTAACTCCTTTTAATAAAGTTTTCATCATCTAGAGCCTATAATTTGTGTTTTACGTGGGCTTTTTATTTGTCATATATTTATAAAATTATTGAAGATAGTAACAAACACATTTTGAGTGATATTTACAAAACTTGTATGAACACTTCTATTCTCTTCATGATTTTCCTGAATTGATTTATGCATTTATTTTGAACAGGAGACTGACCTATGAGAAATTTCATGTCTATTAATTTTTAGGATCAGGAAGTTTTTTTTCATTCCTATATCAAGAACTTCTCTAAGTATAAAGAGTTATAATTGGTACAATAATTTACAAAACTTGGAAAATAATGTATTTATCTTTGGCAATGTACCAAATTACACCTCCACCTCCATGCCAGCATGATAATGTTTTTGTGCTTGTAGTGATCTCTTTTAATTTGTCATAATGACATGAACAAATATGTTAGCATATCATGGTTCTCTACTCTGTAATAGACAGTAATGTCCTGACTTTGTTCCATGTGTCTGCTAAACCATAGACAGTGACTCATATCTCCTAACTAGTTCTTTGCTTTTGCAATGTTACATTTTGATGTTTTACTATACAGGAACACATAAATTGCAGGATCACTTTTAATGTACCTTAAATGTTCAATATTCATTTCATTATATTAATACTTGTTATTAGCTGGCCCCCTTTTTATAACTGATTTGTATAGAAGTTCAAAGACATTTAATGTACTAAGGAATTCTTCACTGATTAAAAACCATTCAATGGCTTTACTTCTATTATTAGAAACTCTATTAATTCTTTAAATGGTTATAATAGAAGCCTTGGTACACTTATATTTCTTTTAGGATTTATTTTTATACATGAGCAATAAACTATGTGACACATTTTCTTCAATAAGATTAAATTATCTACTTAGACTTTTAGTTATTCACCTATGCTTTCGTAGTGCTTTATAATTCACAGCTTTCAATAGAGGTTTAGTCATTTGGTCCTCATAAAGTTTTTATAACCAAGAGGTAAAACAGGAACTGGGCCTCTGAATGCCTGAATCTCAGTCTTCTCACTACATGTTGCCTCCTTTCAGAAAAGTCTTTGAAATACATGACAAATACCATTTTCATAACTAGTATAAATTGGGGGACATGTAGTCAACTAAAATAAGCTAAGTCAGAGAAAGGCTTATATATTTGTTCTTTGCAATATGTGACACCAGGCCCACTATGACTGCCTGCTTCACCCAAGTCTCCTAACCTGAATTACATACATATCAGGACATACTTATATTCGTCCTCTACTTATAACACATGAAATACTTACGTATCTTCCCCAGCATAATTCAATTTATGCCAATATATAAACTAATATAAACCAATGTTTGACCAAGTTAGCTACATATCACATGTACAGTTTTTAAAAGCATACAGATGACCAGATCCAGACCTATAGAGTTAAAAATTTGAGGAGAAGTCAAGCGGCTGAATAGAAAGATAAGCAGTATTGAACCAAAACTAGAACCAAAGTTAATCAAGTAAGAAATACTTTATTCAAGGTTATTGCAAATGGGGAGAGAAACTGAACTCAGCTCCATTGAAACAAATGACAGGAGAAATTTTAATAGCCGGAGTGGGGCGAATTGTAAGCCACCTGCATTTGCTAATTGGCTTTACTCAAAGGAGAAGTAAACTTTCCCATATATTGATGACAGAATGTAGTTTTACAACTTTGGAGCAAGGCTCTCTCACTAAAGTTAGGCTACTATTCTTCCAAAGAGACTGGGGAACAGGGAACACACTGTCTTTTTGAATCAATACATTTCAAAGAGATGGCTCTTAGGTCCTGTATTGGAAAAAGCTGGAGAGGCTTTCAAAAGAATTTGCATCTCAAAGGGACAAGGGAAGAATTCACAATCACAAGTTTTCTGAACTTGTTCTATGAAAAGAGAGGTCAGAGGCCTATAATCAGGAAGAAGCTACAGATAAAAGTTCTCATATGAGATTACTCTGAGATGTAATTAGACTTGAGGACTACTGCTCTAGAGCAACTTCGTCAGATGGTTTTCTAAGAATAGATTTAGATTCTTTAAGGGAGAGAAAAATGGTGAACAGCCTAAGGTGGGGAAAAGGACATTAAAAAAATAAAGAGAGAGAGAGAAAGACTAATTAAACAAAAGGTAAACTTGACCTTTTCTTACAGGGGAGGTGACTTCAGCAGAACTGGAAATGTTACTTTGCATCTTTACATTAATATCTCCTGATTCAGCTTCCTGAGGTCCTGATCCCACATCATTTTTTTTTTCTACTCCTCAAAGTCCTCTAGCCAACCACAGTGAAATCCAAATATACCTTGAGAGAGATCGTAGTATCTGGTTCAAATAGTCATCCATTAAGTGAACTGATATTATCCAGAGCCCATACCTAGGTTTTTCAAATGATTTCAGTACATAGATATATTTTTTTCTGCTACTACCCATGAAAATGGGAGGGAGAAATCTGCTTTTCCTTAAAAAATAGATTCTCTAATGGCTCCTACTTGATTACCCCATTCATTAGAGTGCCTCTGAGGAAACTGAACAATATCTGTTAATGGCTCAGAAAACATTTTATACATAAAGATTCAAGATAAATCACAATTTTAAAAATCTTATTTTTATGAAGTGATTTTTTAATTCTAGGGAAAAAAAACAAACTCTTAATCATAAATCAGTTGATGTACGACTTTGAGTTACCTCCTTTCAGTATTCTTTGTTGCCTCTTCTAAAGGCTCTTAGAGAGGAAAAAGGTTTTTGTCCATCTAACACCAGATCTGATTTCCTGCATCTACCATCCTCTATCTTCTTTTTAAACTAATATTCTAATAGTGGTTATACATTCTAATAGTGGTTATAAATCTATGCTTTATACAAAATAAAGCATAGATTTATGCTTTATTTTGAAGATTTAGAAAACACACACACACTACACACAAAAGATTTACACTCCATTCTGGAAAAAAATAAAAACAATAAACAAAAAATAAAACAACAGCAACTAAAAAAATAAATGGACAAAATATATAAAACAACAATTTTCAGTTATTGGATATTAGGTAACACCGGGGAATGGTACCTCAGAGAGAAGAAACAAATAAAACCAGCCCAATAATTGTACCATTTTACTGCTTGAAGAAAGATTAGACCTAAGCCATAAGGGAAGTTGGTGGTGCCCAGTGAACTCCCTGAGATGAAAAGATGGAACAGGGAGTATAGGAAGGTCAAAGTGGCTAGAATTCACAAGGCAAAGCACCAGAGAAGAGAGAGCTGCACCAGATACATGCAAAGATTTTCACTGGAGTCTTCAGCAAAGTACTGGTATCATATGTGTGAGGAAGATAACAGGTGCTGAAAAAGAACCACCTAAGAAAGAGCAAAGGAAATTTCCTCTGAGCTCAGAGAGGATTGGAGAACTGTGCTACTATAAGCCGGACTATCATAATCATTTGAAAAGAGCTTTTGTACATAATAAACAATATAAATCAGAATAATATGTAATAATCAAGATGGAAAGGTATTTGCTTGTAAATGATAGCTATGACTCAAAAAAGTGATAAAAATAACAATAACTAACTTGGTTGAAGGCAAGGAAATTAAGAGATAACAGAGAGACTAAAGACAAGTGACTAATAAAAGCATACAAAAAAAAAGGGCAATGTATGCAATCTTAACCTTTGTGTCCCCATAATATCCTAAAATAAAAAAGAAAGAAAAGAGAAAACGAAAAAAAAGAAAAAAAATCATATTTGCAAAGGAAAGTCAATAAAAGTATGATTTATTCATCAAATTTTTGAAAGAAATTGGTAGAAGATGCTAATGAGGATCCTACTCTCTGATTACCATACTCACTTATATCACTAATTAAAATGAAAACTCCCTACAGTGATTGTTTAGATCATTTTGGCAATATAAGCCTAGAACTTTAAAAACGTTTTTATGTTAGCTCAGTGGATCTACTGGTAGCAAGTATGTTATAAGCATACAACATCAATACAAAGAAATGTATAAATATTATAGCATTTTCCAAAATCCATCAATTGAAAGAAGACAACTGTCTAATAAAATGAAAGTTAAATATATTATGAGACAAATGTGATATCTATTATTAACAATAATGTTTATCAAAAGATGTAATATTAAGAAAATAGAAAAGAAAAATTAATGTATGGAATGATATAGACAGAATGAGTTCAACAATGTAGACATATTATAATATACGTACATATCCATTATATAACACCAATAATTACTTTCCTAATTACAGAATTTTAGGAAGAATGGAATAATTAAAAACACAATTAATGTCAGACTAAATGATTATGGTTCTATATGCTTTAATATCTGTTCCATTACCTTTCTCAGTATTTTCAGTTGCTTTCTCTTCTTTATGGATTTTTTACTTCTTTATTCTCTTATGTTTTTCAAAGGCATTTTAAAGTCAGCTTATTTTAAGATATTAGCCACATTTTATGAGTTTTCTTATTCTATTTTTTGATGAGGAATTAAATAAATGTCTTTCAATATGCCAGTTCTCACTAAAAAAAGTTATTCACAAGTTTAAATACAAAGTAAAGAAGCAACTTTTGGCAGAAAAAGCAAAGAAGTGAATTTATCCAGGTTGAATGAAAAATTAAGTGCTTTGATGTTAGTTTAAAATTAAGATTTACTTTCCATTTTAATATTTGAAAAGGTGTTTACTAATTATGAAATTGGATATACACTTGTTTCTAAGTCACTGTTCTGAAAAAAAGAGAAACTAAATATTTGACTACTAATGAATCTGTAGAAAAAAAGATGAAAAAGAATTTCTACAAATTATTAAGATTTTTAATTACTCTAAGTTATCGATGATTTCTATATTTTTTTCCTAACTTGTCTAGATTTTCTAAATTTTAAATACGGTCTGTTCACTAATTTTAATATTATAAAAACTAATAAAATCAAATATAAACAGATAATTTGAGAGTTAATGATCACAGTAGACTAGGATGTGCATTAAGAAATCTATGAAAATGCCCCCGTGAATAATGCTAAGCAATTCAAATAGTGCCTATTTTGGTTAATCCCAAGTAGCCATTCAAAAGATTTGGTGGTGTCATTCCCCAGTGATGCTGCTAAACAGCAGTCTAAATCAATGAAGATTTTGTCTCACCTTATTAGTTCCTATTCTATATAGGACTTCTACAAATAAAACATTTATAACTTTTGGAGAAAGACTTAAGAAGGTCAACATAATGGTAGCACATTTTTTGCAACAAAATATTGGTGCTTAGATTAAATTGATGTTTGTCTGAATCCCGGGACTATCTGCCTAACTATTAGGCTATAGTGACAACTCTTAATATAGGCTGTCGATTTTTGTATTCTCAGGATATTAATGCCTTAGAAAGAAATGCCTTAGATTCCCCCATTTCACAAGAAGAAACTTGAAGCCCAAGAGTTTATTAACACTGAAAAAAAAAATTACTGTTGTTCACATATATATGTAAAATAAATCTACACAGCTATAAATGTTTTAAAAAAATCATAACATGATATAATTATCCAGAAAAAGGGTTATAGGTATTAAACAATATTTGTCTTTTTATATTATCTTTAAATTTCTTGTGAATATAGTCACATTAATATGACACTTGACAGCTGGTATTAGATTCAAAAATTGGTTTGCTTTATAAAGTCTTTCCAAGACACATTTTAGTGACTATCATATCAAGATGGAACATATCAGATTACTCTGAGATGGATGTCAAAGAAGCAAAAATACATCATGAGGAAAGTAGAAAATGCTGGGCAATTTGACATCAATGATATATATGGCTGAGATCAATATTTTTCTATAAAACCCTCGTGAAAGTATCACAGGTTTCTCTTGGCCCTGCATTTATTTTATTCTTGATTCCCTAATTATTATTCCCACAAAATACCATTCTTATGGAACAGTTGTCCATAGTGGACTTTTATTAGATGTTTTTGGAAAACAACAAATCATGTCAAAAATTCTTTCAACCCCTTACACAAATTTGGGTTTCCTATTCCCTCTCTCTTGTTTCTCGTTCACACTCTTGGGACAGAAAAACATATGTGCATTCACATCATCCATAAACAGCCCTCCTCCAAGATCAACAATGTGTTTTATTAATCTTTTTTGTATGCTTATTGTAAATAGTTAAATTAAATTAATATTAAGAAAGTTAGCATTAACTTTTTGCAGCAATAGTGTATTAAGTAGTAATTTTAGAAAAATTATTCTGTATCATGGTAAAAATGTTCTTTTAAAAATTCTCAGTCTATCTACAAATTATTAGGCAAGGTTATCTAAGGAAAAGCTTTTTCAGATAACTCAAAAAAAATCATTTGGTGGCACAATAAAAAATGAAATACAGGAGCAAGAATGTATCTGACAGATTAAATACCCTTTTTCTTTGCCTTGAAATATCTTCTTCTTGCTTATAACTTTCCTTAGGGAAAATGCGTCCTTGTTGCATATTTCTATTTAAATATTCTGTAAAATGGTTATTATTCTTGCTGTTGACCAATTTGACTAGTTTATGCTCACACAAATAGAACTGCGATGTTATAAATCTAAGATCTGCCAAAATGTTCTTACATACTACACAGCAACTGCCATGATATTCTATTATTTTTCTTTAAATATTTTATGTTCTTGATAGAAATCTAATAGTGCTTGCATGGTTTGATAATGTTTTTGGTTTTCAAGGTCAGTGGTTGATAGATCATGATACCCATAAATGCATTTTGCTGCTCTGTATCTGGTGATCTTCTACTGTGTAAAACCAGAAATTGTTTTCGGTATAATCCTGCTATTACATCTTATATTTCTTATAAACAATCATGGGTTTTCAGGAATATATTTCCTTTTTGGATTTTACTGTAAAACAGAAATTTTTAAAATTTGAGACATCAAATTTAGTAGTTATAAACCAGAATATTACAATGGCTTAGGATACTATTTGACATAAATAATTTAGTATGTATTTGACCTTATTGGAGGTGAATAGATATAAATATAGATACATATTATGCTATTAACAAGTTCTTAAATGATTATTTAAAGATAAATGAATTTAAATCAAATTTAAATGAAATTAAAACTCATTTGACATTGATATAAACTTCTTTGATACTGTGAAGGGAAATATAGTTTTCCTACTATGAAACCAACTTCCAATTGTATTTTTTATTTCTTTCAAATACCTTTGATCATTCCTTGTGTGGTACATCCATATTTTGTGGATTCTCTGGTGGGATACTATAAAAAAATAACAGCAAAGATAAATCAAAGCGTCTCTAAAGACCAACCAGAATCAGGAAACATCTTGGCACTTAGAGCAGATCATTGAATTCTGAAAATATTTCCCATATTACCAAGTCTGACAGCTAAAACATACTTTTTATGGTACTTTTGAAAAATATACAGCAACAGTAGTTGACTTTTTAAACTTCAGTCTCATTCTTCCTTCCACCCCACTTTCCAAAATCTAAAAACAAAATAAAACAAAGAAACACTTCCATTTAAAAGACTTACTCTTCTCAGATAACTATCCCAAACATTTTCTCTGATATACTGTGAATCTTTAAAATCTCAAATAATTCATTTTGACTAAAAGATATAAAAATATAATGCTCAAAAGTACAACTTTCTTACAGAAAGCAAGTATTCCAGACTTGGCTATAGACAAACAAAATTGTTAATGTAGTATAAAAGATGCAAAGAATGTTTCATTCATATATTAACCCCAAAATAGATGCACACTTGTCACATGGTGAAACAAACTTTATATTAAAAATTTATAGATTTTAAGAAGTATTTCAATATTGAAATGATTTATATCTCTCAGTTTTAGTGTCCACTACCTATATACAACAATGAACATAGACAATATATATAAAAAATATGTATGTATATACAAAAATCAATGTTTAAAATGTAAAAGCATTTCTATCTCTTTTGTAATGCAAAATCATGTGAAATTATTAAGATGATGTTATACAAAAGTGTCCAAAAGTCCAACCTATTATTAAAGAGCAAAGAAACAGCCTACTAATAGTTGAAGGTTCTGCATTTTAAAAGATTATTTCAAAACACAAACAGAAATATGTATAGTAATAGATAAATTTAGATGCCTCAAATAGTAACACACTTACACATTTTAAAATATGCACTGTTGCTCCAGTTAAAATATAATAGTGAGCTTTCACCCCTACATACATGTAATTGAGAGGTAAGAGGTATGATTAGCAGTTCCTGCCAATAGACTCAAGCAGATTGCTATTTGGTCTGAGGTTATATTTACTGGTGGTATAGTTTGGAGCTATTTGCAACCGCTGCTTTGTTTTAAAGGATGCACTATGCTTTTATTCCAACTGAGGAAGATACTGCATACTAAATTAGATTATAGCTTCTCTCTTGAAGAATAAGAAATTATGCTCTGTATTGTGTATGTCTTGAGACAGTCTCAACTAAATGACAAATCATTCTCTCTTGACATATTTTTATTTTTGTATAAATATCATATATGCACATCATCATGCCTCAGTAAATATTTAAGTAGTTGGTAATAGATATCTCTAGTTTGGTTATAAACCAATGCTCCATTCATTACCAATGGAAATAGCATTTCAAATTCTTGGCTTAAATTATATTGGAATATATTTTGAGTAGTAAAGTCCAACTATGTTTTTGGCTTACAAAAGAATTTCTTCATTATAAGACTATACTTGGAAATACCTAGCCCAGCTGGTAGGGTTTAATAGTTCATAAATTAGCAATTGTCACTGCTTTGAACTGTATCATTTTTTTCAGTGCATTTAAAAAAATCTTGGCTTGTTAGGTCATTACACATTTATATACTTAACCTTCTCAGCACTAAAATCCATGATTCTTTGGCACTCCCTCAATAGACTGTATAGTGCTTAATTATTTGTTCTCATAATTTGGAATATAATTTAGTAATATAAATTACTCACCTAAAATTGATCTGACTCTGGAAGCTAACAAATTAGGCACATCGTTTAAATGAGTTACTGCCTAATATGTCAGAAAATTTTATTCATTTTCATGGTCTAATTACATCCATCAGTTGCATATGATAATTTTTTAAAGTAGGCTTGCTATGAATCATAAATATATATGGAGAACAAGACTACATAAATCAAGTATGAAGAGGCCCAGTTTTATGAACTGGGGTGCCAGAATTATGTCATAGCTATTTTACTTAATATGTAATTAATACTCTGTTTAATGTTTGCCAATTTACATTTAATTTTAAAGGCTTTACAGTTTCAGCTACAAAGAAGAATGCCTTTAACAACACTGTGTGTATATAACTTTGCCCATTTTTTTGATTTTCAAAAAAGACCAATAATATAAACTGAAAAATGTCATGTTATTGGGACAAATGAAAATACAATTAAAAATAATCCTTGATTTAAATGCCTTTGCCAGCCTCCATTTGAAAATCTTCTTTTACTTATCTGGAAATTTCTTTAGTCCGCATGGATGTATCCAATGTTCCTTTTCTTAGTTCCTTTATCTTAGTCAGAGTTGCACTTGTTTAATTTTCATTGTTGTAAAAGAGGTATAGAAGCAAGGATGCCTAGAAAGGATGTTGGCAACTTAGCAGAAGCCCTCAAAGGCATATTTTTGGAAGAATTGGTTTAAATTATCCTGGAAACATTTTCCTTTCTTGTGATTGCCCACGAATTTTATTATTACTGGACACTTTCCTTATTTGTTCCATTAATTATTCATGAATTGTTTTATTTCCCTTTCTAAACTGCTTATTAGCAAGGACAACTTTCTTTGATCTAAGTGCTCAGCACGGTGCCTAGAAATAAAAAGGGCTCAAAAAATACCTATTTCATTAAAGAAAATAATTTCCATATATGCATATTTTCATTATATTTCAGTTCTGGCCTGCAGATGCATATTAAAATATCTTAATTTTTGACCAGTATTTTCCTACTTTTTTTCACGGTCTGTGTCCTCAATCAACTCCATTATGGGGATATACTATGAATTAAGAATGTTCTATAATTTTAACTTTTCTACCCTCACTGTGAAAGAGAATAAAGTAGAATTGTTAGAGCACATGGAGTATTAAAAGTCTGATCTTTTGGGTAGATGCCCAGTAGTGGAATTGCTGGATCAAAACCTGCACTCGAATGTTTATAGCAGCACAATTCACAATTGCAAAGCTGTGGAAACAACCCAAGTGCCCATCAATTCATGAGTGGATTAATAAAATGTGATATATGTATACCATAGAATACTACTCAGCTTTAAGAAACAATGGTGATATAGCACCTCTTGTATATTCCTGGATACAGCTGGAACCCATTCTACTAATTGAAGTATCTCAAGAATGGAAAAACCAGCACCACATGTACTCACCAGCAAATTGGTATTAATGGATCAACACCTAAGTGGACATATAGGAGTAACATTTATCAGGTGTCAGGAGGGTGGGAGGGTGGAGGAAGGGATGGGTATATACAACCACAATGAGTAAGATGTGCAACGTTTGGGGGATGGACATGCTTGAAGCTCTTACTCAAGGGGGGAGGGGGGCATGGGCAATATAAGTAACCTTAACACTTGTGCCCCCATAATACACTAAAATAAATAATAATAATAATAATTTTTTTAAAAGAAGTATGTATGTTAATTAAGAAGACTTTATCATGGCAACTTTGGGGTATGTTGCTTGTGTTTTTATTAATTTAGAATTGGATTTAAAAAAGTAAAATACATAGAAGCAAATTTGGATGAAAGAAATGTGATGCAGAACAATTTGTTGCTTAGAAGTAGGGCAATAGCTACAAACAAGGTGAAGGCTATAATTTGCCATAGACAGAGTATCCTTTGTTACACTTATCTATGAATAAATTATATTTCTTCCATGCTGAACTTTCTGAGAATCTGGATTTTTTATGTCACTAGGCATACCCCTTAACATGTATTTTCAGTGCCATTCTCTCAGCACCCTAATCTAAGCTGCATTTCCTTCAGTATGGAATCTATAATACCTGATTCAATAGGAATACTCATCAGTTGTACTACATGAAGGAATTGGGAAATGTAAAGGTATAACCTATGTAGCACTATAGCATCGAAGGTTGTTCAATGTGAAAGAAACAGTGTTTTATTAAAATGATTTTCTTTAGCTTTGCTTTTAGACCAGACTTCAATCATAGAAATGTTTACTGTAAATTTCTTTGCCTAGTGTGGAAGAATATGTAACTCATCAAGAAAGGATCCATACCACACCACCATTCACAGTTTTAGAGAGAAAAATCAAAGCTCTGTCTTTTAAGACCTTATATTGAAAGAGTTGTTTTGAGGTTCACACTAAATGCACTCAGTATTTTGAAAAGCTTATTGGAAGAAGTCACCTTCTTTAGCAGTTCAGCATTAAATATTACTTAGAAAGACCTGTGAACTAATGTGCACTTAGACACAGAGAATAAGGTATCTGAAACAAGAAATTAATTACCTAACTCTTGACATGGAATATGAAACATAAGATATGCAGAAAAAAATTTATAAACCTGAAAGAAGATTCTAGGTGTAGTAGGAAGAATTCTAAGGATGACTTCCCTAATATTTTCATCCTCTGGTTGTTCGATCAAATATAAATTCAGATACTAAGGTGAAGAGATTTTGCATATGCAAATAAGGTTACTAACTAGAATAGCTGACTTTTAAATGGATAGATTGTCTTGGATTCTACTAAACTTATTCCAGCAATACTATCTGGAAAGCCTAAACACATAGCTGACATAGTCTGTATTCAGTAATGAAATATTTTATTTAATTCTTCTTTATCTATTTGAGATACTTGTAACTGTTGATAAATATCAAAATTCTCTTTCTTTCTTTCATTTGTCCTAACTTTTTATCTTCTGAAATATATTTTTCTATTTTGCTATTTTCTATTCTTTATACCTCACTCTCTAAAACTATGCACTTAATTTACTTCTTTGTCTTTCCCTCTACCTCAAAATATGTTCTTTAGTCTCATGCAATTCTATGTCTTTAAACTATTAACTATTCTAGCTACATATATACTATGCATACTACGAAATTAATAGAAGCCAAATTAAACTGATATACCTTGAATTTTTACTAATTCTAGACATGTGTTTCATCTGCTTACTCTACATTTTCCTCCAAATTTTCCAACAGTATCATCATCATCAATTCAGCATACCCCAAATACCTTTTCCAACACAATTAGTTCTTTCTCTTTGCTATATCTGTTGATGAAACTATTCCATAAGAAAAATGGGCTAGATTCCTTTGGATGGTCTTTGGTAATTTCTGGATTTCTCTCTATCCAATTATTTTCAAATTGGTGTAGCATTTGCTTCCACTACACCTCTCATATGTAATGCCTCCTTTATGATTATTTTCTTACCAAGATTATTACAAACGTCTTATAAATAACTACATTTTTCAATTTCACCCTGTATAATGCTGCAGTTTATAAAATGTTTCACAGCTTTTGTCACTCACTTAGTCAAGAACTTTCCAATCACACTGCATGCAAATTTTCTTTTCCCCTCTTTGATACCACCCAAGGCATAATTTTAACCTTTTCTTCCCTCTGATTTCCTGTACAGACATCCAGATAATTCTCTTCTATAGTTTCCTGTCATTGGGTTTCTCCTTATGTGTTATTCTCCACCAGCAATTTTAACCTAGTAATATTATCCCAAAGTGAGATTCAACCTTTCTTCATGAATTTCCTTTGAATTTCAAAACTACATGATAACTATTTTTTTCGGAAAGCCATTGTTATTCTTTAATGATGTTTACCTTACATTGCCTTGTACCAGACTTTTTTTGTGTGTTTATACATTATGCTCTCCTGTTAAATTTTAAGGTCTTGGATAAAGTATGGTATTTAATATCTTTATATGCAGACCCCAACACAGTGCCTTGGTTCCAGAATATATTTGATATGCTTATTTATTGAGCTCATTGATTTGAAGGAATAACAAAGTAGGACAAAAACTGCTAAATTTTTGTTAAAAACAAATAATACTTTTATATTCATCTTTCAAAAGTATTTTATGTTTTTCTCAATAAATGTGATAAGCCACATATTCATTTACATCATTCCATAAAAATTTAAGAGGGACTGCAGGAGAAGTGACAGAACTATTGATGTTTCTTGACTTACTGCAACATAGAGTAGTAAAAGTTTATTATTCTGTCAATTACTTTTCAAGAATGACCATTCTTTCCTTGAACTGGTTTATGTGTACTCTCACAATTCTAATACAACCCGACACTAAATGGAACTAAATGACAGCATAAACTAATATTAGAGAAAGATATCATGTTGTTGTTGACCTACACACTGAAACTGGCTCAAAAATAAATGCAAAGTCTAGAATTCTCTTTCCACAGTACTTACTTTGACTACAACTTTACCACTCAGTAGGGGAAAGTATTCTGTAAGACAATACAGAAGTGTGTAATGTGAGAGCAGTAACATATATATATATATATATATATGTTGTGTATGTGTGTGTGTGTATATATATATATATATATACACACACACACATACACACAACAGAACTGAAAACACAAAATCGCACACCCTTTAATAGGTCTTTTAAAAAGTCTTATCAGTCATCTTGATTTCTCACATGTCAACTTCATTTTGTTTCCATTAGATATTTAGTGCATGTTTTATGCAGGGTTTCTCAGAATATAAGGTGCTCAGGTATCATTCAAAGTGTGTGTGAATATTAGACTCTAATACAGTAAATCTGGAATAGGATTTGGGATCCTGGATTTTTTAATATACTACTTTAATACACTACAATTAATTGGCAATAATGCCAATGCTGCTGATATAAATACTGTACTTTTAGAAGCAAGAAACTACACAGTTAAAAGAAATAAAAAGTTAACCAGCTTTTAAAAATCTCTGAAATCCCCAAATCTATTTCTTGAGGTAAGATGAAATCTGACAGAATTTGAAGGAATAGACAGAAAATTAATGTGTCTCT
This sequence comes from Microcebus murinus, assembly GCF_040939455.1. Classification (NCBI taxonomy): domain Eukaryota; kingdom Metazoa; phylum Chordata; class Mammalia; order Primates; family Cheirogaleidae; genus Microcebus; species Microcebus murinus. Next base: position 42,349,814 of record NC_134116.1, read on the forward strand.
GTCTCATATTTTAGAATATTAGGAAGTTTTCTTATTTTGAAAGTGCATTGTAATTTACAGAATAATTCTTAATTCTGGCCATACATTATAATTACGTGATGACTTTTGAAAAAACAATATGGACTTTTTTTGTGACCATGATGAAGTGACAGGGATTAGATGTAACCTTGCATCTGAAATAATGGAGCAAAACATATGAAATAATAGTTTTCAATCATTGTACAATAGAAATGCAATATTATGAGCTTTGAGAAAAGGAAAACAAATTAAGGAAGCCCTATGATTGCTTTCATTTCTACTAGGAAGCACATTCTAATCGTTGTAACACAAATGGGTATCTTAAGGGATCTTGGTGTACTTGGTAAGCTGGGGACACAGAAATTGGTGTTGAAAAGTCTATGTGCCAATCAGAGAGGGATGAGAGGAGACAACAACAATAAAATAAAGGAATAATGGCCAGAAAATATCCAACTTTGATGAAACTATAAAATCAATGATCCAAGACACTCCACAAATCCCAAAAGAATAAACACAAGAAAACCGTACCAAGACCCATTACCATCAAATTCCTGAAAACCAATGATAACAAGAAAATATAAAAAACAGTCAGAGAAACAATATCATATTGAGCACAAAGAAACAAATATAAAAATAACTGAAGATTTTTCCTAGAAATCAAGCCATATGACAACAGAACAATATTTTCAAGTACTGAAAAAAATATAAACTGTCAACTTAGATTTCCGTAATCAGTGAAATTTATTTTTCAGAAATAAAGGTGAAATAAATAAAGACATTCAAATAAACAAAGACAGAAAATTTATTCTCTGCAGATTTTGATTACAAGAAATGCTACAAAAAGTTCTTTCAGAAGAGGAAAAATGATGGTAGGAGACTTGGATATATATAAATAAATCAAAATTATCATGAATGATAATAAATATAACTCAATTTTTCTGCCTTTATTTTGCTATGGAAATTTGACTATTTAAAACTGAAATATATTATGGAGTTTATTATACATGTAGAAGTAAAATGAATAAAAATGAAAACACAAAGATAGGAAGATGAAGTGGAATTATTTTCTAGTGTTTTCACATTAAATGTGAAATGAAATAATCACATGTGAGGGTAAATTGTGATTGGTTAAAGATGCATATTTTATACCTTCGAAGCACTAAAAGATAAAATATATGTTGCTATTAGGTCAACATGAGATAAAATGGGATATTTATTACAAAGAAGAATTGAAAGGAGCAACAAAAAACAACAACAAATGGGAAAATCAGGAAATAAAGAACAAAATAGTAGATTTAAACCTAATAGAGATAATTACATTGAAAGAAAATTGTACACCAGACATAAACATTCCAACTACAGTTAACAAGAAAAGATTGTCAGACTGTATTTGAAAAGAGAATGACACAGTATATACTGTTAAAAATAACACTTTAAATATAAAGGCAAAAGTAAAATAACAATAAAATGATAAAAAAAATATCCACCACAAATCACTAATCATGAGAATGTTTGAGTGGTCATGTCAATATCAGAAAAAGCAGATTTCAGTAAAATGAATATTATAGGTAATAAAGATGGTTATCCAATAATAAATATTGCATCAACTGTCCAAGAAGGCATAAAAATCCAAATTCTGTACCCATCTCATAACAAAGCTGAAAAATTCAAGAGAACTGAAAGGAGAGACAAATTGGCAATTATATTTATAGCTTTCATCATTTTACACTTGGTAAATGCTAGCATAGTTAGACAGAAACCAGGAAGATTTAGAAAACCTGAACAACAATATCAATCAACTTGACCTAATTGACATTTATAGTACACTCTAGCCAGTAACAGCAGAACACAAATTCTCTTTGAGTGCACATGGGACTATTTTACAATATAAACAATTACAATATAAGCAATATTGAGGTGTGTTTACTTTTGTATATATAATAATAATATGCTTACAGAGGAAAATGTTCATATACTTAGAAATTACATTCGTGAGAATATAAAAATAAAATGTCTTGCATGTGCAACCAAATACACTAATCTTTTGACTTTTCTGAATATTGAATGGGCAATGAAAAGGCCAGGAATAAAGTAACAACAGGAGAGAGAGAAAACATGATGTTACCCTCTCTACTACACTGACTTCTTAAGCAGAGTCAACTAGTCCTCATGCAAAATCCTGGTGGGACAAAACAACAAAAAAAACCAGAATAACAAAACAAAACAAACAAACAAACAAAAAAACTGCACATGTCCACATGTCAATCATTGTTTTAGATAATTTCCAAGTTATGCTTACTCTCACATACATACCATCACATATACATATTATTACATGTACATAGCCAGCCCCCACTGCCACTCAACTACCTTCCTTGACTTCCACCACACACACATAGAAACACACTTTTAGACTCTATTTGTGACACTAGGTTTTTAGCATAACTGAAAACTTTTGGCTTTGCCTATCTTGTTTTTTCTAGGGTTTAGGAAGGATCCTTTGCTTTAACTCACTGCACCACTGCACCATGGTACATGGACTGGAAATTTGCTACTCGCTACTTGACTCTAGGACCAGCAACATTAGAATTGCCTGGAAGTTTGTAGAAATTGCAGAATCTTAGTATCCAACTAGACCTACCAAATCAGAATCTGCATCTTAAGAAAAATTCCCAGTTCATTCTGATGTATATGACAGTTTGAAAAGCATCAGTTTGGAAGTTAAGCTTCATAAAAGTGTGAATATATACATATATATATATATATATGTGTGTGTGTGTATATGTATATATATACACACACACACACACACGCGCATATGTTGGTGCTATGGTCTGAGTTCGTGTCCCTCCAATAATCTTACTTTGCAATCCTCACTGCCAAGGTAACAGTACTAGAAAGTGGGGCCTTTGAAAAATGATTAAGTCACTGGCGTGGCACCTTCATGAATGGAATTGGTGCTTTTATAAAGGATTCCCATGAGACACTTATGCTCCTTCCTCCATCAAAAAGACAGCTGTGCATGAACCAATAAGTGGGTGCCCACCAGAACCTGACTCTGGTAGCACCTTGATCTTGGACTTTCTAGCCTCTAGAATTGCAAGAAATGTTTACACTATTTTGCTATAGCAGCCTAAATGGACTAAGACAAACACAAACCTTAGACTGTTCATATACTTTGTGCATAATACAATTGTTAGAAAAGCTAAGCAATATTTTATTGTATCTAAAAATTACTTAGACCATAGTCATCATGCTGCTTACATCTGTCAGTTTGCACTGCTTTATTTTCTGACATCAAAATTCCTTTTAAATTTGTGGCAAAGAATGGTTCTTCATTCTTTACATTTGTTGTCAAGAAAATATTCACTTTTATCCTCATTTGAGTAAAAAGTAAACACGACATACTTTTAAGTGAAAAAGTAGACATATATTTATATAGATGGGAATTTATTTTTCATATCAGATTATATTATCAAAATGAGAAATTATACTTTAATGTAGAAAGCCAGAGAAAATGAGTACCTTTCATAATTGTTTCCTCTTTTATTAGATCCAGAAGTTTTGGTGTTTGTAATTATGTTTGTGTTGAACTGAAGCCATTCATTTCCAACTACTTCCTACCTTTTTATGTGTTTAATCCTTGGCCTTGCCTAATCCATTTATTTCCTTTTAGGATTGTGATTGGATTTCAGCCACTTCAAAGGCAACTCAACACCCAAAATAAGTTAAGTACTTTGTCACTATAATAAATAAGACTATGTTGAGATGGCACATTTATGTTTATATCCAATCAAGTAACTGCAGTCAGTTTGAGTTTGAGGGATTAGAGGGTTGATTGAAGAAAGATATATGACCGGGAGGAGACAGAAACACACACCAAGCTTTATCTGGGCAGTGCTTTCAGAAAATTACAGGAAGGAGTCAGAAACATCCCTCATAGCACACAAACTTTCAAAGTAGGAGTGTGGGAACATAACACAGAAAGAAAGGAGGGCAGCAGAACTCACAGGTAGGGAGAGATTGGAGGAAGAATTTATTTATGATGGGAATCTTTGGTTAAGAGTATTCCAAAGGACATATACAAAGCTTAGGGTCTTTTGTGGCCCCAGGGATTATTTTACCTATGGCTAGCAGATGTTGGGTGCAGTCTTGCTGAGTATGCAAAGCAGGCAGACTCTAAATGGCTAAGAAGATATGTTTATTTGGAATATAAAGCAATTGGATTGTAAAACTTTGACTTTGGCACTAGTAAGTTTTTTGAGCCTATCAGTCTTATGTGAAGAAATAAACAACACAGGGTCAATATAATAGGACCATCTTTAACCTATTTATGTAAAAACACACATGAACGTATTTGGCATATGATAAGGTTTCAATATTTAATTGCTGCCAAATGTTAATTGTTAACTCTAAATAAGAAAACCCTTGCTATACTGTTTGTGACTATAGAAGAACCAGATTTTATTCAATAGAATTATTTGCAGCTATAAGTATGGACAAAGGAAAGCAAAACATTAGGAAAAAGAAAATAAATATAAAATGTAAATATCATTTAATGTGGTAAATCTTTGAGAACTGTATAAGTTTCAGACCTTGTTCATAATATTTATTCTCATTAAATTAAAAAGATTTCAAATAGCATTATATGGCTTTGCTTTAAAAAATTAGGTCCAAAGAATCCAAAGAAAATCCAAGGAAAAGAAATAAAATTAGCCTTACCACCATCATCTTCAGTTGTATTTTATGTTTTATTTTTTATTTTTTTGGATTTATTATCTTTTTATTATTGTTATAGGGGTTCATTTATATCCTGAATATTTGTCCTTTGTTAGAAATATTGTTTTCAAATGTTTTATCCCAGTCTGTGACTTATTTCATTTTCTTAACAGTTTCTCCTCATGAACAGAAGTTTTTAACTTTGATGAAGTTTAATTTCTCTTTTTTTTTCATTTATGATTGTAACTTTCTAGATACTGCATAAGAAAACGTTGCCTACTCCTAATTCACAAATATATTTTGTCATGTTTCTTCTAAAAGCTTTATAGTTCTAAGGTCAGATCCATGATTCATTTCAAAGTATTTTTGTGAAGCATTTGAGGTAAGGGGTGAGGTACATTTTGTTTCCAGTGGAATATCCAGTAGTTCCAGGGTCATTGCTGGGATATACTCCACTTGGTCAGGATGAATTCATCCTGTAAATTGTTGGATTCTATTTGCTAATCTTTGTTAAGAATTTTGTTGTTTATCTTAGTGTTTCTCATTCTCAGAACTATTGACATTTTGGGCCAGATAATCCTTCATTGTGGGGTTCTGTCCTATGTATTACAGGATGTTTAGCATCATCCCTGGTCTCTACCCACGGGATGCCAACAGCATTTCTTTCATAAGTTGTGACAACCAAGAATGTCTCTAGACAATGCCAAATACCCTCTGGGGGGAAAAATCACCCCCCAGTGCAGAACTGTTTATCTATGTTCCTGAGGAATATTTTATCTGTAATTTCCTTTATTTTTGCTTTTTGTTTTTATAATACTTTAATCAAGTTTTGCTGTTACCCCTTTGCTGGCCTCCTCTATTTTCTCATGTTTTTGTAGCGCTGGCATTCTTTTTTCCTTACATGTTTGATTTCACTCATCCTCTCCTCCCTCCTCCCACCTGCATGATTTCTGTTGAGTTTTATTTCTATCTCTGCATGTGAGTTCTGATCTGTTAGTTCCAATTTAATAGTGAGTACACATGGTGTTTGTTTTTATATTCTTGTGCTACTTAGGAGAATGGTCTCCAGTTCCATCCAGATTGTTTTAAAAGGTATTAATTCATTTATGTCTGAGTAGTCCTCCATGGTGTGTGTGTGTGTGTTTGTGCATATGTGTGTGTGTGTGTGTGTGTGTATGTATATATATATATATCTCACATTTTATTAGTCTACTCATGAATTGATGGGGACTTGGGTTGATATCATATCTTTGTGATTGTGAATCGTGCTGCAATAAACATTCTAGTACAAGTGTCTTTTGATAAAATTACTTTTTTCCTTTGGGCAAATACCCAGTAGTGGGATTGCTGGATCAAATGGTAGGTCTATTTTTAGTTCTTTGAGGAATCTCCATACTATTTTTCATAGAGGTTGCCCTAGTTTATAGTCCCATCAACAGTGTATAAGTATTCCTTTCTCTCTGCATCCACTCCAGCATCTACTGTTTTGAAAAGTTTGATAAAAACCATTCTCACTGGGGCTAGGTGATATCTCATTGTGCTTTTCATTTGAATTTTCCTGATAATTAATGACTTTGAACATTTTTCATGTGCTTATTAACCATTAGTGTATCTTCTTTTGAAAAGCTTCTGTTCAAGTATTTTGCCCACTATGTAATGGGGTTGATTTTTTTTTCTTGCTGATTTGCTCCAGTTCTTTGTAGATTCTGGTTATTAGCCCTTTATGAGATGTAGAGCAAATACTTTCTCCCATTCTGTAGGCTATTTGTTCTGTTGATTGTTTCCTTGGCTGTGCTTCAGTTGTACTTTAAAAAGTATTTCCAATGGTAAATAAGCTCTATTGAGTTACTTTATGAAATTGGTTATTTATAATATATATAGCATAAAATAATATATTATATAATATATATTTTAAATGTAATTTTATAAATTTTTTTGTCTTTCTAGTTACACAATATATGTATAATATTAAAATCCACATATAATAATACACTTTTCTTTGTCATGCAACTTTTATTTATTTAATAGTCTCATGAGAACCTGTATGAATCTCTTCTACAGAAACAATCAAAAGGGATCAAAAAGAATATGCAATAAGTAACTTGTTTCATTTGAGTATATACTTGAATCAAGTTGGGCCTTCCCTTACTTAATTTATAATAGATAGAGAAGCTGATAATTTTTAAATTAATTATTATTATTTTTTTCAGAGACTGAGTCTCACTCAGCCACCCAGGCTGAAGTGCACGATCATAGCTCATTGTAGCCTTGAACTCCTGGGCTCAAGCAATCCTTGTGGCTCAATCTTCCTAGTAGCTGGAACTACATACATGCAACACCATGCCTGGTTAACTTTTTTAAAAATTGGTTTTTTGGAGACAGGGGAGTCTTACTAAGTTGCCCAGACTGGTCTCAAATTCCTGACCTCAAGAAATCCTCCCATCTTGCCTCCAAAATAGCTGGGATTACAGGTGTGAGCCATTGCACCCAGCTGATAAGTTTTTACTTAAAGTTACTTACCATATATTTAAGAATATTATTAGTACTCCATTAAATATATTATGTAGTTTTTATAGTCTAGCTGCTATAATAAAATGTTCTTTTAAAATTAAGCACAATTTGTTCTAAAAGTCAAAGTGCAAATTGGCAATACTAACCCCAAAGGGCATTATATATAAAATGAGAATAATATACCTTCTATGTTTAAAAGGATATAGTAGGATGGGAAAGTATATTTGAGACTTTATGTTATTTTAAAGTAAATAAAATTATTCTTATTTCTTTCTTTTTTTTTTTAGATTTTAATCTTTAATATGTAATATTGCTTTAGGAAAGTTTTTCCCTGAACCAAGAATACAATGCTAATTATATAAAAAAAAAAAATACACACATAAATAGTTCTCCAATTTCCCAGGAAAATGTCCAAGTATAACTTCTAGAATAGTCAAGTTTTTTGTTTTAATTATAATTAAAGTCTTGGTCATCTCATTTATTAGCTCTGTAACTTACCTATTTAAATTAAAGAAATGTTATTAGACAACCATTACAATTTGTAAATGTAAGGTGCCATTATTGAGTAAATAAATTCCTCCATCAGTGGATGTGTCCCTTCTCCCTTAAACTAATGAAGCAGCAATATACATTAGTTTAACTTTATTAGATGATACACTGCTGCAAATGCTAATTCTCTCTCCTCCCCCATGTTTACCTTGTGTATACGTGTGAGTCGGCTACAATGCCTCGACATTGTCTTCAATAATCAACAACAAGATGAGCTAGGCTTGGGCTTTCTGTGAAGACTGATGGTGTCTGTCTGAATCAGAGACCTGACTTGCTATCTTCGGTGGCAAGAACTCTTCGAACCCCTTCCTCAAAGGCTGCAGCGACATTTGTGGCATCTTTTGCACTCGTTTCAAAATATGGATAGTCGCTGTAGTCTCTGCACCAGGCCTGGGCTTCTCCTGCAGACACCTGCCGTTCACTTATGTCAATCTTGTTACCCAAAATCACAAATGGAAAGCTTTCGGGCTCTTTCATATCTGCATAATATATGAATTCTTCCCTCCAGTTAGTGAAGTTCTTGGAGCTTTGCGAATCATCGACAGACAGTAAGCAGTAAGTAAACTGCGTCCTCAGGCTTCAGAATCGCTCTTGCCCCGACGTGTCCCAAATCTGCACGGTAACAAAAAGCCCATCCATCTCCAAATCGTTATTTAAAAATGCCACACCTGTCGAATGGAAGAGCTGGGTATCAAACTTATCAGTTTCATATCTGTTCATAAGAGGACTCCTCCCAACTCCACCACCATCTCGAAGGAGAATTGCTTTAAGAAGCGATGATTTTCCTGCCATTATTAATCTCAAGAGCTTTGATGTCAGAATCCTTAATTGTTAAATTAAAGCATCGTTATCCCCTAGTCTTGTTGAGAAGATTCACTCAGACGAGGAGGGAAAGTGTTCCATCACAATGCCAGGCTACTTACAGGAGTACAGGAAGTTTCTCCTGGCCACCCGGAGGACGCCCTGGGAACTGCGGGCTGGCCTGTGTGGGTGCAGTGAGCACAGAAAGAGGGTGGCAGACCTGCCCTGCTCCAGCTCCAGCTCTATTCCTATTTCTTTTTTATTTTATCACCCTCAAGTCCTTGTACTGCATTACATCATACTCTTTTCCATGTGTTTTTTTTTTTTTTTTTGAGACAGAGTCTCACTCTGTTGTCTGAGCTACAGTGCTGTGGTGTCAGCCTAGCTCACAGCAACCTCAAACTCCTGGGCTCAAGCAATCCTTCTCCTTCAGTCTTCCGAATAGCTGGGACTACAGGCATGTGCCACCATGCCCAGGTGATTTTTTTTCTATATATTTTTAGTTGGCCGATTAATTTCTTTCTATTTTTTTTTAGTAGAGACGGGGTCTCCCTCCTGCTCAGGCTGGTTTCAAACTCTTTTTTTTTCTTTCTTTTTTCTTTTTTTTTATTTCGGCATATTATGGGGGTACAGATTTTAAGGTTACAAGAAATGCCCATTTCCCCCCTCCCCCCAAAAGTCTGAGTCTCCATCATGACCATCCCCCAGATGGTGCACATCTCACTCATTATGTATGTATATATCCGCCCCCCTCCCCCCTCCCACCTGCCCAATACCCTATTACTGTAGTACCTATGTGTCCACTTAGGTGCTACTCAGTTAATACCAGTTTGCTGGAGAATATATCTGGTGCTTGTTTTTCCATTCTTGGGACACTTCACTTAGTAGTATGGGTTCCAGCTCTAACCAGGAAAATATAAGATGTGCTATATCACCATTGTTTCTTAGAGCTGAATACATATACCACATTTTATTAATCCATTCTTGGATTGATGGGCACCTGGGCTGTTTCCACAGCCTTGCAATTATAAATTGTGCTGCTATAAACATTCGAGTGCAGGTGTCTTTTTTGTAGAGTGTCATTGGATCATTTGGGTAGATGCCCAGCAATGGGATTGCTGGATCAAATGGTAGATTCACTTGTATTGCTTTAAGGTATCTCCATATTGCTTTCCACAGAGGTTGAACTAGTTTGCAGTCCCACCAGCAGTGTAGGAGTGTTCCTCTCTCTCCGCAACCACACCAGCATTTATTGTTTGGAGATTTTTTGATAAAGGCCATTCTCACTGGGGTTAAGTGATACCTCATTATCTCATTGTGGTTTTGATTTGCATTTCCCTGATCATTAAAGATGTTGAGCATTTCTTCATATGTTTGTTGGCCATTCTTCTGTCTTCTTTAGAAAAATTTCTGTTCAAGTCCTTTGCCCACTTTTTAATGGGGTTATTTGATTTTTTCTTCCTAATTTTGGTGAGTTCTAAGTATATTCTAGTTATCAGTCCCTTATCGGATGCATAGGATGCAAAAATTTTCTCCCATTCTGTAGGTTGTCTGTTTACTTTCATGACTATTTCTTTGGCTGTGCAGAAGCTTTGTAGTTTGATCATGTCTCATTTATTTATTTTTGTTGCTGCTGTGATTGCCTTTGGGGACTCTTGACCTAGAGCGATCCTCCCGCCTCAACCTCCCAGAGTGCTAGGATTACAGGCTTGAGCCACAGGCACCCGGCCAAATGTTTTTTTACTTCAGTATTTTGTTACATATTACCTTGCCAACAACCAAAATAATATATATATTAAAAATAAACTATGTGATCAAATACCTAAATCATAGTTTAGATCTAAAAAATACTTGAATGGATATGTTGCAGTTTACATCACTGTCGATTTATATCCTACTTGAAGAAATGATATATAGTGGAAATACCTTCTGATCCTTCTCAACCAAAGAAAATATGTTGCCAATCAATGGCATGCTACATAAGCACTCATCTCACAAAAGTTTGATAAAATAAGTGATTATATTTCTTATGTTCAAAACAGGAGGAGGAAAAGGCAAGTAAGGAGAATCGTACTTAATCTAAGCAAAATTTTTTTGTATATTTCCTCCCTGGAAAAATACTGCTTGTAACTTTTGATTACACAATGAGAAAAAGAAAATTCCATTTTATTTTTTTAAATCAGGCTGTACAAAAGTCTGAATCATTATTATACTTTTTAATTTTATGACTTGATGAATATAAATATTCAAAAACCTAATCTGTTTTCAGAAATTTAGTACACGTACTGTTTTTTTTCCAATGAAGGATGTAAATTTTCACAGTACTTTCCTCTGCTCTTCTATATGTCATATTTAATTTCATTTCTGTTTTCTATTTCCTTGACTGCCTTTATCAGTCCAGTGCTTGATACAGGCGAACAGCCCTGACATTTAAAGCAGAAGAGCTTGAATACCATGAACCTGGCATTCAGAATTACATTTTCCAGCTGGAAATTGCTGACCCTAACATCTTTCTAAGCATTAAACCATTTATTTAGGAAATCTAATCAGAAAGCAATATTTATTTCAGTGAATCCCATCTTGTTTCCTAATAGTACAAACTAATATAAATACTTTATTTATAACATTGAAGAGATTTATTGTGGTTCAAAACCATAAAATATTCCTTTTCACTTTTGTTAACTCTATACTTGGAGAGCTATTCCTATTTTTTCAAGTTAATATAAAGTTATAATCATATGCATATTTTAGGTTCATTGGCTTTTTTAGCAGTATGCACATTTTGAGTAGTCATTCAACATTCAAAATTAAAGAAACTATTTTTGCCAGTATTTGATTACATTAGATGATATCACCCAATTTTATGTGCAACAGCAAATGCTGTTATATTTGCCACTTAAAAATTATTTAAAGGATCTAATTTTGGAGAAATAATTATATTATGCTCAATAGGTAATTGCTTTAATTTGCTGGAGATAGTTATTTAGCCTATTAAGCAATCTATACTTAATCAAATCCATGCTTTATGTGATAAAATATAAAATATAATGGAAAGAAAAAAGATAAAGGAAGGCTTTCTCCCATCTGCAGCACTATTTTTCCTATACTAAATAAATGTAAGAAATTGGCCTAATGGAATATAGAACAAAGTAAAAATTTGTGGCTACATTTATTTAAAACTACTGAATGAATTTTAGTACATAAACAAAACATATTACATGTATGAAAGTATTTTATTTAAAATTACTGAATGCATTGAAGTAAAATAAATATACATATAAAATAAAATATATATACAAAATAAAACATGAATTATATTTTAAAATTATGCATGCATCTGTATCCCTCCCTGAGGGAATAGAAAGCATTTTGCATTGTGACATGTAGTTTTAAATATAGGACATTTTTTTCTCCTAGCTGTTAATATATTTATTTTATTCTTAATATTTCTAGGAATTTAAAGTAGTGCTTATATGTTAACATAGAACCTTCATAGTAAATTAGATGCTCAACTTCAGAATTCAAGTATTAACATAATTAAAAGTTTGTTGTAAACAATAATAAGATAAATCACCCAAAACCTATACCTCAGGCTAAGAGGTTCCAAGACAGTAGAAAGTCCAGATTAATATAATTATGTGTCTCTCGGTAGGCAGGTACCTTGTTCCCTAAGCAGTGGTTCTCAAAGTGAGGTTCCTAGTTCAGCACCATTCAGTTCACTTGGACACTAGTTAGAAATGTGAATTTTTAGGCTTCAGATGATTATGATGCATGAAATTTATGAGAACCACTGGCCTACAGAATCTCAGCAGTTTCTATTATTTATCTTCATGTAATCATTTCGAAACATAGCTCTAAAAATCTCCCTGACTTCTTTACAACAACCACAACTGAATTCTTAGAATCATGGTTTGTCTTTCCTGGGAATAAAGACATACAAATCTTAATGGCCTCAGAAATTAATTTCTTTGTTACATTTTATTATGTACTTACATAGTAGATTTTGTTTTGTTTTACTGCAGAATGTTATCATATAGGTTCATGCCACTTAAATGTTGTAGTGAAAACATGATTTTTTTACTCATTTATACTGGGATTCAAGCTCTGACACTACCGTTTACTATTGACAGCAGTATAATCTTAAAGCTGTCCTAATAATACTGTGCACACCAATACAAAGGCAATAATGATATCCAAGATTTCCTTTTAAGGTTTTTTTTTTTTTTTCTCTTCACATTAAGTAATTTTTCTAAAGTGCTTAGAGCAGTATAAGTGCTCAACTTATGTTTGTTCTTTTTCCTATGTTTTCCTACCTATAATTTCTTCTTTTTTCTTGCAAATAGTGTCTCATTGTTTAATTAGAAGTTTGAAATCGTCTTTCTAAAATGAATACTTTAACTCCAGCAGCTCTGATAAGCATAAAGCATTTATGCCCTTGGTTATTGACCCCTGAATACGTAGCACTTCTTAAAATGTCTCTGTTTTATCCAGTTATATTTGTCCATGTATATACGTTTGTCTGGTCTATTTTGTTTTTCTATGGAGGTATCAGAAATTTGAAAGTAGAAAGAGTCATTAGCTTTTATCCTTAATGCTACATTACTAGTAAAAAGTTTTGCAGATGCCATGAACTTATTGATAACAAAACATCTACTCTTATCAGTACAACATTCTCTTCACCTTAGAAGAAAAAAAGATTATTTGAGCATTTTCATAATTGTCCTTCATTTAGTTCTATATTAATATAATCTTCAAATGGTAATTTCCCTTTTTAAATTTTAAATATTAAATCTTTTTGTCCTGCTATCACAAAGATCTAAGCTATTTTTCTTACTTTGGTTTAAGTTTTAGACATTATATTATTCCACAATTTTTTGAAGTCATAATTTATTTTATAGAATTGATGACTATATAATCTAATTTCCCTTTTTTCTCTTTAGTTCCAACTCTTTACATTATGTGTTATTGCCTTAATATTAAAACAGGTTTCTGTTTCATGTTTTCTAATACTATAGATTTGATTTTCTTCAGGATCATTTTTATGGCCTGGATTCACTCACTATTTCAGTTATCTTCCATATACAGTAAAGCAGAAATATAATGAATAAGAATGGAGAGCACTAAAAAAGGTATTACTTTTTTCTTTAATTTTGTGATCAGGAATATAATATAATGTCTGTGATACCAAGAAAAGTATTTTTGTGAAATGAATTCATGTACCATGTTATTATTATTTTGTTATTAAATGCTTTATCTGGGTATGTGTGTGATCTGGGTACCATTTTTCTGGGTATGTGTGTGATCAAGAACAAAAAAGCAGATTCAGATAATCATCACATGATTTTCCAAAAATAAAAGAAATATCTATTTAATATGTTTCTCTAACTAAAAACCTTGGCATGTTTAGCATATTGAAAGACCTGTTTTTTGTTTTGTTTCGTTTTTGTTTTTTTGTCACCTGGGCTCAAGTAATTTTGGCACTATTATAACTGGCAATGTTATAAATAGTACTGTTATTTTAATTCCAAATTTTGATTAATTATTGCTGATGTTTAGAGATACAATTCGTTGTATATCCTGAAAACTTTCAATTTAGAATTTGAAATATGGGAAAATATATACCTAAAAAAAAAGGCATAGTAATAATACCACTAGATAAAGATAAATGAATCTGAAAACGTTTATCACTGGATAAACTGACCTATAAGAAAAACATGAAGATATTACTGACAAGAAATAGGGTTACAAATAAAACCTCGTATCTATAGAATGAAATAAAGAGTAGTAGAATTGGTCAATACTTTGTAAAATATAACAGATATTTTTTCTTCTCAATTTATGTAAATCATAGACTGTTTAAAGGAAAAATGACAATACTGTATTGAAGAGTTCATAATATGTAGAGAAATAAAATAGGAACATAATATGTAGAGAAATAAAATAGGAATATAAATGTAATTACCTTGTTGTAAGGTTATATATAAGGTATATTCCTGCAAGGTTCTTAGGTTATGAAATTTATGGTTTTAAATTTTTCAACTAGAAAAGAGGAAAATTCAAAAACAATACTCCAATCTTTCACCTATTAAAGATTAAAGAATGAGGAAGCAGTGTGATTATACTCAGCATAAGTAAGTTTAAAAAGTAATTATAAGAGCAGAAATAAAGAAATACAATATCGAAAAGTAAAATAATCAACAAAAACAAAAATTGATTCTTTAGCAAGTTTAGTATTTAAGGAGTTCAGCTCTACACATAACCGTTTTTATTGGGAATTGTTCTCTTTGTTGTCATAAATGCTCTATGGGATCTGGACATAACATTCTTGTTTAATAATTAGCATTTTCTGTTTTCACCATTTGTTATTGATGAAAAAACAAAATAAAATAATAAATGAGTTATTATTCATTTATCTAATTTCTTTTCATTTTTTTCTTTACATGTGATCTCTTTTTTTCATCCATTTTTTTTATTATTGTATATCCATGCCTAATTTTATCTTGTTTGGAATGGAGTTTATTGACAGAACACAGATAGATACCATTTCGTGTGAGCAATTTTGTCCCATTGGAAGCATGTAAATATTAGAGAAATTTTTCAGATTTTTTCCTTTGTTGCAAATACTTCATTTACCTTCAGAATAAAATATAATTGATTTACTTTAGGAAAACTATTCTGGATTTATCATTTATTAATAGATGGAAACTACATAAGAAATACAATCATCCATCACTTAATGACAGGAATATGTTCTGAGAAATGTATCCACAGATGATTTTATGGTTATGCAAATATTATAGAGTGTGATTATAAAAAACAGATAGTATAGCCTACTGCATACTTAGGCTATATAGTATAGCCTATTGGATCTAGTCTGCAAACCTGTACAACATGTTACTGTACTAAATACTATAGGCAACTGTAACACAATAGTAAGTATTTGTGTATCCAAACATATGGAAGACATAGAAAAGGTACAGAAAAATGTGGTATTATAATCCTATGAAACCACCCTTATATATGTACTTCATCATTGACTGAAGCATCATTATGCAGCCCATGGTTGTGTAGCTTTAGAATATGTTTGCCTAATGTAATGTCTACTCACTTGGCATTTATTAGGTGGCACATAGCAGCAAAGTCTTCTTTAAAAATATTAAATGATTGCGTGAGTTGTAGTTTTCTCTGTATGTCATGTTTTGTTTACTGGCTCGTTTATTGAGCAATCACATTGGGGAAAGGTAGTGTACGATCAACTATTTGTCAAATTTCATGTTGTATTCATCACAGGCATGGCGTATCATTCAGATTTGTATGTGTAAATTTACTTTATTCAATTAATAATATTTGAGGCCCTACTATGGCCAATACACTATTAGAAGCACTGTAGAGACAGAAACCCATAATCCCTTGAAGTATACTTTCTAGGTGGGAAAAGACAAACAAGAAGGCAATTCATACGTAGGTCACGTTAATGATTAGTACTTTTATAATAGACAAGAATATTGAGGATGACAAGAAAGATATTGGTCTTTTATATAATGTGTTCAATTGCAAACTTCTGTAACAATGCGACATTTGAATAGATTCTGTAGGAAGTATGGAAATGAGCCACGTGGATATTTAGATAGCATTCTAGGTAAGGGAAGCAATTGAAAATATCCTGGATAGAGTCTGCTTGTTGAAACTGTGGGTTTAAAAAGATGTGAGGGTATCTGAAATGCAATGAGCAAGGGAGGATATTAGAAGAGTCCAGACAGCAGGTTCTAGCTCATGAAATTCCTTAAAAATATAAGGACTTTGGAATTTGACTGAAATTCAAAATTATTACAAGGTTTTGAGTAGAGCAATGACATGTTTTAATATGGTATGATATATTTTACTATATTTTAGTAAGATCATTCTATTATGTGGAGAACAAATATAAGGGCAAACTAGAAGCAAATAGATTAGTTATGAAAACTAACTTAAAAGTACACATAAAAATGATAATGGAAGAAAGAATCTGTTGGTAGTGATGCAAACTATAAGTAATCACTAGTTTTGGAGTAAATTGAAAAGGTAAGTTGACAGGATTATTTTATGGAATGGATGTGAAATGAGATTCAAAATGACTATAAGTGGCTCAAGAAAACGTGTACTTATTTACAAGTAAGTGTAGAGGAAGGAAGCTGTTTGTTGATCAAGGTGTGTGGGGAGTGGGCATGAGGTAAAGGTTCAAATTTTTTATATATCTGCATATATCTTTTTATATATATCTGCATAAGGTGCATATCTTATATCCAAAAATAGATATGTAGCTTTCAGTTAGCCATGTTAGTCTAAAGTCATGAAGTAGAAACTAATTCTTATGTTATATTATTATATAACAATAGTTATTTTAAATACAGTTGTTAGCCTTCCATTATTTAACTGGTTACTGGTGTAGAATATATAATTTTTCAGGGCTGAAGATTCCTCAAGTTCAAACATAAAAATTATTTTTATATTTAGACATCCTAGGAGTTTTTACAAATGCCAAATGAATGGAAAAGAACCAAATTAGTCCCCGAATGTGAGAGACACACAAAAGTAGTTCTTTCCTAAAGAAGCGGACAGGTTTTTTTTTGAAACAAACAAACAAAAAAATCATACCAAGTTTTTATTTTCCTATTTTTGTACAAATTCTGACAGTAAGAAAAAGGTATACTAATGAGTAAGGAGTAAGTTAACAGGGAAAAATTTGTTTATTCTACACCTGAATCAGTTATTATAAATAAACCTTGGTGAGTAATTTATACACTTAGCAGAATGTCCTGAAGCTGACACATTTAAATGTTGTTACTAATAACAGATAGGGAATAATCACAACGCCATTTCTTTCTCAAATGCTGTGTTATTGGTATCAAAAAAATAATTATATGTAAATATTTTTATATTTTTCCTGCTCAGAAAGATTTCCAAGTTTGTATGTCAGTTTTGTGTTAGATATATGTAAACTACTTTCTAAGTAGATACATAAATTCTAAGCATATAAATGTTATTTTCTAAAATATATTTACAGTATTTGTCTTTTGAATATTGCAAAAATATAATGTGAAGCAATCCTATACCAATATTTCTTTTGTTACCTTATTAATATCTATAAAACTCACTGGCATTTATATTTCTTTGGCTATATACAACTAATGTTACTTCTATAATCAGAATAGTATTGTCATGCTTCTACTTCCTCATATTATGAAACAGTGGCAAACATCAGATGATGCTCTTTAAACTTTTCAGACAATATTGTAAAATTACATCGGATGACTGTTTTACTTAACTCCTTGAAAAAGTGGTATAGCATTTTCAAATCTACTTATAGCTATTGTATAGATTATGAGAAGCCTTAGGGTAGTCACATTTTGTTTTGACTTAACCTGAACATTTCTATCTAGATATAAAATATATGTTAATAAGAATATTTGCATTTGTATATATAAAGTAACCAAATACCTTAATGCTGATTTAATTATTATTTTCTAATAATACAAGAGTCATTCTTTAACTGAATTCTTAAATGTTACATTCAAAGATATGTGGTAAATCAGTTTTTAGATTTTATACATTATCTCCTCATAGTGACAATTCAAACATGTAGAGTGTTTGTAACATGTTTTATGTTGTGAATTTTGACTCAAGTTGTATTCATAGATGATTCATATGTGCTTATGAATTAATGAAATAAAACTCATTTCTGTGCAGCAATTCAATTCTATCATGGATGTTCAATCATAATTTGCATTCTTAATTAATCCTATTTAAGTATTTGCATAGTGTAAAGCATAACCATATACATTCAAGTTAGATTTTTGAGTCATACTATTCTATAGGGAATATAAGTTTGTTCTTTTTAAGGGAGCCCAGTTGCACAAAATCTTGAACTTCGGAAAAAAGAATGGAGGAAGAAAAACTATCTTCAATTATATTTAGATATCCTAACTATGTTCTTTCTTCTAGGTCTTGATTGAAACCCAACATTTTCAAATATAAAAGTATCTATTAATGTATAAATAACATTACTTTAAAATTTTCACAGTAAACAATTGAGCAAATATATAAGATGACAGCTAAATGTGTGGCTTTTTGTTTAAGGAAGAGCAGAGCCAAAGATTCAAGATATTGGCGCCATCTTTTAGTTCATATTTTTACTGTTAGTTTTATATTGATTAGAGATGAAGACCTTAGTGCTAAAATGCTTTATTTATTTAAATGTTCTCTAACATCACACTGAATATTTACAATGTAACTTTCTTCTAAATCTGTATGTATATACGTGTATATGTGCATATAGAGATATGTATGTATAGCAAAAGACATATGCATTGCTGTTGATTATTTACATCTCCTTATTCCTAAGTTGACATGGTTTCATATATCTATTGACGATTAGAAGTCCTTCTAAGAAATAAATTGCTTACAGAGACTTCCTGTATCCTAAGGCTAAGCAGCAGTCCCCAACCGTTTTAGCACCAGGGACTGGTTTCACCGAACACAATTTTTCCATGGATGGGGGTTGGGGCGGAGCTCAGGTGGTGATGCTAGCAATGGGAAGTGGGTATAAATACAGATGAAGCTTTGCTAGGTCCCCTCTCCCTCCTCTCCTTCTGTTATTCGACCCTTTTCCTCCTCTCCTCCTCTTTCCTAAGTTTCCTGGAAGACAATTTTTCCACAGAACAAGTGGTGTTGGGTGGGGTGAGTGGTTGGGACGCAGCCCTGTGGCCTGATTGTTCTGCAGCCTGGGGACTGGGAACACAGCTGAAGTATGCTGTAACTTATTTTAATACCTGTATTATTTTGTTTCTTAAAGTTCTTTAAGCTGTTTATAATTTATCGACATTATTTTTTTCATAATATTCTTTTATTAAACCTTTAATATCTTTAGTCCCCATATTATCTTTCATTCTTTATTTCAGTAGGTTTTTTTTTTCCCTGAAATTTTGTAGGCCAAATAAAAACTAATAGTATGCCAGCCTTCTATTTCAGTTCTAGAGACACCATGATAAATTCCTAAATATCCCTGATATTTAGGGACATTTAAGTATCCCTAAAACCAATCTGGTTCCTGCTTGATCCATGTTGTTCTTTACAATTGCCACCATATCTCTGGCAATTAAGTCCTGCTACCAAAATTCTGTTCTTCTGGGAATTCTTATTAACATTTAAATTATGTTGCCCTTTTTTAATGGTATTTAATAGTACCTCCTGTTGTCAGCTATTACTGAGATTTTCAAGAATTTTTGTACTCCCTCTCCAATGAATCTGAGTGAAGTGGTGACAAAAAATAAAAACATTTCTATTTTTCAAAGACTTTGGATTTATGTCTCTGTATTAGGTAAAGAAAATTCTTGACCTGGTTTAACATAGACCACTGTTTATTTTAATTACCAGTAGACAATTCAAGCACACTGTTAGGAGCCCTCACAGTCATTCATGCTGGAACACAGAGTTCTGCCTCATCCTCTTGAGTATATCCTTCTGATCTAATGTTATGGAGACATTTTTTCAATCTGGACCTCAAAGACTTCTCCTAAGTGTTTTAGATATCATTGCCATGAATGACTCAATGTTTATTACTACAGTAGTATTGGCAATATGTCCTCTATTATGCATTTCTATTTTTACATTTGTTTCCTTTGAGTCAAAATCTTAAGATTATTGAAGAGATTAGTCACATCATGAAGCTGAACGATGTGGTGACAAAAGATAAATTCAGTTCTTTGGCAGTTAGTACCAATGTGCAGACATGTTTGGTGTTCCATAACCTTTTCTGCCTTGCAGCTCAGAGCTTTCTCTGGGTTCTCACCTTCCTTGATTTCTTGGTTTCAAATTTGCCTCCAAAACATAGTTCTCCTTTTGATCCAGATCTTGCGTTTGATGATTCAGATTTTTAATTTATTTTTTTAAGTGTTGCAGTCCTCCAGGACACACACAACCTCTAGTTGCCCTAGTTGGGTCACAAGTACCACATCTTGGTGTTGATTTTCCCTGACTGACATAAAAGG
Organism: Microcebus murinus; assembly: GCF_040939455.1. Lineage (NCBI taxonomy): Eukaryota > Metazoa > Chordata > Mammalia > Primates > Cheirogaleidae > Microcebus > Microcebus murinus. The sequence goes on from NC_134116.1 coordinate 42,370,438, forward strand.
AGCATTGGATTCAAGTTTTATGTGGATATGCAATTCTTAAATCTTATTTAGTACTCAGAGATAGTTTTTCCTGGCATTGTGAGTTTGCCAGATGTCCCTCCATTAAATTATTCTTAAGGTCAGACATATAGTTAAACTTAAATGGATTTTCTTGACTCTGATTTTAAAATAGCATTTTGATTAGTCTCCCTGTATTTCTATTTTCTATGCCAAAAATAATCTTAGACTGAGTTTACTACCCAGGAAGGCAAAGTCAGAAGTTGTTCTAATACAGCAAATCCCTAATAAAGGCCAGTGTGTCTTAGTCCATTTGTGCTGCTGTAACCAATATCTAAGACTGGGTCATTTGTAAAGAATAAACATTTATTTTCTCACAGTTCTGGAGGCTGAGAGGTCCAAGATCAAGGCTCTGGAAAGTTCAGTTGTCTGGTGAGGGCTATTCTTTGTTTCAAAGATGGCACCTTGTTGCTATATTTTCCTGAGGGGAGGAAAGTTATGTCACATGGCAGAAAACTGAAGGGCAAGACAGCCAGAGGCTGTGTGAAACCTCTTTTATAGGAATCTTAATCCCAGAGGAACCCTCATGGTCTAATTACCTTCTAGAGGTTCCACCTCATAATACTGTCATATTAGCTGTTAAATTTCAAAACCTGGATTTTGAAGGGAAGACATTTTAACCATAGCACAGCATTTCTAAATGGTATTGAACCCAATATACCCAAATGTCATTATACCCAAATGACACAAACTGATTAACAATGCCTTTGGAGTGTTTTTAAATGCATTTTAAAACAGTAGTAAAAAGTTTACTTGGTCCCAACATTTTGAGAATGTACCTATTATACAGATCAAAGACATTGAAATTTTATCTTAAGACAGAGGAAAAAAAAGAAATAACATAATGCCTTCCAATAGCAACAAAAGCACAATTCAAACTAATTATAATTTTGACTATATAAGTTGTTTAGGATACAGTTCCTTTTATCTGATAGAGTTATCTCTTGGGCATGTTTAGATTCTGAGTTATTCCATTCTATTCGTGAAGAAGTCACCAAGAATTCGGATGCTGTTCTAATAAGAGACTCTTTTCATGTTTAATGTCTTAAATTTGAATGATGAGTCTGAGAGTAGCTGAAGCTTTTTGGATGTGGCTCCTTTTCATCCAGAGACCTATGAATTAAAAACAATAAGTTATGTGTTCACATACACCCATATATAATAGTCACACAAGAGCAGTGAAATTGTGCATACATACTTGCAGCAATTACACTGGACATAGTTGCAATGACATGTGAAATTCTACAGTGTATACTCATATGAGGTTCTAATAAAAGTAAAGAATATGATTCTGCAGGAAAAGAAAACTCAAGCAAACATAAAGAAGTCCCAGTGCCCCAGATTCAGCTCCTAGGGCCCTTCATTAATTGTAGAAAATGTGTTTTGTATTTGCACAGTGAGTTTCCATAATACATCTGATATACATTAGTCACAGGAGCCAAGCCTCAAGTTTACTGAGGGGTCTTTTATATCTCATTAGTGACATAGTTAAAACCTTGCTATAACCAGTTAAAGTAGATATTAATGATGGGCATATACATTTTCAGCAATAAAGTTGACAGGCTATGCTTCCCATACAGGGACTTTTCAGACATTAAACAACACAGTATATATCAATCTCTAGTAGATTTCATGCCTATCTTACACAAAGATAAGTACCAGAGTTTTAGGCATATTTGGGTATCACTATAGAGCTACCACAGAGCATGTGCACATTAACCCTATCTTCTTCTATAAAAAAAAGAACAATAGGATCATAACGGTCACTGTTCCTGTAGGGCAAATATTTTCAGTTCTCCCCTGATAAAGAACGTGTGTCTTCATTAGAGTTTATTTGTTCTTCCTGAGAGTTCCTTTCTATTACATCATTCTTTATTAATATATTAATAATTTATAACCACCTTGTAAAAGGGGCTTTCAGATTGACTAAAAACACATAATTTATTATGTATTGATATTTTAATCTATATGCTGTAAATTCTTTTCAGTGGGTTAAATAGATTAATTTTATGTTATCTAATTCTACACAGCAAAAATCTCTGCTGTATGTAACATTTGATTAATGAATGAATATGAAGGTGTGTGCTGGATGGCCATTTTTTATAATTTGTCCTGTATGATTTGTGCTTTCTACAATCTTCGAGCTGAAAAATAATGTGACAGCTCAATTTAGGCAGGAGTATAACAGAATGATGATACTGAGATAGTCTGAGGAATGAATGATGACCTGAGAACAGTCCAATAATTATGAGCCAATGATAGGATGAATAATATAAGTTCATTTTAATAACATTTAAGTACTAACTGTACAGGAGATAAAACAATGAGAATGCACAAGAACATAGTTGTGGTTCTACTACAAATCTGAATAACATATTTTTTCTTCTCTATTTTTACTCTGTTGCTATATAAACTTCCCTTTTGATTATGTCATCCTGTGAAATGTTACATGGCTTCCATTAAACTACTTTTAATTGTAGATTCGAGAACCCTTAGGTTAAAGTGTTTATCAGATTTTATTTTTTAGGGTTATGAGAAGTATCAAAACTACTTACCAGTGATTATTAGAATGTAATACTTTTATTTTATATTATTGTCAGTATTGTAACACTTTTTATTTGTATATTGCTATATATCACACAAATATTTTCATACATAGGATAAATATCTTCCTATTTAGAATGAAAAAATAAGGTTCAGTAACTAGGCCAATGTACTAATTTGTAAAGGCTGTTACAACAAAGTATTACTAAAAGGGTGGCTTAGACCAACAGAAATTTATTGTCTCACAATCCTTGGGGCCAGAAATCCAAAATCAAGGTGTTCATAGGAATGTTCTCCTTGTGAAGGCACTAAGGCTGGATCAACTTCACCCTCTCTCTCAGCTTCAGGTGGGAGGTGACTTGTGGCAGCCTAACTCCAATCTTCCTATGGTGTTCCTCCTGTGTGCGTGTCTACTGCCTCTGCAGGGTTAAGTTATCATATTTTACTTTCTTAAAATGTTATGTTGTGATTTTATGATAGTATTTATAACAGTTTATTTTAATTTATTTTAATAAATATATTATTATATAATCTACCTGAATGAGATTTTGGTTTATGTATGGTAAGATGTGGAAACCATGTATGCTAATTTTTTGATACCTATGGTAAAATAATATTTTTATTTGTAAATGCATCTCTATGAAAATCTATATAATCATCTATATAATCACCCCTTTGGTAAAAAAAATAAGATTACATAAAATCTGATAGCGTGAAAATCTAGGATTTAGAATGACTACATTTAAGTCCTCTATGGCATTAAGACTACTAAAAAAATTGGTTGCCTATGAGAAATATTTCTGAAGTCTTAATAATAGGCAATGATTAACATGATATTTGTCTTGATAATCAATAGTAGGATACTTAGCATTGATGTGAATATGACTTCCCTCTATGGTGCAACTCTCCTAATGATGAAGAAAAGACAAACTTGAGGGCTGATTTGAGAAAGTTTCTAGATTATGCTCAAAATGCTTCTTATTCCTACCGAGCACACTTGCTGCTATTAGCATTAATGTGTTACAATTTTTTATGAATGGTTTTGCAAGAAACATTTGCTGCTTCTCATATCTTCTGTGACACTCGAAAAATTAGCATCATTTCCTCACTCTATGAAGAAGACAAAATAAGACATTTTTGCAAAGAGGTTCTTTGCCTGTTGTTTGAAATCAAGAATATATTGTTTTTTTAATGCATTACTAATCTGGAGTAAAAATAGAAGAACAAAATATGTACCTAAAATAAAAATTCTTAGTTATAGATATTTAGATTTAGAAGCAGCATTATAGATTTTATTCTTACCTTTAATAGGTCATAAGCTTCTCTGAGAATCTGAGAAAAATAATTAATCTTATTCTATAATAATCTAACTGTACATTTTACAACACAGTTTTACAGAAAAGAATGGACTTTATGGGTTCTCTCAAGTCTATCTGTAGACCTTTACGAATTATGTACCATGTATATGTGTCTGTGTGTGTGTGTGTGTACGTCAACCAAAAAAAACCCAAAAAAACCACTCTGAACCAATCAAATGCCTTAATAAGACTTTTGAGGAAGCTGTAATTAAAGAATGTCAATAAATTTTAAAACATAATTTGTTATTATGCAAATTCTAATTTCAGTATAAAAATAGCATTTAATATTAGATTTTTGTTCTCAAATCAATGAATGAGAAATTTACAAAAAAGATCTAAGAACTATACTTGGATATTCTTATTCACTTATTAGAAGTATATACTATGTGGTATAAATGTAAATATAAAAATTTTAAATACAAAATGAATAACCTTCTACTATCATTGTATCCATTAATCCTAGAGTAACGATTAGCTCAGCACAAAATAGTGTCCTTCACAAAGAAATATTAGATAAAACTAATTAAGCTGTGCTGGTTCTAATTAGCAAATAAATTATTCCATGACAGGATTTAAAAACAAAATAGGAAAGAGTAGAAACACATTAAAATCTTGTTAAAAGGAAAGATATTTGCCCCCAGAGTAGACCAATAAATTATTAGATTGTGATATTTTGACCTGATTTGCCCATGTTCAATTTTATCTGATTGGTGTTGAGTTAAATCATCAAACAAAAATGTACTACTTAATAAAGCCAATTATACACAAGTAGGCTTTGAATAATGGAAAAGTGCAACATTTTAGAAAGTGTCAACTATAAAGGTAGCTTACTTAACTTTGCTTACCTGTTTTCAGGATCAGTAAATTAGTCATAACTATAATTTAATGATTGTAAAGTACATTTTGTCCACTTACATAATATAAAAAATAAGGAAATAAATATTAAAGTGTTATTGAAAATGCTCTTTGAGTTGAACCATGGATTAAAAATGAATTTATGTAGGTTCTGCTGCTACTCTGAGCTAATTACCAGTGTCATTTCCATAATTATGCAGCACATTCATTTCACAGAGCAACACTTTAAATGAAAATAGCATAATTTAGCATACCCACTTCACTAAACTATATAGTTGAAAATACGCATGAATAAATTTTAAGGTATATGAGTTCTTGGATCAGGAGTGTCACAAAAGGTCTGGGAAGTAAATATTAATATCATCAAATTACTTATTTTAAACAACCATTAGCTCATGATTTCGTATAAGCCTTTATTTGAATTCAAAACAGTTAAATATTAGTGTAAATTTTTCTATTCTGAAATCTGTGATTATATAGATAAAAAATTCAGTTTAATTTTAGGAGATATTGATTTAAATATAAGCATCATGGCCTATATTTCAAGACAAATGTTTACTTTTTTGAAAGAACAAACTGTTTAAAGAAACTTGAGACTGGCTTTCCATGTGACAGAAGAAGAAATAAAATAATGCATTCAGCATATTCTTCAGTAATTAACTTGGCAGTTCAGAAATGCACATTTCTTGAGCTGGGACAATAGGAGCATAACTTCTGGAGAAAAATGCAATGTGTTTTCATGTGTATTGTATTATTTAATCCTGAAATAATTTTGTGACATAGGAAGGGCTATCATGACTTCACAAATAAAATATCAAACATTAGAGAGGTTATTTTATTTATGAAGATAAATAAATAGTAGGTGCTAAACAGGGCTACATCTTGCATCTTCAAATCTTGTGTGCTCCAAATACACTGCTTTGACATAATCTTGCCACTTCACTGAACCTATTAAAGATATTTTCTGGAAAAATGTACGTTGATATTTAAAAATTAAGCAAAGTAAGAGATTGGAAGAGACTTAGGGGAAAGTAAAAAATATTTAAATATATTGGGAAATACAGTTTGATTATCACCAACTCTCTTTCCTGCTCCCAGTTCCCATGCTCTGCTCTCCAGTCTTCAGAACTGGAACTCATGAAATCTCATAGACTAAACACCAACCCAGACTTTGGAACCAACCTGATATTTTTCAGGTTAGAGTTATATAGCTCTATTAATGACAGTCCCTTTGTTCTATTTCCCAAGTTTGAATATCTGCTTTACTATCTCAGTCAATTCTCCAGTTTCTCCTAGAGAGGGACCCCTTCCGTGTGATAACTAAACTTGGAATTCAGGAATGAAATCCCACTCCTGATGTTTAGCCACTCTTCCCCACTGTCAGACCTCCCTGATGTTGTCCCTTTTATCTGAATCTCAGCATATTGCCTGCTTTCTAGTTCTCATTGGTATGTCACAAAAACTTGCAGAGTATCCCTACTGGCTACCTCCTTCCAAATATGTTGATGTTTGAGGTTGCTTCTCCATCAGGACACTGGTCTTGTGTTGCCTTTTGCTGATCTCTGTACTCATTAGATACCATGATTTTTTTTTTAGTAAGTGATGTCAAACTAATTTAATTAATAATAAGCTATTCATTGAATTTTTATTAAGGGTAGATTAAGTCCACAAGTCACTTCCTTTGTTCTCTCATACTTTAATTTTTTTTTTTAATTTGGGGATTTTTGATAAACACAGATAGCATCATCTGTGACCAAGAATTCATGTAAAAATAGGTTTGTCTCATTGATATTGAGGTTTGCAATTCTGACGTGATTTTTGAAAGTTTCCTAGATAAATATCAAATTTGAGAGACCTCAATGATAAGTTTTGCTAACAGAATAATAAGGTTATGAAGAATTGAGTTCAGAGAGCAACCAGACTACCTTCTTCATTTCTCTTTCATAGTATAACCTAGACTGTATATTTTTATTTTATTGTGTAGTAATTAAAGGCAGACATATTTGTTTCAACAACATCAACTGCATATTATTAATGGACCACTTTCAAAGGTCCAGGTCCTTACACTTATGTGATGTCATTTTTATCAACCATTCATAGACAAAGACATTTTTCTTAAGATAGTCATAATGCTTGAAATCAAATAAATTCTATAGTTAGGAAATTTTTATTGTCTGGATGTAGATTAAGAATGGTTAGTGAGCTATTATCAAATTGTCTAGGGTTAAGTGGATAATTAAATCAACCAGAGTATGCAATCTAAGTTACTAGCTAGGCAAAGAAATAGTTAACTCTCTTTAAGAGACTATCTATAATTACCTACTACTTTCAACTCTCCTAACATCTGCCAGCATGAGTCTCTTAATTTTATCAATTACTACCTTTTAGATAGACTTCAATGCTGTTATTTTTTTAAGCTTCTTCCAATGAGTCCTTTGAAAAAGAAAAGTCCTTCCTTTGTTCTGTCCAAACTCCTACTGCTTCACAACTGTAATCAATACAGCAATAAGAAAGGATGACAGATTCAGATATCATCTATACATATCCAAATTTCACATCAATACTCTAATACCTTATCAATGTTGTCAGTGGCAAAAGCTATGCTAGTCGGGAGAATGGTTTCCTTAAAGAATTGCGATCTTGAACTTCCTAAATTAAATAAAGCTAACAGAATGGCATTCAACACTTATAACCAATTTGTCAGTTGCCAGTTATTATATGTGTGTACTAAATGACCTATTTACTACATAGAACACATACACAAACATTTTCCCTCTAGCTATACAAAGTTTATATTCTTAAAGGAGTTATAAAACATACATATGGACTAGAAATAATTATTCTGTGGGTTTTAAATAATACACCACATCTTAGGGATGTGGCGAGCATTGTGGAGGGGGAAGGGATTACCTCTACCTTTCTAAAAAGGAGAGGCAAAGATATACAATGTAACCAAAATGTCTAAAAAAAACCTGTTATTGGGAGGTGGGTAGGTGGGAGGGGGGAGGAGGGGAAGGATATATACTTACATAATGGGTGTGATGTGCACCACTGGGGGGGGACTTGGACACACTTGAAGCTCTGGCAGGGCGGGGTGAGGGAGGGAGGCAGGGGAAATATATGTAATCCTAACAATATTTGTACCCCCATAATACGAGAAAATAAAAGGAAAAAAATAAAAATAATACACTGTTTGAATATTTATAGGTTTAACTTCATCTATCTTATCTATCATTTTTCTCTATTTCCAACGATTATCCATTCATATATTTATTTTCATCATATATTTATTATCCAATTATCCACTGTTGGCATAGTTCAATTTAAATATAGCAAAGCTTTGTAGTAAGAAAGGTGCAAAGAAGGTAATTTTAACAGTTTCTCTATTTAAAATTTAGTTTTCTCATGTGAGAATTGTTAGCCCATAGATTTGTTGTAAGTATCATGAAGCATATAAATTATGGTCTTGCATATATTTCATATTTATTAACTATTTGATATTATTTTACAATTGTCAAAATACATACAAATTTTATGTTACCAAATATAGTTTTTTGTTTCTTTTTTTTTTATTTGTTGGTTTTATTATGTGTGCAAATTTACAGTACCAATTTTTAGTGTTGTGAATAGAAAAATAGTATAAAAAGTACCAAGAACATTCCTTCTCAAAACATGTAACTGATACACCATTCCCTAAGGGTCTTTTAATAATAAATAATAAATGTTGAAGTAACAATGTTTAAATTCAACTCAATAGATATAATTTCTGAAAGGACTTAAATTAATATATGATAATATATACATAGTTCAAGATCATAGCTCCCTTAATTCTGAACAGGTTACATAACTTTTTCTAAGCCATCTTAAATATCATTTCTATCAGGAGATTTTAGACAACAATTGGTTAGCAGACAGTATAAGACTAAATTTCTGATAAGAGTTTTGAATCATGGAATTCTTTGCTACTCAATGATTATAGATATCTATACTTTAGAAATATTGTAATGCAAATTTACATGTATGTGAGTATGTATGAGGGTTGTTCCATGAATTTAATTCTTACTAGGTTATGAACCTTTTTATGTCCATATAAATCTTAACTCCAGAAGTAAATTGTCTCCATATAAATGTGCATGAAACTAGAAGAGTGTCTATTTAACAAAAAAGTCATGGTTCCTATCAACAAAAATCAAAACACTAATTATGTTCCCTAAGTCTATAAAATGCCCTAGAACCAAGATAATTTTAGTTTGGACTTTTTTCATGGTGGTTGTTACTAACTCTGTACTGTTACTGGAAAACTTTCAATAATGCCATTTGTATATGGAAAGTTTTGAGAAAGAGAATTTCTTAGTTAATTATACTGATTCAAAATTGTATTTATTGAAAATGAATACCATAATAACTAAAACACACACAAAAATATTACCATTTGGGAAGATTATATTTGAACCACATTTTGGAGTATATTTTTGAGGATAAAATTGTTTTATTACAGACAACATTGTCATAATTCCTTCACCAATATTATAGTTAGCCACTCATTTTATTTTGAGATGACTTGTAATTCATGAATGTAAGAACTTGCATACTTAGGAAATAGAAAATGATTTTAAGTAATATGGGATAGATTGGAGGGAGGCTGTCATATTTTTCTTTTCCCATTAAGATTTGCACACGGTTTTTGGGGATCAGAGTTGAAGATCACTTGTTCTATCATCCTTGAAACTCAAAGTATTATTAAAATTCAGGCTGAGGCATGCATTATTAGCCAGCATTTTGTGCTAAATTAGTATAGATTAGGTAGTAACTAGTTTCTTTCCACGAAGTCAAAAGCCAATAAAAAATCAATAAAAGTTTCAACCGCTCTTATATTATTCTTGATGAAATTTTCCAGAAATCGAGTGCATAGCATAAATAGTTTAGTTGTGTGTTCACAACCCATTAGATTTTACTATAAAATGATAGCATAAAAATATCTGAGTGTTTTAGAAAGAAAATTGGCACCACACATAATGTGAACTTTCCTGAAAACTATATGTAAATACTTGTTGAGGATTTGGACAATTTCTGTTTTGAAGCAAAAATAGATATGGTTATGGTTTAAGTTTATTTCATTGAGAATGTAACCATGGCATAAATTTAGAAGAAATGTTTTTAATTCTTTACCACTATTTCAATATTTAAACTTAAGAATCTTGGTATCCATTTCTCAAAGTAAAAGGAATAATGAGAGAGAAGAGAACTGGAAATACATATATTTTACAAATGATAGAATTTTATGGGGGAAAAGCACCCATAACCCTATCTCACTTTTACATGACAGTCCTAGAAGGGTAAACTATTAATATAAAGAAACCTATAGAGCAAGTTGAATAGAAAAAGAAAAGCTAACATAGAGGTAGAACATGAGGAATAACATCACAAAAGTCAAAACTTGAGTACTTTTGAAGAAAAAAAATTTGAGTCTAAAACATTCAAGATACATTAAGGGATAATATGGAAACTGTTACGTGAAAGCAAGAATGGAAAGCCTCTATTTATTTAGCAATAAAAGAAACATTTGATCCAGCAATTCCACTGCTGGGCATCTGCCCAAAAGATCAAAAGTCACTTTATGAAAAAGACACCTACACTCGAATATGTGTAGCATTACAATTCATAATTGCAAAGTTGTGGAAACAATCCAAGTGCCCATCAATTCATGAGTGGATTAATAAAATGTGATATATGTATACCATGGGGTACTGTTCAGCTTTAAGAAACAATGGTGATATAGCACCTCTTGTATTTTCCTGGATAGAGCTGGAACCCATTCTACTAAGTGAAGTATCTCAAGAATGGAAAAACAAGCACCACATGTACTCACCAGCAAATTGGTATTAACTGATCAACATCTAAGTGGACATATAGGAATAACATTTATCAGGTGTCGGGCAGGTAGGAGTGGGGAGAAGGGGATGGGTATATACAAACACAATGAGTGAGATGTGCAATGTTTGGGGGATGGTCACACTTGAAGCTCTGACTCGAGGGGGGAGGGGGAACATGGGCAATATATGTAACTTTAACATTTGTACCCTCATAATATGCTGAAATAAATTTAAAAAAAAAGAAACATCTAAGGACCAAGGCAAGAGATTCCTGTCTTCTGCTGCCCTCTCACATGAAAATTGTATGTGGTTCAAAGGGTATAAAGCCCAGGGATTCTATTATTTACAAGTATACAATAGTGTTTATTAATTTTGGTTTACTTTTATGTAATCTCTTCCTATTCAGACAGAGATAATTATTTGTCTTAAGAAGGCTCCGATCCTTATGAAATGAATTAAAAGGAAAAGAAAAGATGAATCTTCAGCTTTAGACATCAAAAATAAAATTTCTGAGCCTATAGAATACTATAGTTATGAAATTCAGGCTTTGTCTAGAAAGAAAGGAGTTTATAATTGCAAATACTTTGCCTTTAAATCAAGAGAGAAAATTGGCCAACTCAGGAATTGCAGAATTTTAACACAATTCATAAATTAGAAGGTAAGGAGTATATGTCATTAAGAGAATTCTAAAATATAGGGAAGAATATTGTCACAGTCTTTCCTTTCTGATTCTGAGGGAAAGTGGGGACTTACAGAGATCACATGGGATAGCATCCCACTTCTTGGATTTATGTTCTGTGTGTGTCTAATAAGGGTTAACCCATATATTTGGGAAAATAGGCAATGTGTTAGAACCATGCACCTGACTAGAGAATGAGAAAATCTTGCAGCCAGTCAGCTGCTTGCCTAGTCTGGAAAAATCTATAAGCTTTTAGAAAAAAGCCCGACATTTCACTCAGTTTCTATTTCACAGCATGAGAAAAAAAGACAAGATATTTTCTGCTTGCTTAGCTATGAGAACCTATTGGTTGTCTGTGGTTTGCACATAATGCAGAAGTTCTCATTTTTCCAATCTCCAAAACATAGGCAGAGTTCTGAAAGAAAGATACAAAGACAAATCAAAGATTTAGAATATGAAAACACCTAAATGTTAGGAACTTTGAGATCTTTAGTTATGTATTTAGTACGAGTAGAAGTCATAAAGGACTTTCAAAATCAATCATGTTACTAAAAGATTCAGTGGGGTCAGAGATCAATTTACAGGGGAAATATGGAATAAAATCTCTAAAATAATGGAATAATAAGAATTAAAAGGCAAGTGAAAATAACTGTCATGTAAACCAAAGCACATACCATCCTTCAACTAGAAGTTATGTAAGTGGTAGAATTTGGGAGTGGAGATGATTAAAACTCTAAAATATATATGTGTGTGTGTTTATATAATGTTTTATGTATATTTAAAGGATTAAAAATGATTTTAGCTATCACTGCTCACCCCCAACAATAAAATAATGAAAACAAGAGAGATTTAAACAAAATTTTTTTTTTGTCTTAATAAAAAGAATGCAGCATGCAGTTCCCAGGTTGGTAAAACAACTCAATAACATCCTTCAGAACTTATTAAGGATTTTTCTTTCCCATCTGGCTATTCTAAAAGCATTACCATATCATCTAATGACACTTCTCGAATCAACAGGCACCATGTCATTATTCATGGCTATAAGAAAAGCAGTGGCAAGTAAAGCAAGTACTTATTGGGTAACTGTCTCTTTGTTCAAGGTTTTTTTTCCCTCCCTCAGAACTTCCAAAGAGACAGAAAACTGCCTTTTGTTTCATTGGATAAGAGCAAGAAAGTCTGGTAAAATAAGTACGTTGATAATGGATAATGAGATATGCATAAATGGCTTAAATTCATCATGATTTGTACCTTGCAGCTAACCACATTGTTGTGCCACAAAAATGGGAATTTTATTAGCCTTGACCAGGTAACAGTTGGTTCTGGGCAGCCCAGTGACAACGTCTGACACAATGAACATTGTATCAAAAAGGGTGGACGTTAATGAGAAAAGAAATTGTGTCCCCTGCAATATGAACAGATTCCTTTGTGAAATGTCTGATTTCAAATAGAAAGTGCAGTTTATTATATCTGAAACGAGAAGCAGTACAATTAATCAAACTATATGCCTAAACTATCCACTCAGTTTTGCCAGTCTTAAAGGCAGTTTGTTTATGCCAGCAGTGAAGAAGCCTGGAGAGCAAGTGGTGATGAAATCTCAAAAGGCATCTCCAAAGCTTGATGATAATTAAATATTTTTCCTTGCAAGAAGTGGTCTAAAGCCTGGAAGATGTGGTAGTCAGTTGGTGCAAGGTATGGTGAAGATGGCGATGACAGAGTTTCCAAGTTCAGCTGCTATAGTTTGAGCAGCATTATTTATGTGACATGTGGTTGAGCATTGTCTTGCAAGAAGATTGGCCTGTCTCTATTAAGCTGAGCCACTTAATCACAAGCATCCTCATCAATTTATCCAATTGGTTGCAGTAGACATCCACTGTAATTGATTGACCAGGTTTCATGAAGCTGTAGCGTAATACCAGTGCTGAACCAGCAAACAGACACTATTAGATTTTTTTGATGAATACTCATTTTTGGACTGTGTTTTGGCACTTCATCTTTATCCAACCATTGTGCTGAAAGCTCACGATTGTCAAAAGAACTCCGAGGATGTATCTTCACAATAAACATAAAACTAGATGTGTTTTCTAGTAACATAAACTAGAATAAACATAAACATAAACAATAAACATAAACTAGACTAGTTTAAACATAAAACTAGACCTGGTATCAGAGATATCAGAGTTATCAGGTGTCAAACTTAGTAGTTAAAGAAATCGGACATTTCATACTTAATAGCCTAAATATAAACTTTTGATCACACATACCAATATAGTATATGAATAGTTCACCTTTATGTCGTGACAGCAAAGAAAGGGAAGCTTCAAGATAATTTCTCTTCTGACATTTTTTTAATTCATGCAGAACCCATCTATCCAGCTACTTTACCTTGACCATTTCTTTCAAATGATCCAGTATTGTTGGAATAGTAAAGTCAAACCTTGCTGCTAATGCATGCATAGGTTGAGATGGATTATCTTCCACTACAGCTTTCAGCTCATTATCTACCTAGGTGTCAGGTGACTCACATGGCTAATTTTCAAGATTAAAATCACTGGAATGGAACTTCTCAAACCATCGATGTACTATGCGTTCATTAGCCACATCCTTCCCACACACTTTGTTGATATTTTGAGCTGTTTGCACTGCATTGGTTCCATAAGGGAATTCATATCTGAAAATAACATGAATTTTTGACTTATCCATGGTAATCATAAGCCAAAACATGCATTTGAAAGACTGAGGATGTATCTTCACAATAAACATAAAACTAGATGTGTTTTCTAGTAACATAAACTAGAATAAACATAAACATAAACAATAAACATAAACTAGACTAGTTTAAACATAAAACTAGACCTGGTATCAGAGATATCAGAGTTATCAGGTGTCAAACTTAGTAGTTAAAGAAATCGGACATTTCATACTTAATAGCCTAAATATAAACTTTTCTATCAGACAAGCAACCTTGGCATAATGGAGCAGTCTCTTAGCCCTTATATCTTACCCACAACCTCTGCTATTGCTCTGAGTTAAAAGCCTCATATGTGCACTTCTACAACAGTCTGCACTTGCTGTCATAAAACTTCCAATAATTTATGTTTGCTTTTTTACTTTCTGCTTAGCTAAATATGGTAATCAAAGATATATAGACATTTTCTATCAAAATATGAATACCAAGAAACTACTGGTCTACTAAGAAGGCAGTGCTAACACAGTTTCACAGTCTTTACGTTGAGAATTGAGAGTAAGAGAAAGTTTTGGGAAGGCCGCGGTGGCTCGGTAATCCTAGCACACTGGGAGGTTGAGGAGGGAAATCACTTGACCCCAGGAGTTTGAGACTAGCCTGAGTGAGAGTGAGTCCCCATCTCTACTAGAAACAGAAAAAAATTAGCTGGGCATGGTGGCATGAGCCTGTAGTTCCTAGCTTCTGGGGGAGGATGAGGCAGGAGGATGACTTGAGCCCAGGAGTTTGAGGTTGCTGTGAGCTAGGTTGACACCACAGCACTCAAGCCCAGGCAATAGAAGGAGACTCTGTATCAAAAAAAAAAAAAAAAAAAAAAAAAAAAAAAAAAAAAAGGTTTTGATTTTGGAGACAAGGTCTCGAGTGCAGTGGGTCTAAAGCAGAGACAGGGTCTTTCTCAGGCTTGTCTCAAATTCCTGACCTCAAGTGATCCTCCCTCCTGAGCCTCCCAAAGTGCTGGGATTACAGGCATGAGTCACAACACCTGGCCAAGAGGAGGTATTTAATCTAAAAGATAAACAAGATAACATGAGGATTAATAGAAACACAGGTAAGTGTTTCTATTAATCCAAGAAAGTGTGTTCACAAAAATACCATATTTCATGAAGCATGGCAGAAATGATTTGCAAAGGAGGAGACAAGAAAAAAATGTTTCTGGGTAAGGCTTAGTGGAAGCTAAACAGAAATCAAAATATGTGAGGAGATTTATATGGTGGGAACAGGTCTAGGGTATGTATTATGAACCAGGAGTTCTAGCATAGGGTTTGATAAAGATAAGTCTTAGACCATGAGTTTTCAAAGTATGTTCCACACATCCATTGAAAGTTGTGATACTTTTTCAGGTATTTTTAAGGCTTGTTGGAAGAAGAAAAATACTAAGAAGTTATTTTCTTTTATCATTGTATTGACCTTTTCACTCACACATCAAAAGCAACGGGTAAAATCATGTTGCTTTAGTGAGAATCAAAATGTGGCACCAAATCACACATAATTGTATTGCATTCTTCACATTATATATTCAAAGTAAAAAAACAAATAATTTGAATTAAAACAGGCAAACAAAAAACCAAAAGCGAAAAAAAAAAAAAAACTGTTTTAAAGGACTGTTTGATAAAGCAGTAGTACAAATTACCAATTTTATTAAACTTAAGTGTTATCATTTTCATAATCTCTATGCCACAATTAGAAGTAAGCATAATGCAATTCTGCCTCATACATGCCAATACCATGGTTTTCTCAAGAAAATACATGTGCAATTATTTGAGTCCCAATCTAATCCAGCTGGGTTTTTTTCCCACAAAACATCATTTTCACTTGAAAAACCATTTGACAGACAAATTATGATTATCCAAACTTGGCAATTGACAGACAGTTTTTCTAAATGGAATGAAATGAACCCATCACTTGAAGGGAAAAATAGTTGACAGCATTTCTTTCAAAATTTTCATAGTTATTCAGAAAGTATTACTTCCCAATAGTAGAACTTTGGATACCTATGTTCACTACTGTGACTTCTCCATTTTTGAGAATTTTCTGATGAGATTGATGATGATAGTGACAATTATGATCTTTTAAATATATATTATAATAGAAATGTGTCAACCTTTGTAAGCCTTGTATCTTTTGGTGAACCAATGTTTTCCAAATAACCAATGCATGATTTTATAAAAGTTTCATCCCAAGTGAAAGGTAGACTAGAGCATTTTAATGTAGCATAGTAAAAAGTACTTTTGATAGGATTTTAGATGTCACATCATCACTATACCTTTATGTTGAGTTTTGGCACAGTGTCAAAGAAGAATGTCCACATTCACATGAAAAGGACACCTAAACATTTGGACCTCTGTAATATGCTGACATAGAAAAAAAAAAAAAAAAAAAAAGGACAGTGGGATAGCAAGAGAGGTGCACCATTCTTATCTATATTAAGAAAAAATAAAAATAAAAAACAGAACCCGCAGTGAGGAGTGTGATTAGCTAAGGAGCCTTCAGATGTTGTCCCACTGAAACCCACTTCAGCAATCCGGTTTAGGCTTTGCTCTCTGTCAGCTTCCCCCAGCTGTGGACTGACTAGTGTGGGCACTGGAGCTGGGCCACTTCTCTCTGAGGTAGGACTCATCTCATTGTCCTTCTTTTCTCTGGTGCTCCTCATTGGTTTAGCCAAGATTTCCTAAAAGCTACGCTGACAGGTTCTTCCTTTTTGATCTTCATTCATTCATTTTATCTTTTGAGTGTCAGATCAGGATCAGTCCGAAAGGTCTTCCTGAGTAATTTTGCTCCCTTTCTGGTACATCTTTCAACAAGGTCTCCTCCAATATAACCTTGTACTATTAATTCTGTCTTTGCATCTGCTACCTGAAGGAACTTATCTAGTACACTATTCACATGCATTCACATTTCCAACTAAATGCATATGGAAAGTGAATTTTCTTCATGGCATGCCAACCACAATGATATATCACAATAGAGTGAACATGAAAAGATGTGAAAATCCAACTGTCTTCTATTAAGCCAGATATGCAAAGATTTGCAAAAACATAGGATAATACCAACATTCTTACTATTTTTTGAAATATAGATAATTTTCATAAACATGTTACTTATACATGAATGTATAATGGGGCTATTGCTGTTTTCAATAAATATCTATTTAAAAATATTTGAATCCACTGTGTATTCATTTCCTATTTTCCATGAAAGGAAACATATCTACAAGTGAGTGTGTGGACATTTCTGGGGAGGAGGCATTTTTCTGCCTAACACACAGTATAGGAATGAAAGAGTTTGAGGAGGTTGTGATCTCAGTTGGAGGACCATGTTATTGCTTGAGTAAGGATGGAAAAGAGTGCAGAATATTATCATTGCAATTGTTTTCAGGACTAAACATATTTTTTGTGGACAGTTATAAATAAGCAAAAGAATAGCATCAAATTATCATTCTTTTAGAACTAGAAGGCAGGTTTCTTAATCTGTTCATTGCATTTTATTTTACTAATTGCCATACCAGTCATGTGTCTCCTAAAAAATCATGCATGCTGTTCTACTTAGTCACTTTAGTAAATATCCTCATCTTTCCCCATTTAGAATTAAAAAAAAAAAATTCTCCTCTAATTTCAAGTACTATAGAGACTGGACAGTCTGTTTCTTTAGATTAGCCAATATCTGTCCTGCAATAATAGTTTTTAATATTTTTCTCATTTTTGATACCTAAGGAAAAAAAATTTTTCTTAAGGATTTGGTGAGACAGAAGTGACATAAAGAGATAAGGGTGATGATGAGGAAGTACCATCATTTGCTAATGGCCTTTTATCAGTATCCAAAATAGTTAAACAGAAGTTAAGCTATTGCTTAACTTTATTTCTCCAAGTATGTTTCCAACCATGCATCATTTTCAGTTTGACCTGAAAGCCACTAAAAATATTTGTATGCATGTACATGGTATGTTGGAAATACCACTGTAATATGAAGGAATTTTATCTTCATATACAAAACTGTATAGCTTTGTAGGCTTCAGCAAGCTTTTCCACTTTTATTTTTTATTGTTAAACATTTAGTAAGTCTCTCCTAGTGATGGAGCATGTGCATTGTGCCATAAGTACATTATTCAATCTTTTTTTTTGAAGTTTTACATTTTTTCTTTTTAATTGTTCTGAGTACATAATGGTTGTATATATTTATAGGTTCCAGGTGATGTTTTGATACAGGCATACAATGTTAATCAAATCAGGGTAATTGGAGGATCTATCACTTCAGGCATTTATCATTTATTTAAGTCTCAGCTTCCCTATAGATGATGAAATTTGCTTCCCTCTGTCCTTTCAGAATTATTCAAGTAAGGAATTTCACCATTTCTGTGAAAGTGGTTGTTACCATTAAATGTTTACCATTAAAGATATTGCAATTACAAAGCCTCTATATATTCATTTTGCCTATCCTCTCTTTCAATATTAATTCACCAATTTCCCAAAGAGTCATTATGTTTTTTACTACCAAAGGCAATGGCTGATCTTATTTCACTAGAGACTGAGTGAGAATTATAAGTGAATCATTTCTATAAATCAGTATTGAGTAGTATTCCACAGATTTTCGATTACTTGAAAAGATAAATAATTTTAATAAAAATTATCTTTATATGATTATTTTCAGGGATTTGTCCAAAGGCTAAATTAAAATTTTATAGTCAACTCTGCTGAGAAAATGCTAAATGTTACCTCATAAACCATGTATTGTAGTATAATCAATTTAGATGTAACTCATAGAGATTTTTGTTAAAAACTTTAACTATGAAACACTTTTATGAAAATTAGTTCAGTTCATAGCTTGATTATAAATATTCAGCTTATAAGAATGTAAACACCTCTTTAATAGTGATTAACTTTATATGGTATTTTTCTTTAAGTATGTATCAAATAATTAAGTAAACCACTCCCACAATTGATTATTTTAGAAAAATGGTCTTAAGTGAAAATAAAGATATCCATAAAGATATCCATAAAGAGGGAATACCTCTAACCCTTCGTAGGGAAAGGCAAATATATACAATGTAACCCAAAGGTCAAAAAAAGAAAGAAAAAAAAAGCTTCTATCAGGTGTTGGGCAGATGGGAGCGGGCAGGAGGGGAAGGATATATACTTACAAAATAGGTGCAATGCGCACCACCTGGGGGTAGGACATGCTTGATGTTTTGATAAGGCGGGGGACTGGGGGAGGAATGGCAGGGACAATATATGTAACCCTAACAATATTTGTACCCTCATAATATGATAAAATAAAAAGAAAAAAAAGAATTATGAAACACTGTAGAAAATATTCTGGCCAAATCTAGTTTAAAAGGTTATATGCATAACCTTTGACCCAGAAATCCCACTGTGGGCTATTGTATGTTAATTGCATAGGATATACATAATTAGGGGAATGTAAAATAAATTATCCATACTATGGAATATTAGGCAGCTATGAATAGTTAAAATTATATGTAAAGGCCAATAAGCTATAAAAATAATAATTCGTAAAGTAAACTGAACAGTAAAACCCACTTTACAATTTAAAAAATTAAAGGAAATTTCCATTAAAAAATAATATAAAAGTCATTCATGCTTTTGGAGTTCTTGCACTGATTCCTTCTCATGTGGAGTAGCTGTCACTTCTTGGTTTTGAATGGCGATTATACTGCAGACAGAGCAGAGACTGAGGCTTGACTGAGGCTTCTGCCTTGTTAACCAACTGCTAGACCCCAGTTATATGGTAAAAGCTTTGGGCCTCAAAGGAGACAGACTTTACGCCTTATCTTGAATCCCCAATAATAGCCAAAGGAAGAGAAGTTTAAGTTTGTATAGGGGTGCACTGCAGATATATATAGGAGGCCTTGTCACATGAATATGAATTATTCTTATTCCTCAAGTGCTAGTGAATAGGGAAAAAAAAAACAAAACATTGGAACTGTTCAGGACAGGGACAGCACATTATGTATCATCAATGTTTGCACTGTATACAGTTATAGTCACATTGTCTAGAACATCTGGGGCTACATGAGCCAAAACTGAATTCAGTTGATGATATTCTACTGTAAGCCTCCAGCTCTTGTCAGCTTTTTCATTGGCTATGCAGGCCTGTTGTATTGAGTAGTGCATCTCTTATTATTCCTGCTGCCTCTAATTTCTTAATTGGGACTGCGATTTTCCTTTCACCTTCCAGGATTCTGTATTATTTCTGTTGGACCACATGGAGGGGAGGGGAATCCCCTCGCCACAGGCAGCAGTCCCTAAGTGGGAGAATCTCCTTTGACACTTCATGAGCTCTCAAAGCACTATGGAAAAATCACGACTGCCAATTATGCATTTTCACAACAAAAATATGTTGAGTTTGCACTTATAAATTCACTTTAGATTTCTAAATCTTATGTGTGTGTGTTTCCCTACAGGAACACAAAGTTTAACCCTTCTCCAAAGGTGAATACAGAGAAAGCAGGAAGTCAGGGGAGTTTTATCTATGGGAAATGATCAGAGAGGCTTTTTCTCTTTTGGTTTCTTGCTGGGAGACAATACAGCCTCCTCTGCTGTGTGTCCAATGATTTCTGCCAGTGCTCAGCCCTAGGAGTTCACTGTGCCATCACCTCTGTTGATTTCTGCTTTTAACCATTTCTGCAAATACCTCCTCATTAGTTATAGCCATATTGCCTCTCAGTTGGGGAGTGGGGTTTGCTGTCCTGTTGTCATGATAACTTCTCTTCATCTTCCCATCCAGAGGGAGAGTAAGCAATAATCAAAGCATAATCCTGGTAGTTTATTTTAATTGTCACTCATACTGCTTAACCTCTAAACCTCCATTCACAGGTAGGGGAATCCCATACTTCAGCTGAATCCTATGGTACAAAACAAGAGTTGGTTTGGTGACCACTCTCTAGGTAAACAGCAGGAGGAAAGCCAAATTGTGGCAGATATTTATTCAGATTTGAGACACAGATGTACAGATATCTACAACAATTTTTACTACCTCTGGATTTATTTCAAAACTCACAGGTTTTTCTGATGGATTGGATGTAAAGTATAAGAGCAAGTGTGAATTAAAAAAGGACTCCAAGATTTTTTTAATGGATGGATGGAGTTCATTTTTAAAAGTTGGAAAATATCATGAGATTAATTTATTCACAGGAAATTGATCTAGGATTGGGTGTTTTTGTTCTGTTTTGTTTTCCATAGTCTTCACTTTATTTTTTAGTTTTCTCACAGGTTTAATATAAAATTAACAAATAAAAATTGTGTATATTTACAATGTACAATGTGAAGTTTTGATATATTTTAGGGTTGATGTTTTAATAGACCTGGATGATAAACTGAGAATGACTCAAGACAATAGGGGGGATGTGTGATTACATATATTAGCTATGGAAACCAAACACTCAAAAAGAAAAGAGAGAATCTGAAATGTTAGGGAATGATGAAGAAAGAATAGACACAATGGTTTTTAGGTTGTGATAGAATTGAAAAATTACAGCTCATGACATATTAGAAGGAATTATTATAATAGCTAGAAAAGAGATGTTAAATTAGGGGTGGAATGATTAAAAATGTGATTTGAGTTGTTTTAGTAATGAAAATGAGCAAGATGTTTGTGTTCAAGGGTTTCATTTTTTTATGGCTGTGCAACACATTACCACAACTTTAAAGGCTTAAAAATAGCACAGTTATTAATGGAGTTACAATATCATAGTCTAGCTGAGTCTCTGCTCAAGATCTCACAAGGCTGCAGTCAAGATATAAGCTGGGCTCTGGTCTTCTCTGGAATGTCAAAATGGGGACAATCTACTTTAAAGTTTATTCAAGTTATTGGCAAAATCCGTTTCTTTGTGGTTTTATGACTAAAAGCCCTGGCTTCGTGCTGGCTGTAAACTGAAAACTGCCTGTATGTTCTAGAAGCCACCTACAGTTTGCTGCTATATGGCTTAGGAAGTTTTTAACATGGCTGCTAGCTTCTTCAAATCTAGCAAGAGGATTTCTCCTGACAATCTGCCTGACGGAGTCATATACAATGAAATTTAATCATTCAAACGACATGCCATCACCTTTGTTATATTCAATTGCTTAGAGGAAATTTTCAGTTTCTACACACACTCAAAGAAAAAGGATAATAGCTTGTGGATCCACTTAGAAATTGTGTGATATATAACATGTTCAGCATTTATTTATTTTTAATTAATTAATTATAGATAAATTGATGGGAAGACATCTTCAGACATGTAAGTCTATGATTTTTCTTTGTACTCCATGAATAGCATATTTTTGTTGTTATTGAAATTTTATATTCTACTTTTGTTAACACTATTTTTAAGTTTCAACTAGTATTTTATATACACACAAGATTCTCAATATATTTATTAAATGGATATAATAAATCTAAATTATCTGCTATTCTTTTATTGAGAACTTTTGATACAGTAGCTATAAATCAATTTAAAACTGTTATCCACAGAATTTTAAGTAGAAGAGCAATGTGAACATATAAAAAATTGAGTAAAAAAAACACTAAAAGCTGTGGACCAATTTTTTTTAAGTTACTCTTTATGGAAACAATCTGTAAATGGAAAGTCTACTGTATTTGACATATATGCATACATACATATATATATATACACACATATACATGTATATATATATGCATTCATTTCTAGTTTTCTAGAACATTTCAGAAGGACTCTATATACAATGCAAATATATCTTAAATAATATTCTGACACCTCAAGTTGCTTATTACTAACATACTTTAAAATGGTTAAAACCCTCATATACAATTCATTTTGGAATATTTCTAAGTTTTCAGATCTTCTTACTAGAAGTTTCCTTACTAAAGAGTTTTTGATTTAGGAAGGAACAAATCTTTCCCATGGGAAAGATATTAAAATATCTTCATAAAAGTACAAATTACTTTAGAAGAACTTTAAAATAAAACACAACTATGTGATTCTACATCTGATATCTATATAAAGTACATAGAAAATCAAACATTTAGCATTTAGGCCATATATTCAAATGATATATGTAAACAAATGGCATCATTCAAGCTATATTGATGCTTGCCTTTTCTTAATAATAATTAACATTTATTTTTTTGTATAAATATTTACTTTTCTCACCATGTACCAATCATTATTCTACATGTATTAAATATAACAATTCGATTAATTTTTACAACAATTTTGAGTTAAGTTCTGTTATTATGCCTATTTTATAGATACAGAAACTGAGATTCTGAGAGGTTAACAAATATGCAAGAAATTATACAGTCAAATAAATGGCATAGTCAAAATTTGAATGGAAGTGGTCTGACTCTAAGGGCTGCTTTCTTAACAATACACACCGCAGGACCACCAGATATTATTAACAACTACTATTCAGTGTCATTTATTATCAAGAACTAGTATTGAGTGCTAACAATAGCTAATAATTAGTGTGATAGTAATACATGAATTAGTGGTCAAATTTTTACTTGACTATATTATTTCATTACATATATACATATAATATACATTTTTATCTTATTAATCCAATGTATTTGAAATCAAGAAAGTTCAGAATTAAAAATTTTCTTTTATAAAGTGCTTCTGCAAATGATTTCTTAACATTAAATAATAATTTGATACCCAAATTTCTCACACCATTCAAAGCCTGAATAACACTAATCCTAATTGTAGAAGCTGGTTTTAAGAAAAGAGACATATTTCAGTATGTGCTCCAAGATTTTAAGCTAACATTGACTGAATAAGCAAAACCAAACATTTACATATAATTATTTAATGTGCAAAAATTATTGGTAATTTATTGATTAGCTTTCAAATTGTTAACACACATTACATTGGAGATAAATGATTATTTATTGGAATTCATTTGGAACATTGCTGAGAAGTGCATCTACGAAGAACTATAGGTTATTTGAAGGATATATAAAGCTCAAATGGTCTTGTTTTATTTTAAGAAAATAAAAAGCAAATGAACACATATATATTTAAAAAGTCAAGAAGAGAATGAATAAAAAGTTTATCTATACATGTACATACATGTGGATATTAAATAAAATATATGTAGATATATAGACACCAAACCAAAATCTCCATGGAATCTATCAACTGAAGATTGTTTTCTTCCAAAAAGAATCCAGAATTTATTACAACTCCAACTTTCTCACGAACCAAATATTGCAGTACTTTCTTCATATATATTCAACAACTGTCTAGAGTTCAATAGATTCATATGACCCAAGCAAGAAGTGAAGCTAATAAAACTGGAAACTCATTGAGTTTTAAAAGGTGATGACCATGGAAATAGAAGTGCAGTGTTTCAAACTGACAGGGTAGTGTAAATCTATGCTACTAGCTCTGGACATAGACCTGTCACAGATAAAAATGTGGACCTAGAGAAACTACCTAGCAGTAGTCTCATAAAAAAAAGTGTGAAAAGGAATTCAATGAATAATTGAACAAAAGTTCAATTAAAGTGAGGATGCTTACTTTTGTTCTGCTTAAATCATTAAAAATTTTAAGAGAATTTTTAAGAATTAAAAGAATTAAAAATTTAATTCTTTAATGAAAGGCAGTCATTTGAATTTTATAAATGCTTCTAGTGTCTAATTAACTTCCCCATACATTATGGATACTATGATATCCATAATATTAGCTTGAATCTAAGTTAGTTTTATGTTGTACATATTTCAGGTAGAGAAATGTATCCTTGTATGTATTTTCTGAACTAAAAACGTATTTATTTGTAAAGAGCTTTAACACTAGAGTTTTAAAAAAGATTCCTTTACCTATCTGCAGTCAATAGCTAACATATAGAAAAATAAAATGTTTTGCCCATATTTCCACAAGATAATTTTTTTTGGCTCTTTAGTTGTTTGAGTGTCTTATATATTTTAAATATTAACTTCTTGTCAAATATATAGGTTGCAAATATTTTCTCTTATTCTGTAGGTTTTCTCCTCATTCTGTTGATCACTTCTTTGGTTGTACAAAAGCTTTTTTAATTTGATGTAATCCCATTTGTCTGTTTTTGCTTTTGTTGCCTGTGCTTTTTTTTTTCCCTATGTTCCAAGGAGTTTTTTTATTTTATTTTTTTTATTTCAGCATATTATGGGATTATGGGGATACAAATGTTAAGATTATGTATATTGCCCTTGCTCCCCTACCCCCTCGAGTTAGAGCTTCAAGCGTGACCATCCCCCAGACAGTGCCATCTCACTCATTGTGTTTGTATATACCCATCCCCTCCCCCCCACCTGCCCAACACCTGATAAATGTTATTCCTATATGTCCACTTACGTGTTGATCAGTTAATACCAATTTGCTGGTGAGTACATGTGGTGCTTATTTTTCCATTCTTGAGATACTTCACTTAGTAGAATGGGTTCCTGCTCTATCCAGGAAAATACAAGAGGTGCTAGATCACCGTTGTTTCTTAGAGCTGAATAGTACTCCATGGTATACATATACCACATTTTATTAATCCATTCTTGGATTGATGGGCACTTGGGTTGTTTCCACAACTTTGCAATTGTGAATTGTACTGCTATAAACATTCGAGTGCAGGTGTCTTTTATTTTTATTTTTTATTTTGGCATATTATGGGGGTACAGATTTTAAGGTTTTAATAAATGCCCTCCCCCCCACCCCCCACAAGTCTGATTTTCCAGCATGACCATCCCCAGATGGTGCACATCTCACTCATTATGTATGTATATACCCGCCCCCCTCTCCCCTTCCCCCTCCCCAATACCCTATTACTGTAGTACCTATGTGTCCACTTAGGTGCTACTCAGTTAATACCAGTTTTCTGGTGAGTATATGTGGTGCTTGTTTTTCCATTCTTGGGATACTTCACTTAGTAGTATGGGTTCCAGCTCTAACCAGGAAAATATAAGATGTGCTATATCACCATTGTTTCTTAGAGCTGAATAGTACTCCATGGTATACATATACCACATTTTATTAATCCATTCTTGGATTGATGGGCACCTGGGCTGTTTCCACAGCCTTGCAATTATGAATTGTGCTGCTATAAACACAGTTCGAGTGCAGGTGTCTTTTTTATAGAGTGTCTTTTGTTCTTTTGGGTAGATGCCCAGTAATGGGATTGCTGGATCAAATGGTAGATCTACTGGTATCACTTTAAGGTATCTCCATATTGCTTTCCACAGAGGTTGTACTAGTTTGCGGTCCCATCAGCAGTGTTGGAGTGTTCCTATCTCTCTGCATCCACTCCAACATTTATTGTTTTGGGACTTTTTGATAAAGGCCATTCTCAGGAGAGCAAACAGACAACCTACAGAATGGGAGAAAATTTTTGCAGTTACACATCTGATAAGGGGCTAATAACTAGAATCTATTTAGAACTCATGAAAATCACCAGGAAAAAATCAAACAACCCTATCAAAAAGTGGGCAAAGGACATGAACAAAAACTTTTCAAAAGAAGACAGAATAATGGCCAATAAACATATGAAAAAATGCTCAACATCTGTAATCATCAAGGAAATGCAAATCAAAACTGCAATGTTACCTGCGCTTTTGAGGTTTCATCCCCAAAACCCTTGCCATTGTCATGAAACATTTCCCCTATATTTTCCTCTAGAATAATAGTTTCAAAGTTTCAGATCTTAAATTTAAGTCTTTAATCAATTTGGGTTGATTTTTATATATGCTGAGAGATAAATATCTAATTTCATTCTTCTGCATATGGATATCCAGTAGTCTCAACACCATTAAAGAGATTGTGCTTTCCCCAATGTATGTTCTTGGCACTCTTGTCAAAAATCAGGTAACTATAAATCTGTAGATTTATATGGGTGGGGTCTCTATTCTGTTCCATTGGCTTATGCGTCTATTTTTAAGCCAGTGCCATTCCGTTTTGGTTTCTGTATCATTGTCATTTATTTTGAAGTCAGTGTGATGTCTCCAAACTTTGTTCTTTTGCTCAAGATTGCTTTGACTATTGAGGATCTTTTGTACTTCCATGTAAACTTTAAGATTTTTTTTTATATTTCTATGAAGAATATTAATAGATATTTTGATAGGTATTCGATTGACTCTGTAGATTACTTTGAGTAGCATGGACAGATATTTCTCAAAAGAAGACATACCAAATGCCCAACAGGTATATGAAAAAAAATGCCCAACATCACTAATCATTAGGGAAATGGAAATCAAAACCACAAAGAGATATTACCTAACTACAGTTAGAATGGCTATTATCAAAAAGACAAAAGATAACAAGTGTTGGTGAGGATTCGGAGTAAAGGGAATCCTTGTACACTGTTGGTGGTAATGTAAATTAGTGCGGCCATTATAGAAAAAGTTATGAAGGTTCCAGAAAAAATAAAAAGAAACAGAGTAACCATATAATACAACACTCCCACTCCCAGGTGTATATACAAAGGAAATGAAATCAATATGTCAAAGAGATATCTGAACTTCCATGTTTATTGCTGTATTATTCACAATAGCCAATTCATGAAGCTAACCTAAGTGTTCATCAACGAATGGATAGATAACAAAGTAGTCAGCTCTCTACAGGGCACAAAAGAAAAGCATGTTTTCATTAGAGTAAAAACTTGTTCAATAATTTCTAAGCATTAAGGAAAACCCAATAAATATCATTTTGAAATTCTTTCATATTAACAATTCAATTTCAATAATATTTCCTTAACAGCAGAAAGTTTCACAATTTTTCTATTTATAATAAATATTAAATGCTGAATTATATGTGCAATTTATTTCAACAAGGATACCATGTATCATTCATCCCTGTTCAATTTCAAATTAATAATATATTTTGATATATCATCTCCATATTTATTGCTTCAATGAACATCCCAGTACAGTACTTATTTTAAAAAAATAGAAAAATATTTTCGAATGTATGGTTGAAATAAATTCTATAAGGCCCTATTTGGAGCTTAAAAAAAAAAATCAAAGACCAGGAGAAATACAAATAAGCTCTAGTGTGTGTCAACATCAGACAAAACAGATGTGAATTTATTGAACAAATATTTACTGAGACCTATATTATGGTTTAAGGAACTGCCCCCCAGGATTGCAAGAGGAAAAAAAAAAGATAAAAGACTCTGTTTATGCCAATAAATTATTCAAATTAAAGGATAGTATTTCTTAATGACTATATTTTATGATAATAAATAATTGTTTAATACATATTATGTATATATGCGGATATATTTATATACGGGGCTGTATATGTGTAGAATAGTGTGTGTATATATAAGAGTGTGGATCAGATGTGAGTGTGGGTGTGTACACATGTATGTGTGTATGTGGGTGTTTAGGGGGTTGTGGAAATTAGTGGGAGTGTGCATGTGAGCATGTATAGGTGCACTTGTGTATATAACTGTGTGTACATGTGCATGTGCATGTGAGAAGTATGTTTGTGTGAGAGGTCTCAGCTAGGAGAAATTCTGCCTCCCAGGGGATATTTGGCAATATCTGTACTTGTTTTTGATTGTCACAGCTGGAGGGGAGTTGTGCTCCTGATTTCTAGTGGGTAGATACTAAGCCACTAGATACTATGTAAAAAGCTGCAGTGCACACTGCCTGCAACCCCACACAACGAATTATCTTGCACAGAGCAGAATACCAATACTGGTGATCTTGAGAAACACTTTTGTGTGTTATGGTGAGGTTACAAGTTATACAACTTGCACAGAGTAAGTGATGGATAATCTTTTCGGTGATTTTATGCTTCATATTATGAACAAAACCCGAGGCTATCTCACCATGCTCCTTTGCATTATTGTTATCCAACAGCCCAGAAGGTTTTTGTTATTCTTACCTGACAAGCTATCTATGAAGAAACATTTAGCACCTCCTTAGATGTGAGTATGAGACTTATATTTTCCAAAACCATAAACAAACCTATCCTAACAAAGATTCCTTTCAGAGACCCTCAGAGAAACATTTTTTTTTTAATGCTGAGATAAATCCATTAAATTTTGTTACCAAAAGATTAAGTAATGCCCATTTAAATACATTTTATGCTTGGAATCTGTGTATATTGGATGTAACCTATTAAATATATCAAAATGTAAAATTATCTTTCATGTTTACCTTTTTCTGTCTATAGTCCATGAAAACATTTCTAGTATTAAAAGTATTACCATTCATTCATGTTTGTTTGTTTCTAGGAAAGTTCTTTTCAATAACATCATAAACTATGCACTAGGTAGATGATTTAATGCCAGGTGGACGATTTAAAGCCAGCCCTTTCATTATTATTTCTATTTTCTCAGTTCCTTGATTTTTCAGCCTCATCCTGGTAGAAGAAAAAGCTGAAAATGATATCTCCAATTTATTACGGCATTTGTCTGGAGGCACTTCTCTGATTGAAATGACACTAAATCCGCTGGGAAGGAGATACTATGGGCTTGAAGAGGATGCAGCCCACACATTTCTGATCAAACCTTTGACTCTGTTACTACAGCTGTCAAAATAAACTAATATGAAATATAAAAAAAAGAGTTCTCATTTTTTAACTGCCAAATGCATTCCTATAACTCTCTCAAAATATTTTCTGTTCCTTATATTTTAAAAACATATTTTCTCTGTCATAAAATTGTAAAATGCATACTGTATAGAGATTGTGTGCATGTCAAAGGCAAGTTTGTTTATTTGCACAAGGACATGCACGTTACAATCGCATATATAAAATTTTATCTGGAAGCCTGCATACAGTTTATTTTTAAAGCAAATATTTATAGTAGCTATGTGCTGTCAATTTTTTTTCTTGAAATAGTAATGTACAATGTCACAGTTGCTATTTAACTATTCTTACTATGCATTCTTCTGAATATATTATATAATATTCTTCTTCCTGAGTTTTGAAGGACTATTAACTACTTGCCTTTTGGAGGTTCAGAGAAAAGATGCGGTAACTCATTTTATTTGTCCTTTCTCTCCCATTGTAATGGTATCCAAGAGGAAATATAATCATTAGGGTGTTTTTCCATCTGTGTTCTAAAAATGTCACTGTTTTCTACAATAAGGTAGCTGATTTAAATAACTAACTTGATATATTGAGTTTGTGTGAATGTTTTTTGGTCTGCCTAAAATGCTACAGTTTTCTTCTCTTTCAACACATTTTACAAATGCTTTAAAAGGAAATCAGAGAGAATGGACAGACAAATCACACTAATCTTTTGTCTGTGGGCTTGTCTTTAATACATTATTATCTGTCTAGTTTTTTTCATTTTGATAAGCAAACCCAGATGATACCAAAGTCATTTATTTCTTGAGGCTATGACCAGCACATTGCTACTTCCTTGATGAGTAAATATATTCACTAGAAGGAAAGACAAATTGACATTTAAATTCAGGTTAAATAAGATTAGACAAAATAGTTATCAATCGTCAATCACATATCACTATAAATACAAAATGTTCTGGTTTCTTCTACTAAAATCTTTTTATTAAAGCTTGTTACATTATCATGAAATTTGGCATCAAAATGGAATAGCAATCATCCTGTTAAGCGGGGGAAGTATTTGGGTTATACGAGTGTATATACGAGTATATGGGTGTTGAAGACTTTTAGGGGTCATGAGAAAAACAGCTTTCAGGTAGCAATTAGCAGATGTAGAATTAGAGAATTTTGGGGCTCCCATCTTATTCACAAGTGTTTTTAATCAGTGCAACAGACTATTAATGGATGAAAAAGAAGCCTGTAATTCATGATCTTTGTGAAAATGTTTGGTTGACATGTTTTTTAAGTTTTCCTATTTCTTTCACATTTCCCAGGTCCTTGAGCAAGTTTTGCAATGAAAGAATAAACACAGCTCCAATTTTATTAAATGAATCAAAAATAAAGACATTGCACTAGTCCATATAGAAAACTGTGAATGTTACCAAGAAATTCCTTAAGAGATTTAATTTTAAAATGAGATTACAAATATGAAAAACAGATATTTATTTCCCTATTAATAATGTATCTAGATTAATATTTGAAGAAAATATTATTAAAAGTAGCATAATTGCATTTAGGATACTTTAAATATTTAATGAGAGCACTAAAAAAAAAAAAGCATGAGGGTACTAAATGCTGAGGCCCATCTTTATGTATTTTTGAAAGCAGAATAAATTTAATATGGTCAAAATTCCTTAACTAAGATACATAATCCCTACCAAAAAATCCTTGGTAGTAACTTGCTAATAATTTCAGTAAAATAGTTACATATTATATAAAACCATTAATTATTGAAATAATGTTTATTTTAAAATCATTGCTTAAATACCTAAATCTGTTGGTACAAATAATAATAGTAATGTTTTAATTGTGCAGTATTTTTACATTTAGAAATGCTATCAGGATATGTATTCTCTTAATTGTATGACAAATATAAAGTAAAATTCACTGAATTCAGACTCAAGTATTTATGCATTTTATATCAAGTAACCATGGGTCTGTCACTTTGTCTGAAACTCTTATTTATTCATCTATAAATTAAAGGAGGTAATACTGGCCTTGCCTGATTCTTGTGATGACAAAAATGACACAATTGGAGCTAAAACTTTATTAGAGACTCTAATATGTCAAAGTTTCAACAAGCATTTATTAAATGCAAGCTCTGTAGGAGACATGCAATATACTGAGAGATATACAGGTAAATTAAAAAATAATTCCTAATTCTAAGTAATTTTCAATGAGCGAGATAGAGGCAGTGTCATAAATTCAATGTTGAGAAGTAAACAAATAGCAGTTGAATGAATCATTATCCACTAAGATCTAATTGGGTTTGAAAATCACCAAAAAAGTATGATTCTTACCTTAAAATAGTTCAGCATCAAGACTTTATAATATCCCAAATATTTATCATTTCCTGCTCATTTTCTTTTTTCTGCCAGGAGAATGTCTTTTAGCCTTTCTTTTAATGAATGTCTGACAGCAGTAAATTATCTGCCTTCTTTGCTTTGAAAATGTTTTTATTTCATATTCATTCTTTTCCTTGTGCGTGACCTTCCCATAAGATGTTTGGACAAATGCCTTTGTTCTTTGGGAAAAATAGATGTTTCTGGATTCTGATATAATAGGTGAGCTATAGTGAAGGAATGTAGACTCCCACATCTTCATTGATAATCTTTTTGTAATTTGTTCAGGATGATCCATATTACCTTGAGATGGTGATTAGTGATATTCAGCTTACCAATGACACATTAAAAAATTATTGTATCATTTGTCTCAAACTTCAGTAACTAGTTAATTCTTAAAGAATTTTTTGCTAGATAAAAACTTCTACATTGACAGTTGCTTTTTTTCCTCTTTCAGTGCTTAAAGTTGTTCCACTTTTCTGAATAAGGTCAGCAGTATGAGTATTTATTTATTTATTTCCCAAATTCTGTGAGTACAAATATTGTTAGGGTTACATATCTTGCCCCTGCCCCCCTCCCCACCCCGCTCTGCCAGAGCTTCAAGCGTGTCCAGTCTTCAAGTGGTGCGCCCTGCACCCACCATGAAAGTGTATGAGTATTTAAAGCATTGTTCTCCTACAAGTCATTGGCCTTTCTCTGACTCATATCTATATAATCTCTTAATCTGTCGTTTGAAGTAGTTTGACTATGATACACCAAAGTAAGACTTTTTTGTGTGTATTTTTATCTCCCTAGGGTTCACTGAGTTTCAAGAATCTCTAAGTTTCTGTTTTCAACGGATTGCAAAAATCTCAGCCATATTTTTAAAAAAATATTTTCCCCAATTTTTCACTCAGCTATCCTTCTGTATAGTTTCTATGTAGCTGTCCTATGTATGTCTGTGTGTGTGTCTGTGTGTGTATGCGAGAGAGAGAGAGAGAGATAGTTTCCATAAGTTCCCAAAATTCTGTTTACATTTTCTACGTTTTTATTGATAAAGCTATATATTTACTGATTATTTCCTTCACTGTCATCTCTATTCTGCTGTTTAGCTTATCTGGCATATGTTTTTATATCAGAAATTGAAGTTTTCAGTTGTAGCATATTATGAAAACTATGTATCACATTATGTAAAAATATGTTCCAAGATTATCATATAGTTTTTAAGTCTAGCAGTCTTTTTACTAGCATAGTAAATTGACCTATGCTACCAAAAGTGATCATTCTGAAAATTATATTTCAGAAAATTATATTTTCACTGATAATACAATTGATAAGCCACATTATTACTTATTAATATTGAGAGCATACCTTTTCCTATACTTTGATATATCATACTTATACATATTTTAATTTGCTTTTTATAACTTAGAGAATATTGCTGGGATTTTCATCTAAATTGTGACAATTTTATTTTTAAGAATTAACACATCAATTTATATTATATCAATATTTTTTGATGAATAGTAGTCTTTGCTTTATTTCTCCCCCTCACCTTCACTAAATTCTGTTACGTAGATCTAATTTTCTTCTCTATGTTTTAAAGTTTTATGATCTTTAAATTTTTAGCTGGTTATTTTCCTACTTTATCTATATCCATATCATAATGTATTATTTTGTCAGTGTTTAATGGCCTTTCAGTATCAAACTGTTTAGAAAACTAAAGCTTGGGGAATTTGAGTAAATTGCTAAAAATTGCACAAAAAGAATGCTAAAGCTCAGCATACAAATCTGTTCTCTTCATTATATATTGTCTATATTACATATTATTTATACAATGGATATAAAAGTATGTGACTTTAGATAATATGGCACAATTGTGGTGCTATATTAGAAAATGTTAAGGCAGATAATTTAAAATATAAATGTAAATTAATATTTATTGTGTCTCTTTTGCAAGATATTTTCAAATGGGTAGTTTCATATAAGAAAAGGGGACGAGAAACACCTCCAGCCAGTGTCTCTACAAGAAGGAAAAATTTTAGATAAAAGTAAAAAAAACAAACAGCAGACATAGATCAGATGAGGGTACAAGAAAAGCCTAAAAATAGTAATTATTTTCTATTTTTACAAATATTAAATTATATTTAGAATAGGTACATAAATTGTTCTTAACACAATATTAGTAAGTTATAATCTGAACTCATAATTTATGATTCCAAAAGCATAAGGATTTTTTTAATTTTTGTTTTTTGTATCTTTTGCATCATAACAATTCTCTTTATAGATAGATGGATGGGGGTTTACAGAAATTCCCTCTCCTGCATTTCATATTCTCTCAGAACAATCTTTTCTAAATCATGTTCTTTTTTCTTTTGCTTAAATTAAGAATTTCCATCATCCACCCACTCATACTCAAAGACGAGCAGCAGACTTCAAGCCGTCCTCTTCCTGCCTGAACCTTCACAGGAAATATTCTCTCAAGAGATGACAGATCATTTCTGTTTGAGAAATGAAATGGATATGTCATATGGGAGGAGACTGTCAAGCATAAAAAATGCAGAGAAGTCCCTTTTCTCAGTTTCATGTCAGTTATTTTTTACTTCCTACACAACAGGCTTTGTTTTAAGCTCTTAGGAAAAGTGTATTAAAATATTTAAAAATTAAAAAGACTTTTTTTATTAAGTAAAAATGCAAACTCTTTGTCTTTTATGTACATTTTATCTGAGACTTGGTTACAGAATAATTTTGAACTTATAGCCAAATGTTATTTTACTCAGTCCAACTAAATATTTTGATATAACTTTTGATGCATTCTGCTACAGGCAATAGATTATTCTTAAGCAGTACAAGAGGAAAAAGGCTATTCTATACTTATGGAAATATCTCAGCAATTGACAAAGAGACTCTCCTTAGCAAACTTTAGTCAGACTTCTCTGCATCCTCTTCCCAACTAAGCCTTGAAATTTAGACTTCCATGTTCAAGAAAGATTGCACATTTGTACGATACGAGCATAATTTTAGCAAGAATCTTGTTATTTGGGCTAGCCAGAATTCCCCACCCTGAATATCTGATCACCCTCAATATCTGGCCAAATTCCTGATGCCCATCATTCCCTAGGTAATATCCTATGACCTTGGTCTACCTTCATCAATAATCTGTCAGATGAGGTTAGCAAAGAATTAAATCACCCTACTGGCTCAGTAACTTTCCATTTACTGATCCCCAGACCCTGTTTTGGGACTATAAATTTTCACTTTGTTTTTTGTTGTTATATTCAGAATTTAGCCTACTTCTATACTGAGGTCTCTTTTCCCATGTTCTAATAGTGCCAAATAAAATCTGTTTTTACCACTTTACTGTCTAGCTTTGGTTTACTTTGACAAAGCTCAACCACAATTTAGAGCTTTTAAGAGTGAGGAAAGAGTTTGAAAATATACATTACCCAGCTTCAATTACTTTATGGTGCAGAAAAAGCAGCCTCAATATCTCAAGGCTTTAAAACAACAGCTCGTTCTTTTTTGGTCAAGTTTATGAAAAACTTCACATTCTCTGGGCTGTACAGGATCAACTAGGCTTTGCTCAGCTTCACATGTCTGCTCTATTCCCAAACCCAGGATGCAGGAATAATTGTAGAAATGGAAAAAATAAAGCATGATTCTTCTCAGTTAGTCCTTTCACAGCAAAAGAGTGGCTCCTGGATTAAAAGATAAGACTTGGAACTTAAAAAACGACTGAATAGATAGTGAAGAAGTTTCTTCCTTGAAAGTGTAAGTTTACATTTCAAATTGTGTCCCAAAGCCATGAAGTCAGTTGTTTATATTACAAAAGAAGGTAAATGATCAGAGAGCAAAGGTTTTTCTTTTTCTGTTACAAAGGGGAGAGAGGACTGCTGTCCCATTACTATGTAAGTAGCCAGATTCATAATTCTACACTTTCATTCCCGTGGTGCAAGAAACCCATACTACTCATGCTGATCTATCCATCTGGCTCTCATATATCACCTCAGAAGGGAGAAGAATTGAGATGTTTGTGAACTGTTTTCAGTTATTGCTATAAATCATGATACCCTGTCCGTATTCCCAAAACCTTATGTCTACATTTAGGATAATATAAACATATATATATATATATATATATATATGAACGGTATGAACTCTCATACTGTCATTGATGCTTACATTCTCTTGACCTGAGGAGGTCACATGTCCCAGCACAAAGTCAATGAGGTTAGAAAAGCATGGTAAGGACAAGGAGGAAATGAAAATTATGAGCACATATTGCAATTCACTATAGTCCGTTGATCTCAAATATTTACCTTTTTCTTGTACACAAAACATGCTCACTTCTTTTTAAAACATCCCCCCAAGATCATATCCAATCACATCAAGCTTAAAATAAAGGCTAAAATCAAGTCTGGATCTAAATCATTTCTGGATCTGGTATCTCTTGATCCAGAAAACTAAGAGCTAAAACAAAAACAAATCATCTGCCTCAAACACATACACACAATACACCCTATAGTGGAAGAGAAAGACAAAATGACTATGATGCATTATCACATGAAGAAAAGTAGATAATGGGACCCACATAGACAGTTACTGGTTTATGAAATTTTTGAAATCCAGCTAGGGATACCAATGTTGCAATGTCATTCTATCCTTCAGTTAGAATATAATTTTTAATTGGGCCTTCATTCTGTCTCTTGAGTCTATGTATTCAGTACTTTATTCTTCATAGTTCTTGGCTCCACATGAAATCCTTTTTTTCCCATTATACGTCTGACTAGATTTGAAAAGGAGTTAGGGAATATACTTTCCTTAGTAGCTGAGTTGCTTCTTCTGCCTATTTCTTGTCAAAGATATTTGAGGTCTCTAGGGCTATTTTATATCTCATTGAGTCAGAGTCTCTTTTAAAACAAACCAAAGGCTTTAATAATAGTATCCTTTAAAACAGGTTGGCGTTTATTTTAGTCCACTCAGCATCTATGCAAATAGTCACACCGATAATTCATTTGAAAATCTCTCTCTCTGTCAACTGAGAGATATTTTGAGCTTGCAGGGCTTTAATAGGATAATACATTATCATTCTTTTACCTAGACAGTTTATATAACTGAAAAGATCTACTAGGGTCAATTTATTTATATCAAAGTGTTTTTTTTTAAAGACCTAGGGGGCATATACTTTATTTGGCCTTTGCTTCTATGCTGTGTCCTACTTTAGAGTGCTTCAAAAACAATCTTTAGGTAGACAGATAATGTAATAGTCCTTGAACTGAGACATGAGTTTGAGTATGCATGAAAAGTATGCAAATCATCAAAATATATTAGCATATTTCACTATGTTAATTATTAATCTAGAAAGATAAACTCACTTTTCTTTTGATTTTCTCAGGTGTTCTTTATGCCAAGTTTGATAAGCAAACATTTTCATTATAGTTTTGCACTTAATTATGATTTAGAGAATTTTTAGATAAACATAATTATTCCTATTGTTCTTCTTTTTAATATGGTGATGAAACAAATCTCTATGTTATCTAATGACCATTTTAGAAAACTCAAAGATTGTTCAGGCATAAAAGATCTTAAGAATTTTATTGTTCATAATTTGGGAAAGACAAAACAAATACAGCTATTAGAAAAAATAAAATGTAACTCGTAACTATGTAAAGACACACATATAGATAAAATAATAATAATAAAAAACAATAAAACAGTAGTTATGAAAACATTAACCTTTTTAATGCGAGAGATATTGTTTTATTTATGTATTTATTTTTGAGACAGAGTCCCACTTTGTTGCCAGAGCTAGAATGCCAAGAGGTCAACCTAGCTCACAGCAACCTCAAACTCCTGGGCTCAAACAATCCTACTGCCTCAGCCTCCCGGGTAGCTGGGACTACAGGCATGCACCACCATGCCTGTCTAATTTTTTCTGTATATTTTTAGCTGGCCAATTACTTTCTTTCTTTTTTTAGTAGAGACAGGGTCTCACTCTTGCTCAGGCTGGTCTCAAACTCCTGACCTTAAGCAATCCTCCCGTCTCGGCCTCCCAGAGTGCTAGATTACTGGAGTGAGCACCACGCCCGGTGAGATATTCTTTTAAATGTTGTCAAAGTACATTGAAAAGCAATGAAAGTTAAAAGAATAATTTGGTGACAAAAGAAAGCTCTACAAATCTGAGCATTAAACAATTTAGTAATTTTACTGACAGAAGATCTCGATGCTAATATTATTCCTTTAGTATATTATTCATATAAAAATTTGCCATGAAGGATTTATTATTATAACTTTATATGTTTTATATTATAAACTTTATATGTTTATATGTTTGTATAGGCAGTTGCAGATAAATAAGTATATAAATTGAAATAATTACAAGCTCTTAGATATAGCTTTAAAATGTAATACAATTAGCTTATCAGTGTAATAAATAAAACCCTGTATATTTCATATCAAAATTTTCATCTGCATAAACTACAATGGTGGTTTTAATAAATAGTAACTACATCAATTTTCTTTTATTTTTTTCTGAAATTATTATAATAATATAATTATC
Organism: Microcebus murinus; assembly: GCF_040939455.1. Lineage (NCBI taxonomy): Eukaryota > Metazoa > Chordata > Mammalia > Primates > Cheirogaleidae > Microcebus > Microcebus murinus. The sequence continues at coordinate 42,408,938 of NC_134116.1, forward strand.
TTTTGTTAATTATCAGGTGTAACCAAAGTAAACACTATATATGTTCTCCAGACACAAGTGAAAACTTGATAGAAAATTAAAAATAGCTATTTTTCTACATGAACACTTATTTTACATCATTACTAAAAAATTTGGTAAGGCAAAAATAAATAATTTTAGCCAGAGAGAAGGGCTGATTTTTGCAATAGCAAAGAGTTCTTAGCATACATATATACTACAGAGCAAATAAAACAATCCATGACTAAGCTAAAAAGTAAAACAAGACACAACAAAAAACAAGCAGACATAAAGGAAACTTTACTTTCTAAAAAAGACACAATTTAATTTTAGGCCATTTTTTTATTGTTTGGGCTTTAAACTCCTGATTAGGAATATTTTGAACCAGAGTGAAAATCTGGATATCACTGATTAATGTCATGGCTCTTAACTTCCTTTGCCTTTGACCTAAAGGTGGGGTGGGGTAGGAGATAAGGGAGAGAGAAAGGAGAGTGGGAGGGGTTCAGAAAGGTAAAAACAGTCTTTTAAACCAGAACTCATCTGACATGAACAATTCGGCTCTGAATGGTTAGGAGCTGACATTCGCAGTTAGGATGCACTGTTCTCCTGTTGATCAGATGAGGTGATGAAGTGACCAAAATAAAGGTAAACAAAGAAATACCAGAACACTTTATAGTCTTGTCTGAGTATAGCCAAAACAAAACCAAAAACGAGGCCACTGTGCACAACACAAGAATATACTAATATAAGAGACTGCTGCCTATTTTTCAATTAAACTCTAAATTCCATCTATTTTTCTCTCCTTATAGTTTTAATATACTATCATAGAATTACCCTCCTTCCTGACAGCATCTAGTCAAAACCAAACCCGCATTTACTTGAATTCTCCCCCAAATCACCTACCAAACACATAAATCCTACAGTATATATTTTTCTAATATCCTTACTTCGATATCCCATACTTCTTCATTAATGTGCTCTCCTTTATTACAAAAAGCAATAAACCTAACAGTTCAACTATAGAAATTGTGACTCTAGAAAATGATTCTGTCCAGAAATTATATGAAAAAAATAAATAAACCTTTATACTTAGTTGGGAATTCTGACTTTGCTTTTTAGTAGTACTAACCTTTGCCTAAAAATAAACTAAAACAGAAAATGAACTCACAGTCAATCCATGAAAATAGAACTCAATTTACAATGTTTTAGAATATAAACAGTCTAGACCTATTAAGAGTAAAATCTACTAGGTAATATGAACCTAGTAATATGAACCACAAACAGGAGAATCAAACTCCTGTTTGTGACACAAAAGTATAGGGAATAATAAAACTTCTGTAAATGATTTCAACTGTAATCATACATTTAAAATGGCCCAATTCTTTTAGTCTTATCTCTTGAATAATATAGTAGAGTTGTGATATTGGCAAAATTCAGGCACATTCTACGATTAATCACTTTATTACATTTATCACATGCTGTATTTGTCTAGTAGGAAGATATCAACAACATGGAGTTATCATATTTGAGACTAAGGTGCAAGAGTAGTAAGAATAGTAATTGATTTCACCACTCATTGGTTTCTCTTCACATTGTATTTACTAGGTATCTGTTTAAGTGTCTGGGTAATATGAATGTTATGGATGTTTACTTTGAACCTTTCATATAGGTAATCTTGAGAGAATAACAGATTGGTTTTACCCATATTGGTTCCTGGTGATAATCCAGGAATCATCCAAAAAAAAAAAAAAAAGGCTATGTTGCAGAACAGTCTCCAGGTGGCCTTGGCTGATCCATATTCACTCCCTCTATTGCTTTCCTTTGCACCAGCTTCACACTTATATTAAATAGTTATCAAGAATAACTGTAGAATGTGCTGAGAATATGATGATATGATGAGAATGCAAAATCCTCAGACAAGGAGAAACTTCCCAGAACAGCCCAGTGTTAGGCTTAAAGAATTCACCCTCCCCAAACTTCCATCTAAACCCACCCCTCTCCCTTTTCTAGGGGTATATTAGGCACATAGCCTTTGCTAGACCCCTAAGGACATAAGGGAATGAAATGAAAAACAGGGACTTACTTTACTTTTCCCTCCTGAGAGGGACTAAATTTATCCCTCAGGGTCATTCTCTAGGGAGACAAAAGAATAGAATGCAAGAGGGGAACTTAACTTTCCTTATTCCTCCAGGTTGTTAGAAAATTATGGATCATAAGAAAATTCAACAGCCTGCAAGAACAACTCAATAACCAACACAAAGAAATCACAAAAAGCCTCCAGGACCTGGAACAAAAGTTCACTAAAGAAATCGATACAATGAAGAAAAGTTTAACCGAACTCCTGGAAATGAAGAATCAATTCAGGGAACTACAAAATTCAGTGGAAAGCCTCAAGAACAGGGTAGATCAAACAGAAGAAAGAATCTCAGAGATTGAAGATAACACTTTCTAATTAAAAAAAATCAGTCACAGAGATAGAGCAGAGAAACAAGAGAAAAGACCAAAGCCTACAAGTGATGCGGGATTATGTGAAGAAACCTAATGTGAGGGTCATAGGGTTGCCAGAAGGGGAAAAAGACAACACTCAAGGGTTGGACAAACTATTTGAAGATATAATAGAGGAAAATTTCCCAGGCCTTGCTCAAAATCTTGATATACAAGTTCAAGAAGCTCAAAGGACCCCTGGGAGATTCAATGCAAACAGGAAGACATCACGACATGCAGTCATCAGACTGACCGAAATATCAACTAAAGAGGCCCTTCTAAGAGTTGTAAGATGAAAGAAGCAAGTAACATATAAGGGAAAGCCAATTTGAATAACACCAGACTTCTCTACTGAGACTTTACAAGCAAGGAGAGACTGGGCCCCCATTCTCACTCTTCTGAAACAGAACAATGCCCAGCCTAGAATCTTACTTCCTGCAAAACTAAGTTTTGTATATGAAAGAGAAATCAAGACGTTTCCAGATAAGCAAAGACTGAGGAAATTCACCAAGACAAGACCAGCCCTTCAAGAAGTACTCAAAACAGTGTTACCCACGGATCAGCACAATAAACACTCACGAATGTAAATCTACTCAAAGCTAAAGATCAAAGCCCACACACTACAATGGCTCAAGAGAGAAAACAAAGCAACAAAGTTCAACCCAACATAATGAACAGAAATCTTCCCCACCTAGCAGTTATCTCAATAAACGTGAATGGCTTGAACTCCCCACTCAAGAGACATAGGCTGGCAAAATGGATAACAAAACACAAGCCAAGTATCTGCTGCCTTCAGGAAACACATCTAACTTGCAAGGACATTGGCCTAGGCAAAGAATTTATAAAGAAGACCCCAAAGGCAATCACAATAGCAACAAAAATAAACAAATGGGACTTAATGAAATTAAAAAGCTTCTGCACAGCCAAAAGAAACTGTCAAGAGAGCAAACAGACAACTCACAGAATGGGAGAAAATTTTTGCAAGCTACACATCTGATAAACAGCTGATAACTAGAATCTATTTAGAACTCAGGAAAATCAGCAAGAAAAAATAAAACAACCCTATCAAAAAATGGGCAAAGGACATGAATAGAAACTTCTCAAAAGAAGACAGAATAATGGCCAACAAGCATATGAAAAAATGTTCAACATCTCTAATCATCAGGGAAATGCAAATCAAAACCACAATGAGATATCACTTAACTCCAGTAATAATGTCCTTTTCAAAAAGTCCCCAAACAACAAATGCTGGCGTGGATGCAGAGAGAGAGGAACACTCCTACACTGCTGGTGGGACTGCAAACTGGTTCAACCTCTGTGGAAAGCAATATGGAGATACCTCAAAGTGATACAAATAGATCTACCATTTGATCCAGCAATTCCACTACTGGGCATCTACCCAAAAGATCAAAAGTCACTTTATGAAAAAGACACTGGCACTCAAATGTTTATAGCAGCACAATTCACAATTGCAAAGTTGTAGAAACAACCCAAGTGCCTATCAATTCATGAGTGGATTAATAAAATATGGATTATGTATATCATGGAATACTACTCAGCTTTAAGAAACAACGGTGATATAGCACCTCTTGTATATTCCTGGATAAAGCTAGAACCCATTCTACTAAGTGAAGTATCTCAAGAATGGAAAAACCAGCATGTACTCACCAGCAAATTGGTATTAACGGATCAACACCTAAGCGGACATATAGGAGTAACATTTATTGGGTGTCCGGAGGGTGGGAGGTGGGAGGAAGGGACGTGTATATACAACCACAACAAGTAAGAAGTGCAACATTTGGGGGATGGACATGCTTGAAGCTCTTACTCGAGGGGTGAGGGGGGGCATGAGCAATATAAGTAACCTTAACACTTGCACCCCCATAATATGTTAAAATAAAAAACAAATTATGTCCTCCTCCCAGAAAAATCCTCTATAAAATCCAAGGCTTTCTCCTTTTCTCTCTTGGAGGCCTTTTTCAGCCTGCACCCAGATGCTCAAATTAAACAGCAGTTTGCTACACATGAGGCTTCCTGTGTCTCTCCCCCTACCCCCCGCTCTGGACCTAATACCCAGGCTCTGTTCCTATCCCTTCCAGAATAGCATGTCCTACAACACTTTAGCCCCAAGATACCCATTGCCTTTGGGGTGTAAAACCCAAAGTGGAGTGCCTTCCCAGGCCCCTCATGTGTAGTTTAAAATGGAACATGAACAGACAAAACTCCATCCACCTTGTGCAGCTTTTCTGAGCCTTGGGGGATCAGCTCACAATGAATCCTACCCTAGGCTTCTATTGTCCTTTGCTGCCTGTCTGTTAGTAATCAAGTGGCTTTCTTAATTTGTGTGAATATTCTATCTTCCTTTCTGGCTTCCTTCCAGTGGATCGACACTGGTGTATAGTATTGGAAGGTGTTTGGAACCCTTCCCTGAAACTGATATATCTGTGCACAGTGAACCTATTTTGCATATGTAACTAAAAGAGTTATAGAACCTGACTTGTAAATTGTATATTATTATTAATACTATCATTTTCAATCACAGAAACATTTCTATATAATAATTGATTAAGCCATTTCTTGATCTTTTATAATTATCTCATACTGTTTGAGTTTTCCCATGTAATAAGATTATTGGTTTAAGTAAAACATTGACTGTTAATAAATCACCACTTATTTAACACCCTATGATAATTTAGCTTTACAACTATCTGGGAATTTTTCAATATTGAGGAACTGTCAGAAAAATGAAATACATTTCATTAGTATATTAAACCATATACTAGAGTTTGAACATACTTGTTTCAGCAAAATTGCATATTATAGAATGAATGGTTAAATCTTAATACTTTTAAAATTATATGTTTAAATAGGGAGAAAATGCTTCAACAAACATTTTCTCTTTCTATTAATAATTTCTTACAAGTGAAGGAAAAACATCATTAAAGGATGACTAAAATAATAGGGTTGTTTTATAGTTACAATTTAAGTTGCCTATCAATCCATTTATATGTCAACATCAAGAGATTTGATTTATTACTGAAATTATTGTTTTGACTTAACAAAGGAAATCAACTAAACAAATTAACCTTCCAGGATATATATTATATCCATTATTATGATTAATAAAATATATATTTTGATGAGGAAAACTTACCAAAATTATTCAGGAGAAAGGGCCTTTTTCTTTTGCTGATTAGGAAAAAATATGAAGTAACATTTTAAATGAAAATCTATTTTATATCCACATAGAAAAATCAATAATGATAGTATGTATTAACATATACTGAATATTCACTATAAGTCATGAACTCTTTTGACTACCTAGTCCTCTTTGCTCTGAGATAAATATTATCTTCATTGTGACTAATATAAAAGTGAAGAATAAATAGATCATGTAACATGTCCATATTAATGTAGAAAGTAAATTGGAAAGCAAGAATTCAATACTAAGCAGTTTATCTCTATAACCTTTATTCTTATATTTGTAGCATTTTTGTTAGAACTTAGGTTTAGTAGGTAAAGCTCAGTCTTTGAACAAAAAAAAATGTACTATTCCTTTAATTGTTTAGTAAATTATATAAAGTTTGTACTTATTTCTATTTAAATAACAGAGCTTTTTACAATTAGGATTTTGATTCATAGTGCGTAGGAGCTGCGTAGATAAGCCATTATCTTTGTCTTGTGTATAAGTGGTCTGAGTTCAGGAAAGATTCAATGGTTTGCTCAAGGCCATATAATCATTTAGTGGCAAAGTCCCTTAGTGATTCAGGTTACTTTATTCCGTATAAGAAATAGTCAAACTGCACATTGGTCGTGGTCAAGGAGTGATATATCTTTCTGAGAAATGACTACTATGTCTGATCCCTCCTCTTGATATAGGTTTGTAGTACTTACTTTAACCATTCTCTCCATTCACCCTGACTCTAACCACTCATACATTGCCTTCTTTTCTAGATAATGAACCACTGCATTCAAGTTCTGAACCAATGCCATCCAATCAACATTCTATATATGGGTTTTCTGTAATTCTTTTGTTGAGAAGCATATGCAACAGCTAATGTGTTTGTTTAGCCTTCATGGCCTTGAAAAATGCAGCCCTAATTCCTCCTTCTTGAAAGAAGACCATAAAGACCAACCAGAAGAGCAACTGTGCTTTAAAATTTTACATGACTGGTGTTCCATAGAACTTTCTCCAGTGATGGGATGTTCTATACCTGTTCTGTCTAATATGGTAGCCACTAGCCACATGTAGCTGTTGAGTACTTGAGATGTGTCTAGTACACTGAGAAAAAAATTTTAAAATTTTATTTAATTATGATTAAATACAAGTAGACACATATAGCATACGGCTACCATACTGGATGACACTGTTTTAGATAAAATACCTTTCTGGTGATTGTCTCTTAAATTATTATAAGTCTGAGATTTGAATTAAAATCTAAGATTAAAACTGGAAAGGCCATGGCAATGGCTAGCTTGCCCTTGCGGCTAACACTTTTCCTATCCTAGAGTTGAATGCATACGTCTATGATTCTAAATTCTAGTATCATCAAAGTCAGTGTTTGAAGGAACAGAACAGAGCAGGAGCATAGTGTGGTTTGTTTGGCCTGTTGATCATTTGTCTTCTATATCCTGCATCAAATATTCATTGTAGACATTTGGGCTGGAGCTTCTGTACTGGAAGTTCCTTACTCTACTCTACAATCCACAGGACTGATCCTCACAGTCTTTTGTTCTAGAGTGCCCAAATGACCCAGAAGATAAACTCTTCAGGGGGTTTATCTTTTTTATATATTATTTGGATGCCTCTTCCAAGATATTTAAGTTTTATGACACAGAGAATCTTTAAATTGAAGCATCACAACATACATTCTCTTTTCTTCTTTCTACATTGGTATTAGGTGGCTCACAGATTTTTAATATATTTTTATATATAATTGGTAGCATTTCAACCAGTATGCCTGGATAGCTTAATAATTTTAATTAATTATATGCTTATTATTTATAGTCTATAATTCTAAGCCATAAAACAAAAACTTATTAAATGCATATATTCTTTTCATACCTTCTCTATGATCTATTACAGTGTTTAAATACCCATCTTTTTATCCTTAGACTTCTTTTCTTACCTTACAAATTTGACCTCATTTGATCATAGGAAGTTGAAGAAATAGTCTTTATATTCATATTAATTTTCCAATAAAATAATACTTTTATGAATGCTGTATATTTTATTCTCATGATTAAGTTCATATAATTTATCCAATGGTATTTGGCTTTAATCTTAATTTATTTTGGTTGGTTTCTTTTATATTTTTCTAATTTTTAAAGTAGACATAAAATATGGAAATACTAATGTGTATAGTACTCAAAAATCTTAACCAATGCCAAATATAGTCATATAATTTACTTGCTTTTGTAAACTTTACTCCTTTGAGCAAATTACATTATGTTAGACCCTTTATGAGAAATTTTTTTAAAGGAAACAATTCTAAACTCCTGCTTCCTTAGGTGTTTTTCTAATTTCAATCAGACTGAAAAATTAAAATATATTAAATGATAAGAAAAGAAAGCATAATAAAAACAAACAACTTAAAATATTATTTAAAATTAACAATTACAGTACTTCATTTTGAAATATATTAACCTTAACTTAAAAAGTTACTCAGTGAAACAACTGGCATGTGTAATAAAACTGAATCTTAGGAATCTGTTCAGATTAACTTTTATAGTTTTTTCAGTTTGACATTTTAGCAAATGATTTTAAATATGTGTTTGTCTATCCCATGCAATGAGTCTGACTTTTTCAACAAGTGACATGACAGACATTTCAGGTGAAAAAATTGAACATAAAATTGAAAACATGTACACAGAAATAGACTAAGATTCATAGCTATATCAAACATAAAGCAAAATACACAAAAACACATCTGAAGATTGTAAAAATTATTACTTTGTGATTGTGACTAAAATGTTGGAAACATTATATGATTTGTATTTTCAGTTAAAAGGCATTATCATAGAAATTGACTGTTCCTCTAAAACTCACTTAATCCTACCTGATCTATGACATTGTTCCTGATGCTCTACGTGTTGTGTTTGTATTTTGCTTATTCTGTATTAGAATCCTTTTATTTCTACCTCTGCATGATAAGCATTTGCAAATACAGTTATGCATAACCCTTGGTTTGATTTAAATTATCTGACAAAAAGACAGAGGCTGTGCATGGCAGAATTCATGAAGAAAGCCCACAATCAAGTCACTCAAATCTAGAATGTAACCCTGCTCACTAGTTACCCGGTTGAGTCACTGGTTCACAGAAACTCATGTTCTAATGCAGGTGTTTTGAGCTTTCACTGGGGTCATTTCTTTAGCTCAATCACAGGATTCCCTTACTGAGGTTGTTACTAACCAAATTGGTTGGTTCAATGCTGTACCTATTCTGCAGTAGATATGCTTACTCTCCAAATTACCTACACTATGGAGGTATAGTCAATTTGAAATTACATGTACTTGCAAGTATTTTGAAAAGAGCTCATTTATTGGAGCTTGGTGGACATTATGGAATATTCCAGGTGAAACTACTGAGTCTGCATATGCCTCAGGGTCAGGAGAAGGAAAGTACAAGATAGGTCTTCTGTGCCTCGACTTGAAAACAATGTGGGCATTCTCCATAGAGATTATCTAGTACTTAGTTATTAAAATTATTAGATTCTAATAATTCTGTTCTAATGGTCAATTGGAACAAGCAAGATAATCAAATTACTCCAGATATTTCCTCAAACAGGCTATATCACAAATTCAGCCTTCAGTCTAATTCCTGAGTTTACATTTCTTATTATCTCTCTTGTCTCTATTGCCATAAACCTGATCTTGTTTTTTGCTGGACCAATTTTTTTTTCCAAGTAGAGGTTTATTTCTCATTAGTACAACTATTTCTTATATAGATTTCTTAGACTCAGTCTCTCTCTTTCTCCCCTCCCCATTTAGGCTGCTAAATAAAATATCATAAACTGGGTTGCTTATAAACAACAGAAATTTATGCCTTACAGTTCTGAAGGCTACAAAGTCCTAGATCAAGGTGCCAGCAGCTTCAGGGGTTGGTAAGAGCTTGCTTCTGGTTCTTCAAAATGGTGCCTTCTAGCTCTATCCTCACCTGGCAGAAGGAGGCTCCCTTGGACCTCTTTTACAAGGGCACAAATCCCATTCATGAGGGCTCTACCCTCATAACCTAGTCAGCTTGCAAAGGCCCCACCTTTAAAAACCATTACATTGAGGATTAAGTTTCAACACATGAATTGGGGTATGAGAACATAAACCTTCAGAATATAGCAATATATGTGCAGAAAAATGTCACCAGGCAAAGTAAACGACCTCAGGAAACTATTCCAGACCATTACAATATTGTAATAGGAAGAGAGACCAGAACACAGCCTGGAATCAACTCTGCAGAAACAAAGGCAGGGGGGTTTTAAGTGTTGGGGTGAGCTAGTGGGAAGGTACTAGAAAACTTTAGTGGAGATTGATCAATGGGATGTGCCAAGCACATTGAGCTATTCCCAAATTTGCAAATTTTTTTTTTTAATCTATAATTAGTTTAGGCTATCTGAGTTCACTAATTGGTTTCCAAGGAAGTTAAGTTCATACATTCCCACATAGTCTGGGTGTTGTCTTTTGCAATGATTACAATTCAAAGGTATGGTTCTTAAGTTCTTGAGATATTATGGATTTGTAAAACTGGCAAACAACTTTTAAAAAGAGTTATGGCTCAAAGTGGCAGAGAAAGAATTTATAACCACAAGTTTTATAAGATAAATGTTCTCAGGAAAGAGAAGTCAGAGCCTAGAGTTAGGAAGAAACCTTTTAATTTTGGTCAAGTTAGGAGTATGCTAAGGCAGTCTTACATACTCTTTTTAAAGATGAAAATACACGTGAGTATGTTTCTTAACATAGATATGTTAAGTATTTAAACACAAATGGATTTTTCAACTCAACATTTTCCGTGGATAAAAAGGTATGTTAGACTTGTTTGGGTTCAGAAAATGGTACCCCAGAATGAAGGCATTAGGAGAAAAAGCTTTTCTCCGACCTTCTCTTGTCCTCCCACCTCTCAGTCCCATTCTCCCCTGAGGCTAGCCATAGAAACTAGAATCCTTCTTCTCCAAATCATACTGTAAAAGCCAAAAACCCTTTCCTGAAAGTCAGCCGTAAAAGCTAAAATTATTCTGTGTAAAAACTATCCACAAAGAAACTATCTGACTTACCTTGTTTGATTGTAGGTCATAAGACCCTCTCATTCCAGAAGGCCCTACCCCATCCCCAGAAGGAAGGAATGCATGCTCAGAGAGGCCAAGAAGAATCTGGAGAGACAGGCTTTGCTGGGTTTCTCCACTCAGTGTATTAACACTAGATCATACCCTTTTTGTCCAATCATATTTCTACATGGCTGTCTATAGTTTGTTGAACCTAAGTATAAAAATGGACAATTTCCCCTGTATCTTTGGGTCTTCATTCTGAAAGCTCCTTTGTATACCTGTTTAATAAATCTGTATGCTTTTTTCTCCTATTAATCAATCTGCCTCATGTCAGTGATTTTTTTCAGCAAAATTTTAAGGGGCCAAGGGTCTTGCTCCCTACAGGCTCATTCTCATTTTTTTCATCTCAGTCTCAAGGTGAGATAGTCATTTTCTTTCTACTCTACACATACTCTATATCTACTCTACCTTTCTTTATCCTTTCCATACTCCCAAGGAGTCAGATTTCCATGGACTACATCAAACAGGCTCACTTATCCTCTGGTTACATTCAGTTAATCAGAGTTATATCCAGAGATTACAGGGCAGTCAGAGAAGGAAACAGCACACTAGTTCCACTCCTGGTGGCACTGTCCACCATTCTGTCAAGGATCATGACCTTCCTGGTCTTTAGATCCTTCAACTGCTTCAATTAGCCTTCCCTCTCCTTTGCTCCCTCTGTCCTCTCCATGATAACAAATCCCAGCTCCTGCTGGCTGCTGAGTACCTCACCACCCTTGTTACTTTCCCTGAACCCTGATTATTCCTTTACATTTTTTTAAATAGTTATTTTCTTAAGTTCTCATTAGTTAGACACTTTGAATGTTTCATCTACTTCCTGCCAGCTGCTAAATACACATCAATCCAAAATTCAACTTTTCAGAGAAGCTCCCTCAACCTATGTCCTATATTTCCTATATTTCTTATTAGATCTTAGATTCCATTAAAACTAATATGGTTATTTGGTTCCATTTTTACTACTCTGTGCCCTTGAACATAGTTTTGCACATAGGGGATGGTTGATAATTTAATTCTATTCCCTTCTTTTTTATCTCTTGCAATTAAGCATTCATCTCATTCTCTCTTCTAACAACTCTCCTTACTCTTAACCTCATGCATTGATTCTCCTATTCAGGTGATAGCTTGAATATTGCTTTAGATTTGGTTCCCTGGAAAGAGACTGTGAGGCTGAGATTTGTTGGCCAAAGTTCATTGGCATTTTATCATAAAAGAAAATGAAGAAAACAGGTTTGGGCAGGGGAAGAATCTTGATTTGCAATATGATTTTAACTGAGGCTTCTGCTGGTTTATCGGGAGCTCTAGGGCTAAACTGACCTGTGGCCTTATATCAAACTAAGACCAGTGATGGTCTGCTTTTTTATTCCCCTGCATCAGCCAGTGGTTAGCAACAGGCCACACCCACAAAGGATACCTAATCTTGGGCAAGATAGTTTCCTGTGCGCAGCAGCAATTTTCAGTGAGGAACATAGCTGAGAGTCAGCAGATACTATCCCTAGCAGCTAGGGGATGGGAGCCTTGATTATCTGGTGGAATGCAGCAGTATCCACTACTATCATTTTCCCATATGTTAATAGTTATTTAAAATGTTATTTTTGGTGCAAAAAGTTTTCCTTTCCAGCTAAACTCAGATTTTATATAATCATCTTCCTATTTTTGTGAATTAAGATTAATACATAATTTAGCTTTATATTCATGATCTAATCAACTCTAAAATAATTTAATTAACAATGAATATTCAGTCTCTGTTTAATATTTGAGACTATGGTGGAAGGGATTGAGCTTGTTCTTGGTTGTTGAGAAGAAAAAAAAATACTTATAAGATCCTGGATAAGAGAGTTAAGGAAAGCTGTAAGTTTTCAAGTGTGAAGAAGCAGGTGGGCACAAAACAAATTCTATTAATAGATGAAAAAATCCAGAGCTGACAAAATGGAAAAGGCAGCTTCAGGTTCATTATACAGAACTTGAGGTGGAGACGTACAAACAGAACCTATCCTGCACTGGCAGCTGTGGAGACCTTAACCATGAAGGGAGCTCTCTAAGGCACAGTTGTTCAGATTATAGTTTTGCCAGTTGCCTTTTTTGAATGTCAGATTTTATCTGTCACTCATTGAATCTATTTGGCTAAGTAATTTTATTAAGGAATATATGGAAAACAAACATTTACAGTGTAATTTGGTTATAGTAATAATAATTTGAAATGTGGATTGTGTCAATAAACTGAGTCTACAAGGTCTCTGGGTTAAGGGCCAGTTTCTCTTGCTCCTTTACGAAGTCCAACAGGTATTCTTCTATGATAGTTGAACCAAAGAGGGATTTTTTCTTTTATTCTGGATTTTCTAAGTATGGGGAGGTGTCCACTGACAATTTGAAATAATTTGTAGTACTTCTTTGGCTAGATATGATTTTTAATAACTTCTAACCTCCCAGAGCATATTTGCCTTAATTTTCCTATCAGTATTCTGACTTCAAAGAACTAGAAGCCACTTCTCTTTGCCTTTCACCATGCAGACGTTAAAGTGTTCTAAGTAGAAGTGGGTATAAATGGGTTGAAGTTGAAATTGTTACTGATGAGACTTGAAGGTCAAATTATTACTCTGAGACTGTGAGAAATTGTCATTTCAGCTTAGGGTTTCCAGATTTCTTTGATAGTGGCAAGAACTAAAATTTGTAATAGAAGAGTATTCAGTGGTAAGGGCAGTAAGATAAGTGGAAAATGGCTTACATGACATTTCTTGCCTCCTTTATTTTGGTCATTTTTCTCATAATCGCCTTGATGTTTATTATTTTTCATATTTTCTTATCTGTTCCATAATGCTATTTACTCCCACAATTTGTCAGTTGTAACAATATCTTAATTTCCTGTGCTGTTTGTTGTTAACTAGACTGGTTTGGTAGACTTTAAAGAGTATTCCATTGGGAAGTGCAGGTTGAAAAATCTGACAAATTTCTCTAGCTAATGTCACCACCCAGAAATCTCAATAGTAGATTCACAAATTGTTTAACATGTTGTCATATTCTCTTTGCCAAATCTCATTAGAAGTAAAATTTCCAGGTAGAAGTGGTAGATTAAAATATCCTATAAAATAGCAATCTCTAACCACTAAATGAGAATATGCATGAAGTTAAAGAAGTGAAACCAGCACAGATGGTATGGTGACAATGAAGAAACCCCTTGTTGTCTCAGAAGAAAATAATTTTTACTAAGTAGCATAAAGTGGTGGTTTTTAAATGACATTTATCCATCTCAAGAGAACATATTGGTAATTTGTACACAGATTCTATATACTAAGCATCTATATTCTGATGATCTTTTGTTCGCATATTTATCTAATATTTTCATATTTAAATCTTTCACATATAAATCCTTACTTCAATCAGACAGGATCATGAGACTATAAAACACTATTGCTAGTTTTACTCCTTAGCAAAATATGCTGTCTTTATTTCAAAACTGTGCTGCAGAATGAGTCAAGAAATAATGGGATCCAGGTTTCTTACAATTTCAGTTTAGACTTCTGAAGGTCTTCTTTCTGATTCTGAGAATCAAACATTCTTTATTGTTACCATTTACTACATGAAACATAATTCTCTCATAGTATTGCTGGGAGAAAACGCTTGTGTGGGCCTATTTTGTTTAAGGCTGCACCTTTAAGCAGTCTCTAAAAGGACATTTGGAGACTTATTCTTGTCAATAATTGGCTCTAAACTCCATTTTGCTCAGGGATTTCTAAAACTTTTTATTTATCTTTTAAGGTCTCATGAACCACACCATTTGACCAGAGCACCTGAAACCCTTTCTACACTTGTGGCTACTTAAGAGGCATTTCCATTCTCTCATATGACCATAGCTTTTGGATCACCATGGTATGTGGTTCCAAAGAGGAAGGGAGAAAAAGATGGTTATTTTATCTTCCAAGCAAGGTCAAAACTTACTTTAACCAAAGAAAGTGTGAGAGCATCTTCAAAATCCTGAGGGAAAATAACTGTCAACTTTTAACGTACGAGGAAAAATCTATCATTTAAGAAAGAAGGTTGAGATTTTTGGTTTAACAGAAACTAATAGGTTTCTCAGCACCAGACTCTCTCTAAAGAAACTTTCAAAAGTAAAGTGATCCCATAAAAAAGAAAGTATCAAAAAATATCTCCAAAAAAGTAAAAGAAAAAAGGTAAACATACAGATAAAATTTTTAAGAGACTATAAAAAAAGCAATGTGTTATTTGAAAATGTAAATACAGTACTTGGAACTAATACTACATAAATCAGGACAGACTGGGTAAGAATTTAGTATTACTCATCTTACCCATACTCTTGCTATACTCTTCAACAGATGTTGGCAAATATGACTTACTACCTATTTTTGTATGGCCCAGACACCAAGAATGTTTTTTTGCATTTTTATATGGTTACACAAAAGTCAAAACACAATAACATTTCATGACATATGAAAATGATATATAATTTGAGTTTCCATAAACAAGCTTTTATCAGAACATAGCACACTCATTCATATAGAATTTGTCTATGATTGCTTTTATGCAATAACAGCAAAAATGAGTTTATGACAAAAACAGTATGGCTAAAAAACCCAGAAATATGTATTGCATGGCCTTTTACAAGATAGTTCATCATCCCCTTTTCTATAATCTAAGCCTCATTTGCTGTTATCTTCATTTTAAAAATGAGATAATAAATGTCTTTTTCAAAGCAATGTGCAATTTTAGGTGAACACATAAGTGATTGCTGCATTAAAATCATGTGGCATATATTAGCCATTATTATTATCATTTTAACTGAAGGCTGATAAACATATAAGGCATGACTATTTTAATAAAAATATTTAACAAATAGAAACATGGATATTTTTTAGAATGTTTTAATTTTTCTTTTAATAACATAAAATATTATTAGAATACTGTTAAACATTCAAGAAAAGGTCAGATTAAAATGCTCAAAAACATGATACCCTAACATTGATCTTTTGTACATATACGAATTAACAGTTACTTAAAATTTCTGATTTATTTCCCAATGTTATCTATAAATTCAATATAATCCCAGTGAAAAGCCTGGCAAATTATATTGATAACTTGATTCTAAAGTTTATGTGGACTCTGTTATATTAAAGGCAATTTTTTTTGCATATAAGCACCATACTCTAGATGGTAAAGTTGTTCTCCACTGGAGTATGGATTAAAAAATTCTGATACTGCTATACACGTGTACTGGAATTGAACAAATAAGCAAATGGATGATAGATGGTAGGTGCCAGTTGTGTCACTGTGGTGGGAATTCATAGATAAGCAAGGGGACAAGGCAAGAATTACACATATGAAATAAATGAGAGACTGAGACTTCAGCAAGAGCCCATGTTTAACTAACATAGATAACAGAGGGTTGCAAATTAAAGTATCTATAGATGTGCACATACACATGTATATATATGTTACACAATATGTTAGTACCTTGTTCTGTCAACTGAGAGAACCTAGAACTAATAACATCCCAGTAGCAATAAGCACACCCACCACACAGATCTTGGTTTCTAATACTGTTCTCGATTAGAAGGAATAGAGTTTCTTGTAGAAATGTTTGATTCTAGGGTGGGGCAGGAGATATTCATGATGAGCCTCTTATAGTATCAGAAACTAAGAAAGTCCTCAAAAAAAAATCTTACGGGGATCAGAGTGTGTTAAAGAAATACAGGAACCAACTGAGTAAGCTCTCAATGTAGAAACAATTTAAACAACAAATTAAACCAAGTAAAACTGAATTTTTATCCCAAAGTTTTAAATAAATATTTATTGAGTTGATAGTCATATAAATAAATGATAAGAAAGAAATAGTGGAGAATGGAAATTTCTTGTGCAGAAGAATTAAAAATAATTTATGTTAATTAATCAAATCAGGGTAATTGGGTTCTCTGTCACCTCAGGCATTTATCATTTCTTTGTGTTGGGAACATTCCAATTTCACTCGTGCAGTTATTTTAAAGCATGCCCTAATCTATTGTTGATTATAGTCTCTTTACTGTGCTATCAAATATTATTCATTCTTGCTAACTACCTAACTATATTTTTGCATCCATTAACCATCCCCATTCACATTGTATGACTGTATCAAAATATTACATGTACCCTATAAATATATACAACTATTATGTACTCATAATAATTAAAAATTTAAAAATTAAAAATAGTAATTTATGTTGATATTCTGTGCTCCAGGAAGTAAAACACAAGTGTCTACTCCTTAAGTGTGAAATATGCCCTGTGACTTCATTTCAAATAGGACATTATGGAAAGTATGGGGAGAGGAGGAGAAAAGTAACTTTACAGAAGAGAAATCTGACAAATCCTTCTTCAGCCAGGTAATCACAGTTAACATCAATAGTCGTGTTGATGGTGTGTACACATGATTTGATGCAATAAAAATGGCATTTTGCCTCTAGGATCTTCCTCTCTAAAACCCATTGCCCCCTAGTCTAATCCTAAGGAAAACATTACACGAATTCCAATTGAAGGATATTTTACAAAATACCTGACCAGTACTTTTCAAAATTACTATGGTTAAAAACAAGGAAAGTCTGAAACTGTTACAGCCTAAAGGAGACAATGGAGACATGATGAATCAATGTAATGCAGTGTCCTGGAAGGGATCCTGGAAGAGAAAAGAGACATTAGGTAAAAACTAAGGAGATATGAATAAATTGTTGACTTTACTTGATAATAATGTATCAGTATTTGTTTATTCATTGTGCCAAATGTATTACACTACTATAAGATGAAAAGAATAGAGAAGATGTGAGATATGTATCATATCTCATACATATGAGATATGTATGCTAAGAAACTCCTTAACTTCAACATTTTTCTGTAAATCAACAACTTTAAAAGTAAACATTTACCTTAAAAGCCCTAAATCAACACCTAAAGTATGAATACTTTATATACATGAGATATAAAAATGCCATCGTATGTACTTAATTTTATTACTGATTGTTTTCTTTAATAAGATTCATTGTTCATCATTGAAAAATTGAGAGCTCAAATCTAATGTGTTTTTGACTAACGAGGTAACTTTTCTTGGTGGCTGCAATTTGTGTATTTTTTTAACCTCATATTAATAATTCATCTTTATGGAAATGCAATATTTAACTGACAATTAAATGTGTATGATGGATGTCTATTTGAAATTACTCTTGAGCTTTAAATTATGGATTTCACACCTGATGTGTTCCAGTGTGTGTTGATAACAAATGGAAAACACCTCTGTATCACGGCCAGCTAAATGATCTCTAGTAACTTGATGGTAAATATCCCTTCATGCTGTGTTTGCACAATGCACAGCATACATTAGAGATCAGGTGTATGAGAATTATGTTTAATTGGATATTAGTGAGACTGACATGCACATGAAAAACACATCATTAACTTAGAAGATAATTTGAAGGTTATCTCTTTTTTGTACAAGGAGTTTGTATGAATTAATAATGCCCTTTCGTTTTTATATAATGCTCAGGAATTTCATGCTTAAATTTAAAATGACAATAACACAAACAAATAATTACCTATTATTTAAGCCATACACAAAAGTTTGCATCCACAGACCTACTTTATTTCAGTCACTATCTTTAAACAACTTTAGAGTAATTAGATGATTAATCATTCTAATACCCAGATATGTAAATTATTAAATGAATCAATATCACAAATGTAGGAGCATTACGAAATAGAGGTTGTGTGTATTTTTTATGATAGGAACACTTAAAAAATAATAAATCAGTCGAAAATTAAAATACAGTGTAGAATTGAAAAAAAATGGTGTGTATGTAGTGGTAGATCTCACTTATAGCACAGTCCATTATCCTAAGGGTTTGGAAAGGCTGCCTTTTTAAAATATGTCAAATATATTTTAAAGTCTGGGATTTGTTCATCATCCTGATGTTTTCCAATAATGAGAATATAGCAAAAATTTTTTTTAACATCTGATCCTCATACATACTCAGAAAGCAGAAGAAAAACATTAAAGACAGCTCATAAGCCCCCACAACTGGCAATAGCACCTGTTCAATTTTCCTTTGAGCTCCAAATTCTTTTGTTTAATTTAAAATTTTATTTGGGATTATTTCTACTCTCTCTCCTTTCTTTTTCCCAGTGGAGAATGGAAAAAATAATACTAGTTAATAAATCCTATTAGGTGAATCTTTAATATAAAAAAACTTCCTGAAAGTCTATGCCAGTATTTTCTACATTTACCAGATTATAAGAATTACTGGGGATGCTTGTAATGCTCAGATTTATGGACACAGCCCCAAACCTCATCAATAAGAAACCTTAGGGGAAGAGTCTGGGAATCCATCTGATTCTTTGCAACACAAATATTTAGAAACTCTTGATCTAAATGTTCAGATCAAATTCCAGATATTTTACTAGACCTAAACTTTATCTTTCTCTGAATCTAGTGTAATTAAAATTATTTCAAAGATTTTAAACATTAATTAAAACTGTATCCAAAGTATATTCTGCCCCAGATCCATTCTTCTACCAGGCGTCCTCAAACTACGGCCCTCAGGCCACATGCAGGTGTTTTTGCCTGTTTGTTTATTTACTTCAAAATAAGATATGTGCAGTGTGCATAGGAATTTGTTCATAGTTTTTTTAAACTATAGTCCAGCCCTCCAACGGTCTGAGAGACAGTGAACTGGCCCCCTGTTTAAAAAGTTTGAGGAACCCTGTTTCTAGACAATGTAGTTCTAGCCTCAAATGGCTAATCTGTCATGCTTGTATCCTTAGCCATGCCTGTAAGTTACACACTTCTTAAGTTACCAGGGGTATACTAGGTTATAAAGTTTTATTAAAGAAATTAATTATATGATACAGAAAGCAATCTCTCTCTCTTTCTCTCTGTCTCTCCCCTTGGGCTTGAGATATGAAAAAGGTCAGCCTTACATTTTCCATAAATTCCCCTTGGATATTGAGGTATACTTGATATCAATAAAATTTATGCACTTTAGGTATACAGTTCTATATTGACAAATGCGTACAGTTTTGTCACCAACCACATGATTAAGATATACAATATTTCCCCATCCTTGAAAGTTTCCTAATGCTCTTTTCCAGTCTTATTTAAATCATACATTAGAATGCACATTGCTCACATACCAAACAGGTTCAGTTGAACTAGGGGCCTCCTTTCCCTTCCCTTTGAATTTCAATAATAAAGTTTTTTATTTAAGATGGGAAATCAATTCTGATTATCTTCATTGCCTCATTGTTTGGCCCATACAGTCCTTATCACAATAAAGTGCTTACCTTGAAAGATCACTGGGTGCTCCAGACACATTCCTTTTTTCAACCATAGTCAACAAATACACTAGTCACATAGTCAACAAATACATAGTCAGCAAGTATACGTGGAGGTGAGGATATTATGCATTACCCTACATAAAGTTATATCCTTGTTGGTGTTTAACTGGCTCTCTGAAAAACAAAAATCCCTGATTTGCAGGGCTTTACATGGTGTGAATACTCTCACTGTGACTGAGGTCAAGCTAACTACATGACTGCCTTGAACATGGATTTTGCAAGAGATGTTAACAATAGACTGTTACACACTTGTTTAAGCCAACTCCACCAACGCACCACTGCCCACAAAACAAAGTAGAAATACTTTTTCAGATACAATAAATTAAAAAGGAAAGTAAAAACAGGAGAAAGAATAGTTTTGAGAATTGGAATCACTTGTGTTCATAGAGCTTAACCACAGGGAAAGAGACCTAAGACTCCTGTAACTGTTACTCTTTTTTTTTTTTTTTTAAACACATAACAGTAAGGCTATAAAACAATAAATAATTTCACTGTTCCATCAGGAATATCCTACAAACCAATTATCCAGGAATATAGTTTGTCTCTCTGGGCAAACATCTATCCAATCAGAACAATATATTACTCATATGGGTATAGAGTTTGCTAATTAGACAACAGTTTATGTATCAAGACTCACTTCAATATCCTTGCCACACAGTGTTCAATTATCTTAAACTGTTAAGTCACAATCTTTACCCAAACCTAATCACTCCTTAACCTTAAAGACCTGCTTTACATTACTAGAGTCTGGAAACCAAATAAGCAAGCTTCCTTGACCAACCCCTTCTGCAATACTCTAAGACCTTGTCACAGTGTTGTCCACTTTTACAGCAAACACTTTGTCTAATAAATTTAACTTTGCATGATTTGAAGTTTTTCTCTTGGAAAGTTTTTGGAATCAACTGTTCAGAATTGAATTTTTTCAGGTAATCCCAAGCTTACAATGGCACAGCTGTTGTGCTCAACAAAACTAAAAGCCCTGGATACCCTATGAAGAAAGAGACTTGAATGCAGAATTACCCTTTGCTGTTCTGATTCTCCTCTCTTTGCTGTCACTCGTAGGGAAGCTGAGCACCGCCACTTGCCTAAGCTAGAGAAAACCACAGAGATAAGGCAGAGTTTTGTTATCTACTCTTGTTATTTCTGACACTACACTTGCTGTCCAAGTGTTTCCAGATTAGAATTGTGACAACTCATGTGATCACAACTGTCCCTCGAAGACTGTCCTTTCATTTAGACTAGACTAATGATAAATTACATCATATTGGCTTGAACTCCAAACATACCATTTTATATATACTCCCTATATCCAAACTCTTTAAGAAATAGAAAGACTTCCTTCAGGATGCCAGGTGTAAAACATACTCGATCATCAACTACGTTACAAAACTAGAACCAGTGAGTTCATGAGTGGTTGACCTATAGGTCAGATACTAGAGTTTCTATCTCCCCTGGTGCTCATTGTGACTGCTCTATATCTGTCTTCAAATTCTGTAATCTAACTATAGGCAGGACCACATCAATGCATGAGATAATTGTAATCTTAAAAAAAGGGGTCAAATTAATATATCTTTTATAACACTCCTCTGGTTCTATGTAAATATGTGGCTAAAAATAGATGAATAATAAAAAGAATTACATCTAACTCCTCATTTACCAATATATGTGTATGTGCATATATATATATATATATATATATATATATATATATATATATATATATAAATGTGTCAGAATGAGGGTGATTCAGGAACCCTATATATCTATACAGTCTTCCAAATATGCAAGTGTACATGTATGTCTATGTGTTAGAAACACCAAGAGAGGTCAAAATGGAAAATACATTTTTTTCTGTCATCATATCACTTTTTATTGGGTATCATGTAGGTTGAGATAACACAGGTTAAATTGCAAGGATAAGAAGCCAAAAATATTTACAAAGTAAAAATATTGAAATCAAGCTTTGAATGATACATATTTGTTGTTTTGAATAAGCATCATAGAAATAGAAATGTTTTTTTGGAATAGACAAACTTGAGGAGTAAGACTTTTTTTCACTCAAAAAATATTAGTTGGACATAGCCTTTTTATTGGGCCTTTACCTCTAGGGAATGCATGATGCCATTTAGCTTGGCATCATGAGACAGTGGTGATGCCTTTTGGAAGAAGAATTCAGCCATTCATTGTAAGCCTCTATAGTTACTGATAATCAGAAAAGCTATTGATTACTACATTATTGCTTTGTTTCTATTTATCAGTGGTCAATTATTGCAATGTGACCGTCATCCTTATCATTCTTATCCCTCCAATTTAACAGCTTCTGCATTTTTAAACTATTTATTTAAATTTTAAATTTATAACTGACACATAAGTGTATTATTTATGGTGTACAATGTGATGTCTCAATGCATGCATACCTAGTATAGTGGTCACAGTGGGGGAATCACCACATCCATCACTTTAAACATTTATTATTTCTTTGTATTTAACAATGTTCAGAACCTTCCATCTGTCTTGAAATACATACTGCATTGTTATTTGCTACTGTGTAATAGAACACCTGTCTAACAGTAACTTTGCACCCATTGACTAATCTCTCCTAGTGCCCACTTCTTTCTTCCCTCCCCATCCTCTAGAAACCACTGTTCTACTCTTTACTTCTGTAATTTGTGGCAACTTGGATAAATCTGGAGGGCATTATGTTAAGTGAAATAAGTCAGGCACAGAAAGACAAATACCACAGGATCTCACTCATACATGAAATCTAAAACGGTTGATATCATAGAGGTATAAACAATTTCTCTAAGTAAACTTTAATTTCCCAATTGTGTCATGTTTAGGAATTCTCATTTTTCAAATTTTTATTAATATTCCATTGTTTATCTTTTCACTAATGTCAATGGCATAATCGAATAAAGCAAACATTTTGACCACTCAGGACAGGAACTACTGGAAGCAGGTCTAGGGAACAATGAATAGAACATAATGGCAGTGCAAACCATTTCATTTTGCATTTGCACAGCTGCTACCTAAAATCATGGGAGTACTTTGAGGGGGTAATTTCAATAATACATATAAGCAAAATATGCCTCTAAACTTACTTAATTCACCCCTGAAGGTGTTATAAACTAATACTCTCAATTCTGTGCAGATTCAATTATTTTTCCCTTGGTAAAAATAATGTTTACTAGTGCTTGGAAGGAAGCAGAATGAATGAAAACTAATAGTTACTCAAATTCCTAGGGACTATTAACCTCATTTACTCCTTACAATAATATTTGGTTATAATAAAGAAATGGAATGTAACATAAAGGGATTATTTTAACTTTAATATTGGGTGCCATGTAGGTTGAGATAACCCAGGTTAAATTGCAAGGATAACAAGCCAAAAATCTCAGTGACTTCATACAATACAGAGGTTTATTTTTTGGTCATGATTTATATCCATTTCAGTTCAATATATATGGGGGGCGTGAGTGGAACACAAGGCCTCCACTTTACTTCATTATCATGAGGGACCCAGGCTGATGTAACCTTCATAAGGATTACTCCCTGGCACTAGTGAGTGCCAAGGAAGAGAAGATGGCAAGTCACATCCTGGACCTTATAGTCTTCCAGGCTTAGTGACCAGCAGTTTCATTTCATTTGCGAAGCATGTCAAATAGCTATCCTTAACTTTGAAAAAGCAAAGTGTATCTCTATCACTCACATGTCAAAAGACAGGATAACAAAATATATTTTTTAATAGGCTTAATGTGGTCCAAAGGTACTATGCAAATTTTTGTATGAAAATAAGAAATTTCACTTAAAAATAATAAAGGGACTTTTACTTGAAGTTGTAAGGTTAAAGATTTTATACTTTCAGTGAATCTCCATCAGTAGAATTTCTACATTCTTAAGTATGTCACATGATCAATAGCAATATACTCAGTAATTCCTAGATATCAACAAATTAGAAATATTGGCTGGGGACTCATGAACTGAAGAATCTTAAATACTTTCAGCATTGAATTTAATAGCCGGTATTACTTGATATATAGGAAGGCAGTGATTAAAAAAATAAGAAAAAGCCCAGCAGGGGGAACCACAAACTCAGCCACTGACTCTGATGTTCTTTTGTGTAAAGCAAAATCCTACTGCTGCCATACCATTCCTTGTAAGTAGACTGGGTTATGAGATAGAGGTGTCTCTTCCTCCTGCTATTCCACAGTAAAATACCAGAGAACACTACAATAGTACATTCTACTGTTCCAAATATGCTTGGCTTTCAAGAGCACTCCTGCTCTTCTTTGGAACATACACATTTATTTCTCCCCACACCAATGATTCATAAAGAAAAATTTCATTTGATAATTTTTATTTAACTATTACATGTGATATACTAGGAATGAAAAGAATGAAAGATCATCATGATCTCTGGCCTAGAGGAGCTTGCTGTGAGGAGTGAAGAAGAAATGCAAATAAATTACAGGAGCATATATGGTTAGTGGTATAACAGCACAGACTTTTACGAAGGGAACAACAATAACAACAATAAACCAATTAACTCTGCTTGAAGGAGTTGGAAGACTTTTCTGTGAAACTGATTGTAGAGTTGGATTAGAAATTTTCCAAGTGCAAAAGTTAATAAAGGTCTTTAACAGGAAAAAAACAGTATGTACAAAGATACATTATAACATAGTGCTGGGGTTATAGACCAGAGACTAACCAGTGGATTGCAACGAGGAATTCACAGAGGTTTTATTGTTGCTCTATTATTATTATAGTTGTTTTAATAAAAGGATCTAGATGATCAGATTTGTTTTAAAGAAAAATAATTGCCAAGCAAATAATTACTTTTGCATTTACCTTTTCCTTTGATTTAGTTATATCATCGACTCTGTTCTATTTCTTGCCCAATCTCCTCAGAGATCTCTATAGTATTTCCATTCTATGTTAATAATCCTTCAGGGTATTGCCCTGTCCACAGATATGTATTTTCTTCCTTGATTACAATGCTTAACAAAGTTTACAGGCAATCTTTTTCTCTTTTCCCTAAACCCACGCGATTCTCTTCTGTTTCAATGTCTCATTCCTCATTTCATTTCCCTTCCTTTTGTTTGACTGACAGCTTTGGGACTATATGTATTTTGCTTTTCCTTGATTAAAGCTACTCTTGTGGATTATTTTATCTAGATTTTAATCTAGATAAAATTATCATGTTGGAGAAAAGGCAAATAACATTATTGATTCTGGTTTTGGAAAACCAAAATGGTATGTTTCGAAACAACACACCTCATTTGTAGTATTGCCTCTCAAATAATTAACTGCTTACTATTTTTGCTTTAGTGAAAACCAAAAAGGGTAAAAGTATATTTGCTTTACCCAGCCATTCCACTTTCTGCAGCCTATTATGTGTTGAACAGGATTTATATATTGAAAATATAACAGGCAGCAAGTCATAAAAGGTGGTGAAACTATCACCACAGAATCCTGACCTATAACATAGAGCAGTGGTCCTCAACATTTTTGGCACCAGGGACAAGTTTCATGGAAGACAATTTTCCATGGACCAGGGTTGGGGGTAGGGGATGCTTTGGGGATGATTCAAGTTCATTACATTTATTGTACACTTTTTTTCTATTATTATTACATTGTCATTTGCCACTCACTGATAGGGTTTTGACATGAGTCTGCAAACAATTGATTTATTATGGTCTCTGTGCAGTGAAATCTTCCTGCTAATGATAAGCTATAGTTGCAGCCTCTCCTCAGCACTAGTATCACTACCTCAGCTCCACTTCAGATCGTCTGGCATTTGATTCTCCGAAGGAGCACACAAGTTAGATTCCTCACATGTGTAGTAAGTTTCACACTCCTATGAGAATCTAATGGTGACACAGATCTGACAGGAGGTGGAGGTAAGTAGCAGGTATAATTGATAACTTAATATATTAATGAAATATTAATGATTTTTCCTATTAAACATGCCATTACTTCTTAATATTAGAATTTACTTTATTGGGCACTATATAGACTATTCAGTAGTCAATCATCCTACTTGGAAGTTAGAATTTCATCCATGAATGATCAGAGGTATGTTTGTTTATGAATCTCCTTGTGCATGTTAAATGTCCTCTTCAAATATTAATAAATATTTATTCTTTTAACTGTACATGAGGTATATTTTGCATTTGTTTAAGATGCAGGGTTATCCACTTTACTGTCTTATTCACAACCAGATGAAGTATGAAATCATGCACCCAGGATATACTATTAGATGAGGATTTATATTTTATATGCTAACACAGGTCATCTCCATAACCCATCTCTCAGTAAACTCCTCTGCCCATGGCCTATTTCCTCAAGACTTGACAGTCTTATGAAATCTTCCAAGACATTCACCTGAGGTGATCTGACCCTTTACATGAATAGACGAAATAGGAATTAGCACCTGACTTAAAAATGATCATTACACTGACTTTTTGCCTCTCTTATATTAATAAAATAATCTCTGTAGAGGCCATCTCTGCTGTTGCTATGGAAACTATCAAGGAAATAAACATACTGAAGGTATGTTCCTTGTAAGGTATTATCTACTCACAGCCACGTCCTGGGTCAGGCTCAGGATGAAATTGATAGAAGGTTATATAAATCTATTTGAAAATGTGGGATTCTGCCCTGAATTACTGGGCATCATGCTCCTTTCTTTCACCTAACAGCAATCCTATGCTATCCTGGTTAGTGCACCTCCAGGTGATAGTCTTCCCAAAGGAGATGGAGCAGACTCACACATAAAATGGCTTTAGCAACCTGGTTTCTCTTGTCAGATTGATGTAGTCCTAGACCCTAAGTGTAATGACTACTTGCTTGAGTACAGTGCTCTCTCATTCTTCCTACAGTTGCTCACACAGGCCAAAGTGAGGGCACAATAGTCACCTGTAAATTTATAAGAATGGCCTTATTGTTCTTGCATCCAGCAACTTCAAACTAAAAGTAGAGTTTGAAGTTGATAACGGATAAACAATAGGTGAAGTTACAGCTATTGGAATGGAATGCACTGATTTTGTGGCAATGAAATGTGAACAAAACCCCCACGTTCTGTGGAGGAAATATTTTAGAACCTAGGAAGTACTAGGAATGAAGAGACCTTAAGGATTTTTTTTCTTTGAAAATCACGCCTGAAGCCATCCACATAAAGAAAATACCTTAGTGCAGGACTCCCAGACTGTTGCAATTACATTAAATTTAATGAGCCATTCGGTTGCCTACCCTCTGTCAGAAGGCTCTGACCATAATTTTATTGCCATTCCCCTTAATTTTTCTGAGAAGTTTATATGAAATAGCACAAGCTCCGGCACAACTATCACAAAACACGTTACCACTCCGGATGTCTTCTTCATCTTCATTTTTCGATCCATAGTTAAGCTATTCCGTGAGATGGACGGCATGGACAAAGAGGATAGTTTGTACTGATATTAATATTTCTCAGTAGTCCCTCCAAAAATAAGTATTAGATTTATTTATTTGAAATAAACAGGAGACCCCTTACACATACAAACCAGTCAAAAGGCCATGTTGAAGTCATTGGTTGACGTAGACCCCACTTGGGGACCCCAGAAATTTTAAACATGATAGAGAGCTGTGATGTGCCCTCTCATCAATACTTTTTGTATGGGATATCAGGCATAAACTTACCTCTTTCCTGAAAACATAGTGACTTACACATTAAGGATCACTAAAGATTTTCAAGTGTTTAACTCTTAACTGTAGAGATCTCTCAAAATTGTTACCACCTCGGTTACTCTGGGAAGCTCACTTATTTATAATCACCCTGAAGATTATTAGTCCTATAATAGAAGTAATTCAATTAGAGAAAGTAGGGCAAAATTTGTCTGACTTTAACTGAAGTGATCAATGACACCATCTCAGCCCATCAAAGGCCTTCCGGTTAGCCTCCACTCATGGGACAATTTTCTTATGGATGATTAGAATGCCACAGACTTATTTTTGCAAGCAGTGGTAAAGTACAAGCAACATCAAATAGATCCTGTTCTGCTTCAATTAATGCCTAAAGCAAGGAAAAATATCAATATAGAAATGTAAGGAGAAGCCAAGAAGTTGGCTTTCTAAGAAATAACATATATATTTATTTTTTCTTTTTAACTTTCAGCTTTTTGGTTCTGACCCTTGGAGGTATGGTTAAATTGAGTACTCCAGGTTGGTCTCATCCTGATGCTTGAAGTCCTATTGATAGTATCTCTAATTAAATGGTGTATGAGACAAATTAATAGTGTATGAGACAAAACAGATTTGGTTCCAGTCGCTCAGCCAGATTCCTGATGGAACAGTGCACTCATGAGAACATTTGCCAGAAGCCAAGACAATGTAGAAAAGAGGGTTAGATATTGTTGGGAGACAATTCTCTGTATGTATCTCATGTTTCTGCACATCTGAGAGCAGTGGCACTGACTGCCCTTTGTCCTGGACTATCTCTTCCAAGATGTTTACATATACATAGCCTTTCAATACAGAAATAATGTCTCCTCTAGAACAAAGGATAGGCTTTCTTACAGTGCTTGACAATATATATTACATAGTGTCTCCCTCCAAAGCTAAAGGCAGGTGTACTTACTGCCCATTGTGAAATTATTGAGTTACCTGAGCCCAGGCATCCTCTCCTATAAAACTCCTCACCCTGTAGGAACTGGGACTCAGGGAACTGGCACAAGACTATTCTAATTCTCTGGCTATGTTGGGAGTAATAACACTCTTTGTATTTGACCTAGGACTCTGGTTTCTTCTGTGAGCATCAACAAAACTGACAGGTGAGATTTTGGTTCGCAGGTAGAAAAAAAAAATCTTAGGTTGTTCACAGGTTTAACACAGGCAATGCCAAACGGCAAGAGCACATTTATCCTCCCTCAAAATATGTTTTAATTCTATCCACTGCTTTTCTTTCTGCTACTACTTCCTATTCCAAATCTCACTTCATCTCTAAATTACCACAAAATTCTTTATATTTTTCTTTTATGCCTTACTCCATTTACACTAAAGAGTGTAAAGTAAAATCTTAAAAACATAAATCAATCATGTTATTTCCATTTTTAAAATTCTTCAGTGATTTTTTTTTCAAACTTAGATTATAACCCTTATACTTATAGCTATATAGCTATGACCTACAATATCCCATGCTTCTGTTAGGCTTTATAAACTTCTTTCATAGCTATCTCTTCCTTATTCACAACATTACAGCCATGTGAGCCTATGATAATGTCCTTAAATACACACAAGTCTTCCTTTTTATGGGGGCCTTATCATGTAATGCTATTATACCTGAGAGCAATGATTTTCCAGGTTTACTGAAGGGTTTATTGTATCTCATCATCTAGATAGTATATCATTTCCTTGAAGTGGCATCAACTAACCACCCTACTGAAGCATAGACCATTCTGTTCTTGTTTACTTACATAATAATTTTTATTTCAGTGATTTCATACATTTATCTAAATATTAAAACTCTACCCCATTTAAAATATAAGCATATGAAACTGGGATTATATTTGTTTTACTCCTAGTTGTATTCCTAGGTATTATCACAGTGATGGGCTGAATTCTGTCCCCACACAAAAGATTCATATGTTGAAGCGCTAACCTCCAGGACCTAAAAAGAATATGACTTTATTTGGAGATAGTGCCATTAAGAGGTGATTGAATTATAATAAAACAAAGCAGTTAGGGTGGATCCTACCACCCTAACCCTATCAGTGGGTCCAAACAGATTAGTGTCCTTATAAGAAGAGGAAATTAGGACACACAGAGACTCCAAAGATTCATGCACAGAGGAAAGAATACCATGAGAAGATGATCCTCTGAAAGTGAAGGAGAAAGAGGCCTCAGGAGAAACCAAACCAAACCAAACCTTGATATTGGGTTTCTAGCCCCCAGAACTATGAGAAAATATATTTCACCCATTTAAGTCACCCAGTCTGTGGTATTTTGTTATAGCAGCCCTAGTAAACTAACATAACCAGTATATTACAACATAATATTAAATACATACTAAATTTGTATTCATCAAACCAAAGAACTAGCAAAAACCAAGATCTAATAACAAACATCCCTTCTCCAATGCTTACGTCTGAGCTACCAACAAATGTTCTTTTTGTGCTCATCACAGCTGACTAAGAAAGTAACTCTTTTCATTCAAAAATGTTACAGAGCCAACTTTACAAAAAAGCAAAAAAAAAAAAAGAGGAAGATTGATGATGTACTCTCTGTTGCTGACAATGCTAAAGATGAAGTCTATGAGATAGCACAGCTCTTGATAAATGATGATACTGTTTTGTCCATAGGATTTTTGAATGATGGGGCCTACAGTCAGTGATATCAGAATATTTCTTTTTTCTTAAGGTATTTTATAGAACTAAATCTAAATGTTATCAGAACTAGCTATGTATAGTTAAGTGAACAGAATGCCAAAGGCAGCATCTTTGTCTGAGATATTATATTAAACATAATATTTATAAATTTCTATCATCTTTATTTTTAGGAGCAAATTGTTTTCTGGGTCAGAGTTGGAAATTATTCTTTTACTTTTGTCTTTCAAGAATTTTCCCATTTTTTTTAATATTTATAATTTTCCAGGACCCTTTATCACTCTTTCCTTTGGTCAAAGATTCTTTCAAGAAAGAATCAAATATCAAGCATTTATTCTTGTATATTAATTACTATTTAGCTGTTCCTGGGGAGTTTTTTACTTTAAGCCATATCTTTACTTACATAATGGAAAAGCCTTGTTAAAATGAACTAAGTCATCTGATTTTGGAATTGGAAAGTTTTCCTTGGGGATCCTGAAGACATTTATGTCTACATTTGACTCTCTAAATATCAAACTTAAATCCAGTATACCCTAATTATAAACGAAGGTCTTACATGCTACACAGAATATCTTTGTAGAAAACTCAGTATCTTTGTCATATCACACTTTATTTTTGAGACATTTTTGATGTATGAGTCACTTTGCCATCACGGTCCCCAGCTATGTCCAGGCACATGGACAACTTATTGGAAAACAACATGCATTGGCTGATGCGATTACAAATGAAAATTCTTTACAATAGGTAAACTATGTACTGTGTTTTAATTGGGAAACCACGAAGTTTCTCAAAATTTTGAATATAAGACAAGATTGAAGGATGGATGGGCAGACAGTGAGGCAGAGGAAAACACATACAGTAATGTTGTTGAGAAAGATAGAATTTATTTCACATTCAACAGAAATTTCACACTTCTTGAGTATATGTATGGAACTGTGTGTGCTGAATACTAGACATCAAGAAGGAAAAAAGTAAATTAATGCAAGTGATGAATAGAGGCCATGAGGCAATAAAAAGCAGACGTAATCATAAACTAAGAGGTATATTTTGTTTAGACATTAAAAGAAAGGTTTAACATTTTGTTATGCAAAAGTAAGGATGGGCTTTTCTTCAATAAATGATGCTGGGAAAATTAGATAGTCACATGCAGAAAAATGAAACAGGATCCACATTTCTTACCACTCACAAAGTTAATTCAAGATGGGTAAAAGACTTACATGCAAAGCATGAAACCATAAGAATTCTAAAAGAAAATGTAGGAAAAACACTTCTAGGTATTGGTCTAGGCAAAGAATTTATTACTAAGACCACTATAGCAATTACAGCAACAACAAAAATAAATAAATGGAACTTGATTAAATTCAAAATCTTCTGCACAACTAGGAAAATAATCAACCGAGCAAATAGACAACATACAGAATGGGAGAAAATATTTGCAAGCTATACGTCTGATAAAGGGCTAATAACTAGAATCTATAATACGAAAGACTCAATCAAATCAGCAAGGAAAAAACATACAATCCCATTAAAAAGTGGGCAACAGACATGAACAGAAGTTTTTAAAAGAAGATAGACAAATGGCCAATAAATGTATGAAAAAATGTTCAACATCACTAATCATCAGGGAAATGCAAATTAAAACCATACCGTGATATCACCTCATCCCAGTGAGAATGGCTTTTATGAAGTAGTCCAAAAACAATAGATGCTGGTGTGGATGAACAGAGAAAGAACGCCTATAGACTGTTTGCAGGACTGCAAATTAGTACAATCTCCATGTAAAACAATATGGAGATTCCTCAAAGAACTAAAAGTAGACCTACCATTTGAGCCAGCAATCCCACTACTGGGTGTTTACTTAAAGGAAAATAAGTCTTTTTTTTTTTTTTTTCTTTTCAAAAAGACACATGCACGCTAATGTTTGTTGCAGCACAATTCACATTTGCAAAAATGTGGAATCAACCCAAGTGCCCATCAATTCATGAGTGGGCTAACAAAATAAGATATATGGACATATACCACATATAACACCATAGAATACTACTCAACCATTAAAAAGAATGAATTAATGCCTTTTGCAACAATTTGGATGGAACTGGAGATCATTATCCTAAACAAATTATCTAAAGAATGGAGAAACAAACATCACATGTACTTGCTATTAAATTGGAACTAACCGATGAACACACACGTACAGAGAGAAATAAAACTCAATAGAAATCAAGAAGGGGGTAGGGTGGAGGAGAGAAAGAGCAAAACTTACCTAATGGATACAGTGAATGCTATTTGGGTGATGAGCACACTTACAGCCCCGACTTAAGCATTACAAAATTGTTCCATGTAACCAAAAGCATTTGTACCACCATAATATTTTTATATTTAAAGAAAAAGAAATCAAAAGTAAGGGTGGTATTATAATAAAACACCAAGTATACATAGCCCAATATTTAGAAACCTATCAATAGTCTTTTCTCATCTACGTGCCATGTACTGCACAAATCAACCTCTTCTTCCAGATTATTTTCATTCAAATCCCATATAGCACATAATTTTGTCTGAGTATATCAATATCTTTCTCTAAATAATTGAGACTCAACAATTAAAGTCCATTATAACACTACTTCCACTAAAATATTTAGCAATAATTTCTCAATAATATTAAATATCCAGTCATTTTCACATATCTCTCATTGCCTAATATACTAGTTCTCAAACTATTTGGTTTCAAAAAACTTTCACTTTCTTAAAGAATATTGAAGTTCCCAAGTATCTTTTGCCTTATATACATTATATCTATTCATATTTATTTTATCAGAAATCAAAAGATATAAATTAGTGTTGTTAATCATTCATTTTAAAATAACAATACACCAAAACTGTTTTAAATCATGGCACATCTTTGATGAAAAATAACTACATTTTTCCTTTAAAAACTGTTAGATTCTCAGATTGTATTCTGCATTTAATATGTTGCTATATGTTATTTTGTAGAAATATGAAAACATTTTGGTCTCTCACATATATGTAGCTGGAAAAAGAAGAGGTACTTTGGCCGGGCGCTGTGGCTCACGCCTGTAATCCTAGCTCTTGGGAGGCCGAGGCGGGCGGATTGCTCAAGGTCAGGAGTTCAAAACCAGCCTGAGCAAGAGCGAGACCCCGTCTCTACTATAAATAGAAAAAAATTAATTGGCCAACTGATATATATATAAAAAAAAAATT
The DNA here is from genome assembly GCF_040939455.1 of Microcebus murinus. Taxonomy (NCBI): domain Eukaryota; kingdom Metazoa; phylum Chordata; class Mammalia; order Primates; family Cheirogaleidae; genus Microcebus; species Microcebus murinus. Next base: position 42,442,678 of record NC_134116.1, read on the forward strand.
AGCCGGGCATGGTGGCGCATGCCTGTAGTCCCAGCTACCCGGGAGGCTGAGGCAGAAGGATCACTCGAGCCCAGGAGTTTGAGGTTGCTGTGAGCTAGGCTGACGCCACGACACTCACTCTAGCCTGGGCAACAAAGCGAGACTCTGTCTCAAAAAAAAAAAAAAGAAGAGGTACTTTGAAGAGCATTTTGAGATCATTGTGGATATTATTCTTTGACACTAAACTGAGACAAGTGGAAATTTATTAAAGATTATTTGCATTTAGAAATTTACCATATCAATAAGATTTTTTTTAAAAAAACTATTCTAAGTTAATCCATTATACTATTTTTTAGACTGACTAGATTATTTTGCTGTTTCTTAATTTGCATGATAAAATAAGGCTCATTTGGAAATATTTTATTATTTCATTATGCAGGTCTTACAAATGTTAACACATTTGTTAGCACAATTTTACCAACTGTTTTCCTTACTATGACAAGCCACTTTGTGTATTTTTCAATAAAGTGACAGTTATTTAATCACAAATGACCATATTTTGCCAGTATTTCCTTAAGGTCAAAAAATAACAGTGTTCTTCTTTGAGATGGTACTTCAGGAGGCAGATATTATTTATTTTTAACTCCTATTTAGTCACACATAATATTACAAATATATAATGGTCAAGATTTAATAGAACTAACTATTTTTATGGTTTCATCAAGAATATTTTTAAATGAAAAATGTTTGCAGATACTTTAAATATTTGTTAGGTATAATTATATTTTAAGTAAATATTTTATTTAAGAGTAGCTTTAGATTTTCAGATTTTTAATACAAAGAGTTGCTTTTATACCCAACTCCTGATTTTCCTACTATTTATATTTTGCATATATTTATCACAACTATTGAACCAATATTGACAAATTAACATTAACTAAGATCCATATTTTATCTAGATTTTTTTTTAGTTTGTACCTAACACTGCTGTTATAGGACACTATATTATGGATAGTAATCATCACTCTTTGGGGTCCTTTTGGCTATGACAGTTTCTCAGAATTTTCTTGTTTTTGGTCACATGAACATATCTGAAGAGTTTTGGTTAAGTATTTTAAAGAATGTCTCTCAACTGGAATTTGTCAGGTGTTTTTTTCATGATTTGAGGGGCATTATGGGTTTGGGGAGATAAAGTGGCATTTTCATCACATCATATGATGGGTACATGCTATCAACATGATTTATCTCTGCTGATATTGATTTTGATTACTTGGCTGACATAGTATTTGTCAAATTTCTCAACTGTGAATTTACCTTTTTAAAATGCTTTCCACACTATACTCTAGAAAGTAGTCACTGTGCTCAGTCCATACATACACATTGGGAAGTTAAGCTCTATCTCCTTGAGAGTGATGTAACTTTTTAATTATTTGGAATTCTTCTGTATAGAGGATCTGTTTATTAGCCTCTATTTATTTAGTTATTCAATAATTTGTTTATAAAATTTGCTCTTCTCACCTCTGATTCATGCTAAGGTGTCAGTACGTTAACCAGCTTTGCTACTATAACAGTGCAAATATCAAATAGTGGGAAAAATAACATCATAGTATTATTATGCAAATAGTGTTGACTTCATGAATACTATGAAAGGATTTTGTTGAATCCCAAGGTGTCTGGGCAATGCTTTGAGAATTACTACCAAATATGTGTATTTTGGTTTTATTAAATTTGTTTGTTTTGTTTTATTTCAGCTCCATACATTATGGTTGGCTGATAGATAGCTTAAGTTTCTTTTAATTCATAGGTTCCTCCCTGTTATGAGCTGAATATATTTCCTCAAAATTTATATCTTGAAGTTCTGATCAGCAGTACTGCAGAATGTGTCTCTGTTTGGCCATAGGCCTATGAAAAGGTGGTTAAGGCAAAGTGAGGTCATCTGAATGGGTTCTAATCCAATATAAGTGATGTGCTTTTAAGAAGAAGAGATTAGAAAGAGACAGGACAATGAGACTATTATGTGAAAACAGACATACCAAGGAGAAAGGACTCAGAAGAAAAGCAATGCTGTTGAGACCTTGATCTTGGACTTCTAGCCTCCAGACTACCAAAAAAATAAATATCTGTTGTTTCATTTACCCTGTCTGTGATACTTTGTCATGGCAGCCCTAGCACCATAATACATTCTCCATTCTCTTTTTTTCCTCTTGATTCTTTGTGTCATATTTGCCATGTTTATTAAAGAGATTTGGTTATTAGTACAATCTCACCTTGTGGGTTGTGATGAATGAATACCTTTCATATCGTTTAACTTGCTCCTCTGCTTGTACACACATAAATCAGTGATTCACTCTATATAAATGATGTTATTTGTTTTCATAAGGGTTCACACAGTGTCTGGTGCCATGTACATTTTCATGAGGTTAGCAGTAATTTATAATTATTGTCTAGAAACAATAATTTATTTTTTTTATTTCGGCATATTATGGGGGTACAGATTTTAAGGTTTCAATAAATGCCCTATCCCCCCTCCCCCCACAAGTCTGAGTTTCCAGCATGACCATCCCTCAGATGGTGCACATGTCACTCGTTATGTATGTATATACCCACCCCTCTCTCCCCTCCCCCTTCCCCAATACCCTATTACTATAGTACCTATGTGTCCACTTAGGTGCTACTCAGTTAATACCAGTTTTCTGGTGAGTATATGTGGTGCTTGTTTTTCCATTCTTGGGATACTTCACTTAGTAGTATGGGTTCCAGCTCTAACCAGAAAAATATAAGATGTACTATATCACCATTGTTTCTTAGAGCTGAATAGTACTCCATGGTATACAAATTTGTTTTTAAAAGTTATGAACCATCCAAAGGCAGACAAACCTGAGTTGAGGGAGGGTTCAATATGGTAGGGCATGTTAAAGTACTGCCATTAAAGTTTCAATAAAATCCTTATAGTCAGTTATTGTTAACATTTCTATTTTATAAAGAAGAAAACTAAACTTAAGGGAGGTTAAGTGGTTCACCTGAAACTTAAGGGAGGTTAAGTGATTCACCTGAAATCACATATCTAATAATATTTAGGGCTGGGATTTGAACATATGTACCTTTACAGTGACTATGTCCTTTCTACTTCATCACGGACTTCTTGGAAGACAGAATAATATGAACAGGTGTTAGGTGATGAGAGTAGATTATATAACAGAAATATTACTCATAAAATAGTAAATGGTTATAAAGGATTCTCTTGAAAAACAAAAGCACAGTTATTTTACTGTGATTAGTACAATTATGATAAAATTTCCCTTTAATCTCTAGTAATATCATCCTATTTAAAGAGTAACAATAGAAGTATCTTATTCTTTAGAAACACTTTGAAGAACTTTTGAATGTAGACTAATGTGGAATGTTGGTGAAGTAGACAGATCATTCAGAGAGAAAGTAGCCCCTTCTGAAGAAAGATGAATGCTCACTGTAACGACTTGGTTTCATCATTCAGTTATTGCTCCTGGTACAAGCTGTAGTTTGGATAATAGGTTTTCTCACCTATAACTGACAATAGCAATAATGTATAAGGCCAACTGGTATTGCAAACTATCAGTTATGAAAAATGTAAAACTCTATGCTTTAGAAACTATATAAATACATATACATTTATATGTTCATATGATTTAATTTGAAACTCACTACAACATTGAAATATAGGTACTACCATGTTTATTTTATAGAGAAATAAGATTGGACACACAAAAAAAATGAAGGTCAGAAATGTTTCAGATCCCTTTGCTACTAATTGACAGAAACAAGAATTATAAAATGGGATCCAATAATGTCATATTCCAAAACATATGCACTATACCATGCATATTATAACCATCATACTATTTTAAAAGATTATATTCAGAGTTGTCAATTGCTTGGAAAAAAATGCTCCTTCAATTATTTGGATTATTGTTCCTGTGTAGTTTTAAGAACAGTGCACAGACCACATATTATGTTTTATTGAAAACATTTGATGAAGGAAAGACCTTACCACATTTGGAGGAAGAATAAATTCCATTAAGCATTACCTTTGCAGAGATCATTTTCTCTTTTGAATATCTACCAATAATTACATATAATATTCATTTTTTAACCTAACAAGTTTGTTTCTTTACCGACAATTTTTCTATGATAAAGTTGAACTGTCATAAGGGATATATAAAATGTAATATGCCCTGAAGATCTTTTGTCCTATTACTGTTTGTTTATATAATATTCTTTTAGATTTAGTACTTAAAATGAGGAAACTGAAAGACAGAAAAATAGGAAAGATGAGACCTTGAAAACTATCTGAATAAAAAAATCAATTTTTTTTTCTTTTTGCAGAGAAGAAAATCAATAAAGCACATAGATTTTATGTAGCCTCAAACCACATATTTAAGAATATTTTGATGTGTTTTACTAATAAATAACATAAAAATAATGTCAATTTTGAAAAACAGATGACTGATAAGCAGCACCTAACTTCACAAATTCATGTCATATATGTATATTTATGCATATTGTGTGTTTATATATAGTGAATATAGTCATAACTTTAAAAGAATATTAGTATCTATCTGGGGGTTTTTAGAAAGTATTGGAAGGTTTTGAGAAAAAAGAAGCATGTCAGTTTATGAAAGATAATTGCAGACTTATGCAATGGTTAGAAAGACTGAGGGAAGAAAGGTCAGGAAGACTGCTTGTCGGAACTGTGGGAGTGCAGAGATCCAGGGATTCAGGGAGGATCTTAGCTGCTTCTCAGAACCAAAATGGATCATTTTTGGGAGGACACCCAGAGCCCCTAGAGGTAGGGTTGCAAGACAAAACACATGTTAAATTAAATTTGAATTTTAGATAAACAACCTTGTTTTCTAAAATAAGTTTGTCCCAAATATTGCATGGGATATACCTATCCTAAAAATCCCAACCGGAGCCCCCTACAGAAAGTGTGCATGCCCAATGGGACTCTGCAGGAACTTGGGATGGACCTTTTGGTGTGTTAACATGGTGAAGAGGATATGTTTGTGTTCAAACCTCTACAGGTCCTGAGTGGTTCCCTTCCAGATGAGTTCCCCTACCAGCCGTCCTCAAACTATGGCCCAGGGGGCCACATGAGGGTGTTTTTGCCCGTTTGTTTTTTCACTTCAAAATAAGATATGTGCAGTGTGCATAGAATTTGTTCATAGTTTTTTTAAAACTATAGTCTGGCCCTGCAACAGTCTGAGGGACAGTGAACTGGCCCCCTGTTTAAAAAGTTTGAGGACCCCCACCATGAGCAGGTTTTCACAAATGAATCATCTCTCCCTCCAGCTGCTGCTCATGGAGGTTCTGCCATAACAGACAGGTAACACCATGACGGTGCTCAGGATCATGTGGGGCCAATTAACACAACTGGGGGCTCCTTTTAACCCGGAGAACACTTTTCTGGCGTATTTGGCTGTTGTCGTCCGTTGTGTATATATACCACATTAAAAAAAATCTATTCCTCTGCTGTTCATCATTCTTTGAGCACTTCCTTGAATTCTCTTTAAAAATATATTTCAAGCTTATATATACAGATATTTTCTTGTCTTAGCAATGGAATCAGCAATTTTTTAAAGAGCCCTAATTTTTCTAGTAAGTAGGAATAATATTTAAAAACAAAGATCTGGGTGCTATATATGCTTCTTATTATTGGGTTATTGCTGCTCACAATCTCTTTAAATGTAAAGGACAAGGGACACACACACATTTATTTACTTATGTATTTATCTGTACATCTATGTATTAAAAATCATGAATTCATAATGTTAACTCCAATTCTAATCCAAAATAACAGAATTCATTCTAGCTTTCTCTCTTTCCATCTTTATAATTCCTTTCTCAAATAGTAAGAAACTTGGCTTCCAATATTCTTCATATAATTCCTTATTTAATCAATCACCCTGTATGTAACTAATCTCCCTTTGCTTCTTCCATCTCTTCCTTTGCAAGGTAGTCATCTTCATCACATTCAGATTCTGATACCCTTCACTGGACTACCATCATTCATCCTCCAAAACTCTATGCTGATTCCCTGCTCTGTCCCATTTTTTAACTTTCTATTAAGAAATAACCTGTAATGTAAAAGTCCATGTCATTCCATCTTGCTCTGAGACCCTACAGTATCCTCCTATGAACATACACATCATACAAAACATTAATCTAGAGACATTTGTTATTTATAATAAAAATACAAGAGCTTTTCTGATTCAGATATTTTTTCAACATGTACTATATACCAGACATTATCCTTAAAATGTTAACATGTGCTCATTAGATCCACACAATGATCTTATGACTTATTGACAACACCATGTTAAAATAAGAAAACAGACTCATATGAAAATGAAATAGATTGCAAAGTTTGCTTAGTTTATAAATGGTAGAGCCTGAATAAAGTCTAAACCTCTCAACTTGGTGGATATTCTCCTCTATGATCTGGCCTCAGCATTTATCTCAATAGTTACTAAGTTGAATCACATAAAAGCTTCAATTCAGCCATTTTTACACCTACAATACAGAAATTTATCATATTTTCTCCTATTATTTTTCCATTTCCTCCTAATATTTTTCTTTTCATTGCATTATAACCTACAACCTATGCAATCATTTAAAATTTCACCACTGTGTCATGGTGACACGCACCTAGATCTTTGAAATGTAGCTGCAGTAGAGCATGTTTCACACATCCCTACATCCATTCCAAGTTCAGGTTTATTCTTATCTGTGGCCCTAGCTTACATATATCTGGCTCTACAAAGCTTTCCTCAATTTATCATGGTAGATAGTATTAACTACATACCATACATTTTCACTCAGAATTGAGATGATACATCACACTTATCATCTTATATTGTATATTAACTCCTTATCTTCTAACCTCCTACTTATTATTGCTACATTCTAAAATGTTGATAGCGTATTTCCTTCTGTTTCAATAAGTTGTTTGTTTTATAATTTTGCTTTGAATAGTATAAATATTAATATGTTTTTCTACATGGACCTCCTATCTTTATTCTTTCCTTTGTTTTCCTAAACTTAAGTCGAAAAATAATTTTTCTCTTCCCCTAGCCTTCTGCCTTATCTTCTATTTCTACTCATAACCTAGTTCCTGTTCCAAAATTTTGACTGACAGTTCATATTTACTGAAACTAAAGTTCTCACTCTTGAAGGAAATGTAAATATAAATACATTTGCATATGTCCTTATTTCCTCTAAGGGAACAGATGGATGCAGAAATTGTAGAGTAACTTACATTTACTGAACAATCAATGCCATACACATAAAGCTATATGTAGAATATGCATAGCACTTCTCATGTGGTTTTACTTCTAGTGCACTCTTCATACATATCATTTATGCAAGAAGATTGAGTGTGACCTTTTTCAGTCACATTTGGAAAATGGGTAGATGAGAAATCAAGCCTACTCTATAAAAAATACTGTTATAGGACCCATTTGTCAACCACAGAATATATGATGCTTTTGTATCAATCTGTCAGCATAACTGTTTTAGTGATCTTGTAACTTCACTCATCTATCTTTATCTGCTATGAAACTTCACGTTGTATTAGTCCTACAATACAATAAAACAAATGGATACTTTATGGCTTCCAATCGAAAATAAATGTTTCATGAGGAACATTTTTCTCTTCACTGAACCAGCCAAAGTACAAGCATATGATTGCTTTTATTTGTATCAATGATTTCTTAAGAGAAAAAAATATCCACTAAGTTTGGTGACTATGTAAAAGAAACTGTACTATTTTGCTAAGATAAATTCTTCTGAGTGATATTACTCAAGTGATCCCTGGAAATGAACATTGTAATCTGTGGGGAATCTGTATTGTTAGCATGTGGTTGAAAATGAAGGATTAGAGTAAATTTGTGTAGGATCAGGTGTCACAGGATTTGCCTGAAAATTGAAGTCAACTTTATCACTCTTCCTAGATTAAGCCAACTTTCCTTATGAGTTAACTGCATTTTAATTTACTATTTGGGGATTGTTAAATTTCATCTAATGTTTAATAACATTCATTCATTTTTTCTTTTATTTTATCATATTATGGGGGTACAAATATTGTTAGGGTTACATATATTGCCCCTGCCATTCCTCCCTCCTGCCCCCCGCCTTACCAAAACATCAAGCATGTCCTACCCCCAGGTGGTGGCATCGCACCTATTTTGTAAAATAGGTATAAATTCTTCCCCTCCTCCCCCCTCTCATTTGCCCACCACCTGATAAAAGTTTGTTTGTTTGTTTTTTTCTTTTCTTGACTTTTGGGTTACACTAGTTTATAACATATTTGAGACAAATACCTAAATAGAAGCGTTTTAATATTATTTTATACATATCATTTGTATATTGTTTATTGTAATAAATATTTATAAAGGACATATGTTTGATTCTTCTTCTTTTTTTTTTTTTTTTTTTTTTTGAGACAGAGTCTCACTTTGTTGCCCAGGCTAGAGTGAGTGCTGTGGTATCAGCCTAGCTCACAGCAACCTCAAACTCCTGAGCTCAAGCAATTCTTTTGCCTCAGCCTCCCAAGTAGCTGGGACTACAGGCATGCGCCACCATGCCTGACTAATTTTTTCTATATATATATTAGTTGGCCAATTAATTTCTTTCTATTTATAGTAGAGACGGGGTCTCTCTCTTGCTCAGGCTGGTTTCAAACTCCAGACCTTGAGCAATCCACCCTCTTCGGCCTCCCAGAGTGCTAGGATTATAGGCGTGAGCCACCGCACCCAGCCTGTATGTTTGATTATTCTTTATTTCTTCCTTATACACAAACGTAATTATGCATATTTAAATATCAGTTTCTCATGAACTCAAACTCATATACTCAGTAATCATTTTTTTATACTTTCTTTATCTTAAGTGTTTCATACTTCTGGTAAATTCTTATCATTACTTTATAGATCTTCAGGTTAGGCCGGGCACAGTGGCTTACACCTGTAATCCTAGCTCTCTGGGAAGCCAAGGAGGGTGGATTGCTCAAGGTCAGGAGTTTGAAACCAGCCTGAGCAAGAGGGAGACCCTGTTTCTACTGTAAATAGAAATAAATTAATTGGCCAACTAATATATATATAGAAAATATATAGTATATATTTGTGCCTATTTTATACCTTTCCTATAATTCCCATGTTAAAAACCAAGTCTCAATAATTTGAAGCAAGTTATTTTGTCTCTGCAAAAATATAGATGTTTCAACTATAATAACTATGCAACCAGGTAATATTCTTTAGGAACAATGAAAATAGGATATAAAACATGTTCAAGCACAGATATGGAGGAATGGAAAAATCTAAATCTTGTCACATAGGGAGAATATGAGAAAGGAATAGGGAAAAAGGGAAAGCTAATGGTCACCATCAAGAATTTTAGTGGTTTGGAAGAGGTAGAGTAAAAGAACCAAGCAGCCTAACCCCAGTGCTACAAGTAGCAGATTGAGCGGAATAAAACTGACAACGTCGTAATAAAAGAGGCCCAGATAGCACTCTTAACCTTCTCGCAGCTTCTTTTGTTTCAAGGAAGGGATTCAGTAATCTCTTTGAGAATTCAGAAGGTAATCAATTATCTAAGCTGATAAAAGGGACCTTCGAAGAAGAAAGAAAATAATGTTGTAGGTAGAGTTGCTGGACTGTTACATGGGTCATAAACGAACTAGGAAAATAATTTGACATTTAGGGTTATCCACAGTTGTGTGGGCAAAAGTCTGATCAACAAAGCCAGAGTCCATTTCAAGGTAAGAGAATAAGACAAATTCACTGGCCACAGATTTCTGCACTTGATGATGGCATAGTAATGGCGTTTAACCTCATATAATATTGCTAAGAAAAACAAAGGAACTCTATTCCAATGATATTATTTAAGTCTCTCACAACTTCAATACAGGGAAAATGAAATGCACAGAGAAGTAGCTTAACATTCAAAAAATATAAAGACTGAACATTTACCCAACTGAGAAAATGTTATCCAAAGAAGACTATTTAAATTAGTAAATTCTAAGATAGAATTTCTTGATTTATTTTTCTGATATTCAGAAGGTGTTGGGAAACAATTCTCCATGGGTCTTTCATATTTTTGCATGTGGTGGAAGCACAAATCATGGTGGCCTTTTGCTCTAAGTTATTGCTCAAGGATGTTTATGTAGCAAACAGCCTTGGAAAAGGGAGACAGTGTCTCACTCCTTAACAGAGGGCTGGTTTGTTTGCTGGTCAGTTTAACAAAGACAATTCTCTTTCTCTAGGACAAAGATTGGGTAGATTTATACACAGTACATCATAAAAAAATGGGATTTCCTAAATTTTGGGGTCACCTGATCTTAATATAAACTTATTGTGTATGCAGAATGCACCCAGACTGCTTTGCGTTGGCTCAACGGGACATGAAGGACAAGGAAAACCAATAAAAAGACAAAGCTCATGCTACCTGTTGTTCTATGACCGAAGACTCATATTATAAATGTTTTAGAATAAGTTTTTAGCTTAGAAATAGGCAAAACACCTCAGATTATTCTTCACATAAAGTAGGAAGCTGATAAGAAAAACAGGATCAGGTCTAGTATATATGTGAAAAATAATGGAGGTTCTGACATATATAAATATACATATATTTTTATATGTATAAATGCACATATATTAATATTACAGGGAAATATATTTTAAAATATCTCACTAAAAACTACTATATTTATCTTTTCCTTGTGACCTTTTCTAGGGAGCTAGTAAAATCTTTCCCTATTTTAACCATTTAAATTTGATCTAACTTGCACTGTGATCTCTAATAAATTTCAAATGACCTCTATGTTTTACTTACTTTCTTCTGCATATTATTGCATCTTTTGTGGACATTTCATAATTATAAAAGTAGTAATCATTATAGAAAAATTGGAGAAGATGAATAAAATTTAAGGAATAAAATAATCTTTTTGATATGACCATTCAGAAAAAATCACTATCGATTTCTTTGTATATTTATTCCTAGTTTGTTTATTTATTTATTTATTTATTTATTTATTTATTTATTTATTTATTTATTTATTTTTGAGACAGAGTCTTACTCTGTTGCCTGAGCTAGAGTGCCATAGCATCAGCCTAGCTCACAGCAACCTCAAACTCCTGGGCTCAAGCGATCCTCCTGCCTCAGCCTCCCAAGTAGCTGGGACTACAGACATGCACCACCATGGCTGGCTAATTTTTTCTACATATTTTTAGTTGGCCAATTAATTTCTTCCTATTTTTAGTAGAGATGAGGTCTTGCTCTTGCTCAGGCTGGTTTCGAACTCCTGACCTTGAGTGATCCTCCCACCTCGACCTCCCAGAGTGCTAAGATTACAGGGGTGAGCCACCGTGCCTGGCCTACTCCTAATATTTTTAATAAGTTTTATTCCTATTTTATTAATGAAACGTATATTCAAATACAATTCTGTATTTTTTTATAGCCTTGGCTTTAGCATTAACTTTGTCCACAGGTATCCAGGTCCTCTAGTAGTCTCTGTGTAGAATAAACACCTAAGGGAAAACTGTGTTCTGAGGGGGAAAAGGCTGGCAAGCAAGCTTTATTTAATAACACAGCCCCAAGTTTTAAAATGAATGATGATTTTTGAATGTAGTATGATTCATGTTACTCAGCTTTTCCCCTAATCTCAGCCTTCGTGAATTCACCCCTCCAATACAGAAAACATAGGCATGGTTAATATTAAATAGACACAAACTTGGAGAGAAAAAATATTCCTTGGCATTCTTCCAATTGATTTTAATATAAATGGGAACAGAAATATTTTCCACAGTCACTGTATACAAGAAAGCAAAATTTTCTCATTTCAGTGATTTAAACATGTGAGCAAGGGTTGTCAGAGTTACTAGTGGGCAACAAGGTGCATACATACCACATGCAGCACTGCATGCAGAAATAAATAGCAACACCATGGGCACAACATTGGTTGAGAGGAGATGGCAATGCCGGTCAGAATTGTGAATATAGGGCTTCATTTCAAATAAGGAGGAGTATGTTGTATTGGAAAAACCTTCACACACACACACACACACACACACACACACACATATATATACACTGACAACTGTTTGTTTTTTTTTTTTTTTTTAATAAAACATCATCTGAAGACTCTGGACAGTGTGCAAAGAAAACAGGAAGGGAATCAATAATTGCAAAAAAAGAATGGCATCAGGTACGTTTTTCATGATTACAACTTTTGTTTGAGAGCAGGTACTCACCAGTAGGAACCCTGCTGAGAGTCTGAAACTTCAATATATAACTGTGGTCTTTACTGGTTCAGGAATCAGAGAATTGAATTTTCAGTAATCACAGCAGGTGTAAAATATACTTCCAAAGTTTTTTCAAGTATTTGTTTGTCAAATAATACTTCACAAGAACCACATGTGAGGTTCCATATTGACATCATAAACCTTGCTCGTCTTGGTGAAAGTGACTATTTAGTTTTTCAGAGAAAAATTAAAATAGCCAAGGGAAATCATACAAGGTCTTTCATAAATGATTTTAATGTTAAATATAATAAAACAGATTATTTTAAACCCTTATAAATCTTTTTAAAGCTGACAACTTTTACACCATTCTGTAAAGAAGAAACTCAGTTAACTAACTTAGTTAAGTTAGTAATTATGCATCAATATTGTAAACAATGTACTACACTAATGCAAGATGCTAATAAAAGAGGAAACTAGGAGATGGGGGATTGAGGAGGGATATGGGAACACTGTATTTTCTACTCAATTTTTCTGTAAACCTGACACCCCAAAATAAAGTCTACTAATTAAATGAATTTCCCAGGTTATATAAATAGGAAGTTTTTATTAAATGACAGACAAAACATCTGGTCTATATTAGATAAATTCATGAACAGTAATGCTTGTTGTAAAGCCTAATTTAACAGATCAATTGTATCACTTTGCTATTACTTTAGCAGCACTTTCATCTTTCTTCAATAGTATCTAATAAATAGAGTAAAGCAATATTAGCAATTCTTGCTCTTTTCTGAAATGACTTTTTGATCATTAATATTTTATCAATTAACTAAAATGGCTTAGTAATAAAATCAAGAATCATAAAGTGAAGCAGTAGAACATTATATTTTGGCTCACAACAATAAAATTATTCGTAAACATTTATGTATGCAATCTAAAAGATGAGGTAGCACTGCAATTTTGAGCATATTACTAAATAAGACATAAAAGTCAAAACAAAGTTTGTAGTTTACATTCTGCAATGGTAAATTCTATCTAAACAAAGTTTATTTAGTGTAAGTTATGAATCATTTATCATGGGCTAAAATTATGATGTCAAACAATGACACAGAAAAGTAAAATTAAAATAAGTTATGCTATGTGAAAATAAAAGTAAATGTATTTTAACAGCATTCAATTTATATATAGAAATTAGTAGATCAATGAAAAACGTAAACATTGTTTTCAAAACTTGTTTGCACCTCACAACACTTGTACTATAGTGACACTGTATTCCTGATAAAATACTCTATAACATGACAGCATGTTTTACAAGTTATTTTCAATTATATAATAATTCAGGTATTTCTTACTCAAGCTTAAATATTATTTAGGGCATACAATTAGGTTACAATGCATCAGGTTACAATTTTATTAGAATATAATTTTAAATATAAATTTAATTATATTTATTTATAAATATAAATAAAATTCATGCTGATATTTAATTATATAGTATTCTAAACATTGCTAATAATGGTACACATTTACAACAAGGTTTAATTGTAACTAACATTCATTGGTTTTTAAGTGTTATAATATTGATGTAAATCTTTATATGGAATAAGATAGAGAGAAATACATGAATAGGAAGGCTGATGTAATACCACAATTCATATGATATGTGTATGTACATACACATTTGCATGAACAGAAGTAAATGTTGGCAAGATAAACTGGATTTCTGCAAAATAACATAATCAGAGCAAATTGCCTCCACTAATAATATCTTATTTCTTTGTGTATTTAAATAAGAATATTTTAATCTCTAATGAAAAATAGCCAATTAAATGTAGCTCAAACACAAATGAATATATTTATACGTACTTAACCAGATTTCCAGAAGGATGATAGTCTGGAATTGGTATAGCAGCTCAAAAATATCATGAAGACTTGGGCTCTTTTGATTCTTCTACTTGGCCAACTCTACTTTATTTGGTTTTGTTCTCAAGCTTTTATCCTTATCTTCACCAAAAAACTGCAAAAATTTGAGGCATCCCATATTTTTAGAATGTCATTGAAAGACATGGAGAAAGATACTGTTTTTCCTCTTCTATCTTCCTTTTTCATTATGGAAACCTATATTTCCAAATAATCACCAAAGACTTATATCTGATTAATGAGGATTTAGCCATATGTCCATATGTAATATTCATATATTATCAAGAACTATGAAAGGCCTCAAATTTAAACTGACAAGTTATCCTCGCACAGCTTCATGGATATTGGTTGAAGACGTTAGACCCATGAGTAAAAGATGAGGGGACTATTATTCCCAGCATTAGTAGTAGCCAATCAGTATTTTGTGCTGGTTCTCTGAATTTTTGTCCTCAATAGAGGATGCAAAAATGGCCAGATGACACTTGGCACACATACTAGATTGTGTTAAAGTAAAGGAAACCTGGATTTAGGAAATCCAAATATTTTATTAAAGAAAATAAGCAAACTTGCACTTTAATATCTAACTTCATAGTCTATAACTGAGCCCATTCTTAACTCTATTATAGTACAGTATCTCTAATTACCAAGGTTCTTGGTTGTAAAAGCCATCATGAAAACATTGCCCTGACTAAAGGGCAGTGAATGCCTTATCACAAGACAGAAATGTGAAAAGCTTATGTAGAATTGTCTCCCAACAATATTTACTCCTCATTTCTCATTTACCTCATTTATGTCGTTTACCCCCATATACAAGTATGCCACTATGTTGGCCACTCTGATTGACTTACAAGTTAGGAGAAAACCACTAATTTTGTCTCATACAGTGTTTAAAATTACTATCAACATGACACCAAGTAATAGTATGAAGCCTCCTTCAATATTGACCTTAACCATGCTTCCCAGGATCTTAGAATCAACCAGCCATACAAAACCAACATACTATCAGAGTCTACCTTTAGAAATCCAGGTAAGTATCTCCTTCAGTTTCTAAGACACTTATCCTAAAACACTAGTCAACTTAGAGTAGGAGTTATTAGCAATTTTAAAGACTACACCTGAGCTCACAAAGAGAAAGACTACTATGATTTCATAACCCATAGCAACCCTTGTCAGTGAGTTGAAGTTGACAGGAATGATCTTTGAGGCTGAGGTCATATCAATAATCACTTTTTTAGTTAGATTCAGGAACAAATTTTATAACACCTTTTTCTATTTCTATGACCTCCATTATGGGAATAACTGCCAAAAGTATGCATGTAAATAACGAGTCAGTTATTTCTCCAGTAAATTCCTATGAATAATCAAGGATAGCCTTATTTTGGAGAAATCCTTGTAGTCATCTGAGTTTTACATGATTTACTGGTGATGTTTACTTAAACAATTAAAAGCTTGAACTCTGCTAATGTATAAGTTATTGTGTTTTAAAGAGGACCTTAATGTCTTTCTTCCATAAAAGAAGTACATTCTTATTAGAATTGTTAGAGATCTGCAAGTGTGAACTTGTATATTAATTCAGGTGCCTAGGTTGATGTTGCCTCCAACTTGACCCCCCAGCCAGTTAGTGGTTTTAATTGGTAACCATCAGGAAATAACTAAAGCTCAGTTTGAATAATTGATTCTGGCCTTGTTTTTGAAGGAATTGCATAAAGGCAGACAATACAATCTGTTTTGTTAGTGCATTCTACCAACTCGATGGCATTCTTCTGCCTCACAGAATGTCTAAATAATGCCATCAAAAGTAAAACCTTGGCAATGTTCAAAGGTGCTTAGAGGTGTTTTGTGTTAGAAGTGCAGAATCTGGGGTTCTTACTAGTTATTTTCAACCAATTTTTAGTTAGGTATGAGGGGAATTGCAATCAAATCAAAGTAAGAGCTGCCTGGCCAAGAATGACCAAAACAGCAGTTTGTTAAACTCAAGGTTTTTCAATATTTTGGGAAAACTACTCCATTTTTTGTTCTTTAAGAAGGCTACAGCCACTTTCCTAAAAAACAAAGATTATTACTCAAACTTACACTCATGCTTCTTTCAATTTTTGTGATGTTCCATTCCCACGTGCCAAGGATAATGTTTTCCCTATATTACCACAGATTTTGTCCCATCACAGAAAAGATAATAGTGCTTTTTTAAAAGCATCATTCTCACTCATGCCAGACCTTTGGATTAGTAAGATATAAGAGGAGTAAAGGCATGTTTTACAAAACTTACAGAAAGCCATTATGTCACACAATTTAACCCACATGGGACACAATACCAGGACTTGTGATGGATACAACTCAGTCATCAACATCTTTATGGTTAGGGCCATACCAACCCAAAAAGATAACCCAGATGACTGATGAAGAATTAAATTTGAATCCCCTATGCCCCCAGTTGACCATCCTAAAACACAGAAGTTATACCAAACAAGTTGGCATAAGGCTATTGTGAAGGGAAGGGAACTAAAGTAAGCATTTAGTTGTCAAAAAATGGTCAGGGAAGAATCCTGAATTTTGTAAAGATGTATATAGCCTTCCTTCCCTTTTGTCCTTATAACTAACCAAGAAGCAACCAAGAGGAGATGATCCCTTTCTTGGGACATTTGTTTAATGCCCAACCTACATTTCTAAGATGTTTTATATATCAAAAGAAGATAGAGACAGAGTCAGAAATGTTTTTCAGTCAATTTTTGAAGAAGATTTTCAACAATACCAGATGCCTATGGAGTGTGCCTAGGGGGTATAAAAGATCAGTCAAATATCTTAACTATCAGCCCATGGTTGAGTAACTTTTATAATGAAAGGAACTCTTATCACATGGAAAATTATCCAGAAAACTGAAAGCATGGAACAAATTAGATTCAAGGGTTAAAATGATGTGGCAAGAGTTATTGGATTGGACTAGAAAAGCAATTCTGATCTGTAAAAATATATATGAATACATGAGTTTCCTTAAGAATATTACTTTATGATCTCTTTTTAAATTGATTCAAAATTTGTTAGTCATATATGTGTATGTACATACATACATACATATATATGTATACATATAATACATATGTATGTGTATATATATCCATATGATACAACTAGAAAGAACAAAAAGCATGTTTTGACAAATGAGGGAGATATTTGGATGTATATTCCCTTTGCATAGGAGGAATAATTGACCAAAACATTTTCTTTGAAGCAGTATAATCTATTACATAAAAAAATTTGTTAACAGTTAGATTCAAATAGATATTTAAAACTTTGTTGACTACTATGTACTTGCCTCACAATAAATCAGTGATTTAGAATAAAAATATTTAACTATTAAATTTAACCATTTTACATCATATATTCAGGGATTATATTAAAGATATTTTATAAATAGTACTGCAAAGCAGAGAACATTAAAAATGAATGTTCTGACCAATCACAATGAATATCAGATATAAAAAAATAGCTAGCTGTACTGGTGAGTGCTGGCTTATATGTATTCAGTATCAGAAAATATTTATGTGGACATAGTCTTCTAGAAATTTGGAGTCATGATTTGCTTCACTAATGAATCTTAAAAGTCAATCAGATGGAAACTATTTTTAGCATCTCAAGTGTTCATGGCAAAATATCATTGAGATCATGCAATTGATAGCACTAAAATTTAGGAGTTTGATAACACAGGAAAATAATATTTTAGGTGATTTTTACTAATGATCTAATATGACCGGAGTGTGGTTCCCTTTTAGGTTTATTTTATTCTATCTTAGAATCTTGCTTACATGAACATATATCTCACTGGAAATACCGCGTATGAGTGTGCGTGTGCTTATGTGTGACAATTTACAGCACAACAAACTACTGGATGCATTCTAATCACAATTTTCATACTGTTGTAATATCTGCATAATGAAAATGGCATTTAGGCAGAGTAAAATACCAACAAGTAAAATTATATATATTTTCAATTTATACTAAAAATGGATGGGCATGAAAAGAATTCACAGCATATAGAGATGGCAAGAATTTTGTTGTAGAGTTTTACAAAGCCTTAAAATATTCTGCAAGTTTATATCAGGATGACAATTGGTATGACAGGTTATGACACTATGCCAACATTGGATTTTTATTCTCACTTGGTTTGAAAAATGCATTTTAATAAATAACAATGATAATATTAAAATAGTATCTAATATCAATCATATTTTAAAATAGTTCTAATTAAGCCAAGAGTCAAAGAAGTTGGTTTATGCTACTCTGACTCTAGCATTAAGCAGTAAGTCATTCTAAAAATGTACAAATAATCAACTAAGCTCTTATACACAGAGTACAGATAAATAACTATCAAAATGATTCAGGGTATACCCATATACAAATTCAAAAAGCACCCGGAATATTATTACGTAAGTAATGTGTTTCCACCATTGTGAATCAAGTAAATTTTATAGCAGTGAGAAAACAATGACTTTTCTAGTCTATATGTGTGTATATATATGTATATATATATATATCTTCACAATCAGAAATGTATACATAAATATTTATAGTATTTTACCTAGATAAAATGGTGTTAAGACACTATTATTATGATAAATGTAATATTACTATTACATTTAGAATTATAGGAAATTTTCTTTTAATTGTTTTATTTAATCGTTACAATTTATTTCTTTAGAAAATTAAAAAGTTTTAATAGTTTCATAATTTGTGCTAGATTTTTCTTACTTGAATGTAATTTTACACAAATGCCTGATAAATGAATTTTCTGAAATTAACCCTGAGATGTAGGCTCTATGGAAGTTGTTAAGATTTAATGTTATGAAGTAATAGCCCTATGTTGGATTCACCCTGTGCTGGTGCGAGACTAATGAGGTAGCTGTGAGACCTTGGGAAAAACACTGAATTGGTATTTTTCTAATTTTTGTCACTTTCAACAAGAGGGAATGTACCATAATACATCTAAACTTTTATTCTTTTTAGTTTTAAGTCATAACTGTGTCTAATGCTTACCAATCTCCTTAGATTGCTTTAGAGATAGTTTAAATATATCAGCTTTTCAGTAACAGTTCGATTCTCTACCCTGGCCATTATGTAAAAGTAGTGAGTCCATAAGAAAGATTATAATTCCACCTTCTATTCACCCAGCCAGTGATTTCTGTCCTTTGAGGACAGAAAAATCACCAACCGATTTCCATGTCAGGAAACCAGACATTATCATTTCTCCTGATTGAAGACTTATAGCCCTTATCCTAGTTACAAAAATGATCCCCTCATTCCTAGGTACTATGGTTTGAATGTTTTTCCTCCAAAATCCATTTTGAAATTTCATTCCTAGTGTAATGGTATTAGGAAAACTGAACTTTAGGAGGTAGTTGGTGAAATTTGGTTTCCTTATAAAAAGGCTTGGTGGAGAGTGTTCACCGTCTTTATTTTTCCACCTTCTGCTATGTGAAAACACAGTATTCCTCACTTCGTGAGGATGCAGTCCTCAAATGTCATCTTGGAAGTAGAGACTGGGCCCTCACCAGACAATGAATTTGCCAGCACCCTGATCTTGGACTTCCCAGCCTCCTGGTTGTGAGAAATAGATGTTTATTCCTTTTAAAATTACCTAGTCTGTGATACTTTGTTGTAGAAACACAGACTAAGACAATAGGGAATATGTATGCTGTACTACTTAGCTGCCATTGAATCCTACCAAGCTTATGTGCCTAGGATATTGTATTGCAACTGGTTGTCTGGGATTCTTTCAGAATATTTCCAGAGTTTTCTCTAAATATATGGAATAAATCCCAGGAATTTGTACTATAATTACTCCTGTAGACATTCTGACTTTTATTACCTGTGAAGCGGGCACCTGTGTGTTCTCTATCTATAATAACCTTCACAATCAACTAATATACTTGACCTTAGCTAGTCCCTATGACGACTGTCAGTCTTAAAACATTTACACAAATTTTTAAGTGGGCAGCAGTTTCCTTCTCTAAAATCCTAAAATTTGCTAATAGTGGAAGCTAAGAATCATCATGCTTATAATTACTTATTTAATGGCTGTATTCGTAATTGGCCTTAAATTCTATGAATGAAGTATATTCTCTCTCTTGTTCATGTTATTCCATCTGAAGCTATCATAGTTCAGGTGTTCTATAAACTTTTGTGGAATGAACAAAACCACAGGGAGGAAGGAGAATCAGTAATAATATATCCTTTAGATATATTCTACTTTGTCCTTGGGTTATTCATGTACATAGTATTTTGTTATTGTTTCTGCTGCTGCTTCTGTGTGCTTCATTACTGATGTCATAACATTGAAACTAGAGTAGAACTAAGGTTCTAAAAAATTCTTTATTTTTCAGATGCCACTAAACTCAAATGCAGAGAGTTTATAGGCTAATTCAATAAAAATGATAATCTTTTACTTATGAAATTATTAAATTATGATTTAAATTTATACAACATATATAACCTACATTAGCTCATTTCACTCTCACAATAAATCTTATAGTGTAGATATTAGTATCCACTTTAATTCATTAAAGGATATTTAAATCTGCGAATATTTAGTTATGATTACCAACAACCTATGAAAATATTAATATATGTATCCACTTTTACATTCAGATAGTTTATATTTGGAATAATTTTCCACAAATATATCCATATTTAATGAATTCTTGCATATAAAGAATTATTTTTAACATGGGCAAAGTTGATGATAAATTTATACATGATTGGGATAATGGCAAAAGAATGGGAAATTGTACAGGAATATTAATGATCATGTAGTTAAATACTCTAATTTTAGGAAACAACCAAGGACCATGAAGTATATAGTTAGTTGATAGTAGCAAAAGTAAGAATAAGACACAGATACCCCAATAATTTATTCTTTCCAGTATTCCACAATCATAATCTTTCCTAATATGTCATCTTTTTCTGTAAATTTCTGTGTTCATTGGTGGCAGCAGTGTGATGCCACTTTCTATTTTTAGTGGGTTAAGAATTAAAGTACACTGTCCAAATCTGTATCACATGCCAATGTTTTCTATTGAATCTGTATAAGAAACAGACTTGTCCTACCTTCATGGGTAAGGCAGTAAGTAGAGCTCACCATCATTGGTGTGCCCTGAATTCAAGTAAATGAGAGGATGTTTGTTCTTTGTCTGTTACTGTGGCCAACAACAGAGGTTTGATTCTCATGTGGCCCAATAACTGTGTATTGTTCCATAGCTACTGCTGGTGCAGTTCATTTAATATTTTTAGAATAATACCTTCATGGGACATGTTTAAAAAAACCTCTCTTTTATAAGTTTTTGGTTCCATAAAGAAATTGTGTTTAGAATGAATTGCTTTTAAATTAAAGGAGTGCCATGGAAGTGTTATTATCTAGTGATTGAAGTAGAATTGAAGTATTTTATTTTATTTATTTATTTATTTATTTATTTATTTATTTATTTATTTATTTTTGAGACAGAGTCTTACTTTGTTACCCAGGCTAGAGTGAGTACCGTGGCGTCAGCCTAGCTCACAGCAACCTCAAACTCCTGGGCTCAAGCAATCCTCCTGCCTCAGCCTCCCAAGTAGCTGGGACTACAGGCATGCACCTCCATGCCTGGCTAATTTTTTCTATATATATATTAGTTGGCCAATTAATTTCTTTCTATTTTTATAGTAGAGACGGGGTCTCGCTCTTGCTCAGGCTGGTTTTGAACTCCTGACCTTGAGCAATCTGCCTGCCTCAGCCTCCCAGGGTGCTAGGATTACAGGCATGAGCCACCGTGCCCAGCTGAATTGAAGCATTTTAAATGTTGAAGTACTGTAATATGTGAAGTCAGACATGTAGATTTTGGAGGTATTTTCTGCCAACATTTAAGTTAGTGCCATCACATCTCTGGAACATGTTTTGGCCAATAGAATATGAATTAAAACACTGAAATGTTCATTTTCAAATATGAATATCAGAATTGGAATGTTTTATTTTATTTTTCATGAGCAAAATATTTTGATTATGTAAATAAAATAAAATTAGCATCTATATGATTTTTATATGAACTTGCTCAAAAATTTCATAGAAAGTAAAACTAAAACATTAAATTTGCTATTTGGAATGATCTTATACATACACATTTTGAGTTTAAAATGGAATCTTTTTCAATTGGGATATTGTATAATATGTATGACTGTCCCTTTAAAAAATATTAAGAGGAAGCAATAAAGAGAATGGAATACATGTGATTTATAGAGGTATAGAGATCCCAGTTTATTGAAAAGCTGCTAATGTCAATTTTCATTAATGCAGATATTATTTTTAAAAGTTATGTTGCTCTATGAGTAACAATTATATAAGCAGTTCTGTGAGAACATTTCATAATTTCATAACTGTTTTTGTAATTCAATGATTTTTTTCACAAAATAAGAAATGATTATAAAAACTAATAGCAATGTTAGACTATCTGTTCTACCATTCTTAAAATACCAAGCAGGATATTTTTAAATGTAGTGAAAATACACATTTAAATTCAAACATCTTTTCTACAGCACTTCTATTGGATCATATACCATGTAGTAGAGTAAAAGCATCTAATTGCCATATTCTTTTATAAAGTTAAAAGAGGTCTGCTATAAAAATTACATGTAATCAATATGAATGCAACTATAAAAGTCACTACATATGGCACCCTGCAATTTAATTCTCTCTTCATAATTACTGTTGGTGCCAGTTTTATATTTAGAGTGTACATATGAAATGAACACTTTGGTATGAAAAAACAACCCTCTATTTTATTATGATTTTAACCAAGTAGATAATTTCTCAAATCAACAATGTTTTAATAGGTAAGTTTATTCTTGAAAAAAGTAAATTCATACTTAATTGTTATTTAGGGTTTGACATTGGAAAATAGACATTTCCTCTTTTACAAAGAGAAGCATCAATTTATCACAGATAAACATCATGAAAATCACCTACAAACATTAAAAAGTTCAAATTAAAGAAGAATATCATTTTTTAAAAAAGTTTGTATGGCAATCATTTTACAAATCATGCACTTATCAAAGCATCATATTGCACACCTAAAATATATACAATTTTTATCAGTCATCCTTTAATAAACCTAAAAAGCAAATAAAGACACAGGTTATTTAAAATAAAAAAGCTTGTAGGAAAATAATCTGTTTCTCTTAATGGAAACATGCAGAGTTTGCTTTACATTGTTACTATCCTTAATTTTAGAATGGTTAATTCAGTTTCATACCAATCACTTCACCTGAAATGAGGATTTGCTTTTACAGTGTATTACTACAATGAATCATCTTATTCTACATGTGATCCAAAGAATTATTTCCTACTTAATGGTTTTCTATATATTGTATCTATAATTTAGTACTGTGACAACAATTCTTATTAGGAAATAATCATTAAATATTGAACATTCATCCTGTGCCAGGCATTGTATTAAAATCCTCACCAATCTGTGATGTAGATACTATGATTATCCAAATATATATATGAACGTATGAGAGATTAAATGAGATTCTCAAGGTTGGGGGAAATGGGAAAGCAATCATTCAGATTCAAGCAGTCTGATTTATTGCCTTAACCCATTTAAGCTACTGCTTTCACACACATTTATGCTATGTATACTATGTTGTAGTTTTAAAAGTTATTTGAGGTCAGATTCAATTTAAATTAATTCAGACACATCAGACACATACAAAATAGCAATGTGGAATTTTTTTCCGAAAAATTAAAAACATTTAAAAACCAAAGAGTCATTATTGAGCTCCTGCTGCATGCGTAGAAGGAAAAATATTTTTTAGACTTCAAAATAATAATCTCATTTGCAATTGGGACTTTAAAATTAGTAGTTATAATAATTACCAATATGATTGTTGATCATTAATATTTGCTAAAATATATAGCAGCATATTACCTTTTCTTTATCATTATAAAGCTAAGCTTATCTTTAAGACATTAGCCATTAGACATTCATAAGCTAATTTATTCTTACATTGCATCTATTCAAATTTAAAAAAAGGTCACTCTTTTCTTTGAGAAGTATCCCCATTCCTACCTTTAGTTCCAATCTTTTGTTGATCTTATGTATGCATTCTGGTCATTGTTTCAGGATATCTACTTTACTTTTAAATACTTTTTAAAGTATTACATGATATGATGGAAATAGAACATTTATTATTTCCTAAGTACTCTTATAGTCTGACTTTTATATGATTGATTCATCATCTCTGGTCTTTTAAAATGTCTATTTCTTTCAAAAGTCTTTTTTAGCTACTGGGGACTTAACCAAATGTTCCACTATGTCCACCATTTTTCAGTGCAGTGCTCTGGCATTTTAGTCGGCATTTTATACTTCACAATCTTTCTTATTAAAATCATTTGTATCTGGGTCATAAAAATATGCTTCTAAAAGCCTCTAGCAACTGGTTACCATTAAAATTCTTCAATGAGTTACCTCCAACCCCTTCTATCCCAAATATTGCAGCTTACAACTCAATATATCTCATGTCTCAGCTGTGTGGTCATGTGTCTAAAGCTCAAAGGAAATGAAGGAGAGTCTAAGAAAAATTAGGCAAAATGCCTAGAAGCTTAGATTACTCTCATTTCATTTTTCAAAATGGCAATCTGCTATTTGAACAGGGAAAGACATGGGCACCAGATTGAACATAATTGTAGAGTTCCTTTGAATCTTGTTTCAGTATAATTTACCCATTAAATTTTGCCCCTATTGATCTTCATGTTAAACCCCTTCCACCTGTTGCTATTTATATTTCATTGCTATTGCTTGGAACAGTAGCCGTAGAAGTGGGCTACTGGAAATTCCTTTCTGATTTTTTTCTTTTGCAGCTGAAATGAGTGAGCAGAGTTCTAAGACAGTTTTGACAAAAGAAGAGCACTAAAATAGAGGAACCATTTTATCTCCTCCAAAGTTCTAAAAATAGAGAAAAGTCTACCTCTAGAAGTAGGTTTTTCAGTGTATATTTATCAGAGGCAGTATATATAAAAACAAAATATTCAGGTGTAATATACAATCTAAGATTGACTATGGCTCCAATTATAGTTCAGCCATAATTCAATTAGCTAAGTATGGTAATAACTGTATTTGTGTATTATTTAGACAGTTCTGATTGAATTCTCATTGTTATTTGATTTGAATGATACATTATCATGATATAAAATTACAGAATATAAGGTTAAATGACTTTGTTAACGACAAAATAATTGAGCATATGTAGTTTTAGGCTATGAAATTATATATATGACTGCATCATATTATACTGGTTTTATCAATTCTTTTGAAAATAAGCAATTTTTGATATCACTCACTTGCATTTTTCAAATTAACTTTATGTAATTAATATCATGACAAGGTATTGATTATTCTCAGCAGGAGATGTAGTAATCTAATGTGAGAAGGAATTCCAATGACTTATATTAATATTTGTTTTACATTTCCATAGAAGTGAATTTGATAGTTAAAATATCATTTTAAGAAAATCAATGATTTAGAAACATGTGAAAATTCTATTCTTTCCCCTGTATATCCTTCACATCTTACCTTATGTTGGAAATGAGTAAACTTGTCTTAAAACCTGCCTGGACTTCTCTCTAGCTGTCCCCACAGTGTCTGGCTTTAAAGAACATCTAATTATGCAAAGTTCTGAAGATCCTGTCACAATTGAAAGTTTTAATTTCACCATATAAAGTGTTGAATTAAATGAAACTTTTAATAATTTGGGATCATGCAATAGAAATGTCTTTATAAGAGTTATAAAGTTATAAGAGTTATAATGATCCCAACTTATAAAAAGTTTTATTTTCTCAGGATTGTTGATTTAAGAAACCTTTCATTAATAATATCATAATTGCTATAGTACATTTCTGTTGGAGATGCTCTGGGAAAACACTTTCTCTCTTTTTCTCTCTCTCTTCCTCTCCTTCCACCCCTTTTTTTGATTAAGGTGTTAAAGCTTTGCTTCTTTAGCCCAATGGTCAGAGAGTAGAAAGGGAAGATTTAAAATGCTCCCAAATACCTAAATTTGCAATTAAAAATATTGGCTCATACCATATATTGCCAATACAGAAATAATTATATGACCTAAATGTTATGGAAGTTCTTAAAATAAGTTTATTTTGCATGTTGTTATGACAAATATTTTGCAAACAGTAGCATGACATTAAATGCAAAAAGAGGCTTTAAAAATTACATGGATAAAGATGTATGCCTTATGCCTTTTGGTCCTTCATAGTCTTTCTCACAGTCATAAATAAATGGGTCTAAATTCAGCTTTATTGATGTGCAAAAACTGAACTTTCTTATTTGCATTTTGGACTTTTATGATGACAATGCCATAAGAGACTAATGGGCATATGTTTTCCATATGAGTTGCATAGATTACTGTGAGGACTAGGCTAATAAGAGAAACCTGCTTAAACTTTGTTTGGCAACAATTTTAATCTGGAGTTTAAGAAACCTATACTATCAGATATGGAACTAGTTGGGATACAATGACACATGGGTGATTTCTTACAAATCTTGTTGAGTATTCTTCATTACACAAAGGCAATGAGCAATTAAAATTAGTTTTCACAGATCTCATTATATAATTAGTAAAAATGCCTAAATTTGGATACTTATTGTTAAGATGTCTAATAATACCATAAGAAATCTACCTTTGTAGACATTTTATGAAAACTTTAAAGTTTTGTACAAAAATTCCTCAAAATATGAAAAATAATCCCTGCTTACTCTCATGCTTTTCTCAAAAAACAAACAAAAACACAAAAACCTATTCCATCTGAAATAGAACAAAGCAAGAAAGAAAAGCTATAATCTCTAAATTTCATCTTACAAAATAAATTGGTTAAAAAAAAATTAAACTGCTGACATGTTTGAAAGCTCTCTTGGAGGAACAAAATTTCTACTCATAAATTAATGGAATGGTTTATTAATGGAGGTTTTTTTTTCATAGTCTTATCCATAAAGTATCACAGTCTAACACACAACAAAGCAAAATGTTTTATAATGTTGGGGCAACTTGTTTGGCAAATGAAATTTTGGGTGGAAATTGCAGCAGCCATTTTGCATTTTTGCTTATGACCTTTTCCAGGAGCCATAAAAAAAAATAAGCATGGAAGAGACCGGCACTACATTTACAGCTTAAATGAGAGCCATCCCATCCTCTCCACAGAATTATAAGTAAGAAATAACTACTTAATGTTTGCCTTTTAAATGTTATGATGATTTGTTATCCAAGAAAAGCTGATCGATGTAATAAATTTTAGAATAATGCTTACTTGTTGGCATAGAGGAGACAAAGGAACAAGATAAAGAAGGAGCATGTGGGAAGATGTAGAGTATTCTTGATTTTCTAGTTCTTGAGTTGGATGATGGTTTAACAAGAATTTATTTTATAACTTTGCCAACAATTTACATATCAGAAGTTTTTGTATGTATAAACTATTACAAAAAAGTATAAAAAAGGAGAGGCAAAGAAAGTTTTTAAACTTTAAAAGGAAATAAATCAGTCTTATGCCTATATGTAAATTTTCAATGAGCTATTTCTGTGAAAATATATATGTCCACACCACATGTTAAATATACACATACATATGTCAATAAATGTGGATTTTTAAAAGCTATTCAGAACAATCAAAAATCATGAGACACTCGTTTTGAATAGAATAAAACTGAAAAATTTCACTTAATCAGTTTAAAAACTAACTGACTTTACACCTTTATTGTTCAGAATCATAAAATGAAAGTTCTAAATATATGAATGACAGGCTGATTGTTTTGTTTATATATATTCATACACATGAGATTATATAAGAAATATTAATTTACCTATATACATGCTGGTTATAGTTTTGCCTCTGCATATATTTTCGAATATTCTTTTTCATGTGTTTATGCTGAATGACTTTGCACATGTAGGTAAGACAGATATGCATTTAAGTTCATACAGATTAACTTTTTACCTTGAATAATTTTTCACTGAGAGACCACAGAACTTTTGAAATATTATTTAATGAACTGTATTGTTTAATAAATATTATTTTAAGTTACTATAAAACCATAAAGATCTACTGAATTCTTTTAAGATGCAAATTATTTTCAGAAAAGTTTCAATAATATTTCAATCATATATTAAATCTATAAAGACCTTAGCTATTAATTAAAATGATGTCATAAACTATTCTATAAATGTATTTGCTGAATAAAAATTGTATCCTATAATTACTGTCCTTGGAATAATATAATTAACAAAAGATAAAGACCAACAAAAATTTTGCTTACAGTTTGTTAATTTGAACACTATTGGTCATATATTGAGGCCTCATAACTTAATATAGTAGAATGGCATTTCTGATTTTATATTTATAAATTACATTTAGAAATTTTAGATGGGATTTAGAATTATGGGTACCAACCTTAACTCATAAAATGATGCTAATTCAAGTTTATTTTTGTTTCCACTTAAAGAAAATTATTTAAAAAGGAAACAAAATTCATGGGTGCCAGAATGTTTATAGCAGCAAAATTCACAGTTTCAAAGATGTGGAAACAACCCAAGTGCCCATCAATACATGAGTGGATTAATACAATGTGGTAGATGTATATCATGGTGTTCTACTTAGCCACGAAAGACAATGGTGAGCTAGAACCTCTTGTATTATCATGGGTAGAGCTGGAGCCCATTTTGCTAAGTGAAGTATCCCAAGAATGGAAAAACAAATACCACATGTACTCACTATCAAATTGGTATTAAACTGATCAACACTTATTTGCACATATAGTAATAACATTCATCAGGTGTCAGGCAGGTGGGAGGGAGGAGGTGAGGATGGGTATATTCACACTTTATGGATGCAGTGTGCACCATCTGGGGGAAGGACACATTTGTAGCTCTGATTCGGATGGGATAAAGGCAATATATGTAACCTAAGCATCCATACCCCATAATATGCTGAAATAAAATCAATCAATCAATCCATCAATCCATGGGTGCATGTTTCCTGTACTGTTAGGATGTCCTGATATTATTCAAAGGCAGGTGCTTTATTTTGCATTCCCTGCCACACTCAAGAGTTAGCTTTGCTATTCCTATTTCAGTATCTTGAAACAAAAAAGGAGAGGTGAACTCTCATTTTAAAAACATGTCTCATTTATATTTGAGTCAACTAAAATAATTTTAGGGTATAAAAATGTTAGAAAATTTATTGTTATCACTCAGTAATTTTAAAATAATTCTAGGTAACTTTCAGATGAATGAACTTGGTGCATTTGAAGTAGGCTCATTTTTAAATGAGCATGTAAATGTACTTTGATCTTTCTCTCAAAAATATGCTTGTTTTTCTTAAAGTTTTCTTTAGACTTCACATTTTATGATCACACTCACATACACACCTTATTTTAATTTATCAAGATATGTTTCCTGCAATAAAAATGTAACAGCCAAAATGAGAAAAGGTTTATTATAATCTATTTAAATTTATATTATCATTTGGTAGATTTCTAATAGATTTCTTTTAATGTAATTGAAGGTGTGCCTGGTGGATTATGGGTAACCAATTTATACTATCTATTCCCACAAGATGGGACTTAAAGGTGATCATGTACAACTCTAAAAAAAAATTCTCCTTTTCATAGTCTGTTTGATCAATATATTCCTTATTTTCTCCCTTTGTGGAACTTATCATATATTCATACATTTCTTCAATATCCTGCACTCCTGACCTCTTCAGTACTTATTTGTGAGTAAATGTCTATTTTAATTTTGGTTGTTACTGTGGCATCTATGAAGCAACTAATTATATCTAATTTTACATTCTGCCCAAGTAGTGTGAAATCTAAATGCTAGTTATTTTATTAAAAGTAGAAATTATAATAATATTATAATATCCTTTAAGAAATAACACATTTTTATTATTTATCAAAATTATGTATTTTATCTTCTTTTTTAAAAATGTTTCACTGCTTCTAAGTTACATTTTGAGAAAAATTACACATGACCATCACTGAGTTGTGAATGCAGTTATACACTATAAGTTAAGCATACAATTCAAGTGCTGTACATTAGTCACATAATGATGAGGTTTTTGAAGTTTTTCCTAACTATTTTTCCCCAAAATTCCTTACATTTTTTAATTTAAAAATCTTGTTAAGAAGTAAAATAAATGTAATTCAGAATATTATACTTTGTTACAATTAGTACAAGATAAAACATTGAACATTGGTGAACAATGTAAGCAGTCAGGTCCCTTTTTCACCAAGAGAAGGATTAGCTGTTTCATGACATCAGAATTTCTTATTACTAGCCCTGCCAGGACTCACCTACCATCTTGAACAGAGTGCAGTATTCTAACCCCAAACCATCTGTCACAGAGTTTAAGAATTCTAACCATTAGGCTGCAAAATTATCATAAATAACGGGATGTACCTAAAACTCCAAAGACATGATTATTCATGTGAAAATTGACAATCTTTTTTGGGAGGTGACACAGTCTCACTCTGTTGCCCTGGCTAGAGTCCCGTGACATCATTGCAGCTCACTGCAACCTCAAACTCCTGGGTTCAAGCAATCCTCCTGCCTCAGCCTCCAAAGTAGCTGGGACTATAGGCATACACCACCACACCCAGGTAATTTTCAAATGTTTTGTAAAGACAATGTCTTATTGTTGCCCAGGCTGATTTCAGGATCCTGGCCTCAAGCAATCCTCCTGCCTCACTCTCTCAGAGTGCTAGGATTACAGGTGTGAGCCACTGTGCCCTGCCAGAAAATGACAATCTTTGTTTTTAACAGCTATTTTAAAAAGTTAGAATTCTTTCATGTTGTGTTTATTGAGTAAACATATAATACTAAGTACAGCATCATTAACATGTAAAATAACCATGCTTGTGATTATCAGCTTTATTAGAAGCTAGAGATTGTTTCATGTTTATGACAGCACTTAAGTAACATAGAATGTCTTCCCTCTTTAATACAATACAAAAAAATCCCACCAAAATTTATTTATCAACTGTGCAGGACATTGCTTGTTGCCTTGTTTTACAATTTGGTTAAGTCTTACTCAAGTAGTAAACTGAAGTTATCTTTGGAATTAAAGCCTGATTGTTTCCTGAAGGTTTACAATTCTATTCCAAAATGCAAGGATATGGAAATACCAAATGGAATAAACATTTCCAAGGCTGCTCCTTGTGAAGTTTGCACACAAGGCTAAACCCAGCTTTCTCCATTACCCTCCACATTCCCTGTGTCTTCTCTAAGTTTCTTTGGTTTCCCCATCCCACATTGCTATCAGTGAGGTGAGTAATGAAGAATTTATCCTTCTTGATTGTTCAATTTGTTAGACCACTTCCTAGTGGTGTAATTTTGAGACATAGACTTTCTTTAACGGTAAAATTGCCACAGGCTATTTTTGCAGGACAAGTATGGACATATGGTAGACTTCTGATTTATTTGCTTCTAGTCCCAAATGCAAGTTACCATAGTCAAAGAGCTTATGTGTACAAATGCTTTAAGATTAAGGAATCTTACATTTCCTATTATCTGTGTATTTCCTGATTGCCTAAATCCCCTCTTTCCAACAGAGCAATAATATTTCAATACACTGATATCGTGAAATCTTGTGGCATTGCTATCTCTTTATCATCTCTGTATGTCATGTTGTATAGTATCCCATCAAAATTCATGTCTATAAATTTATGTCTATATTCTATATTCATGAAACCTCAGAAAGTAACTTTCTTTGGAAATAGAGTTTTTGCAGATATAATTAGTTAAAAGAAGGTCATACTAGATTAGGATGGGTCCTCAATCTAATGATGGCATCCTTATAAGGAGTTCATGTGAAGACAGAGAAAGAAACATGAAAGAAGTCCATGTGACAGCAGAGGCAGAGAGTGGAGTGATTCAGCTGTGAGGCAACAAATGCCATGCCATGAATTGACAGTAACTGCCAGGACTAGAAGCAGGAAACATATTCTCCCTCCAATTCTCTGGAAAATACTAACCCTAACACTTTGGTTTAAAATTTCTAGCTTCCCAAACTGTGAGGGAATAAATTTATTTTATTTTAAGCCACCACATTTTGGTAATTTGTTACAGCAGCCAGCCCTAGAAAATGTTTTATCTCTGTCCATCCATCTTTCTATGCATTCACAAATACACATCACACCTAGCACAAAAGCTGTTTTCTTTTTAACCCGCAAGTCAACAACATATAGGACTCTTATCTGCTTGCAGATGCTTTCCTTAGGTTTAGTCAGCAATAACAAAGTAATCCTATGAATCCCTCTATAATTCCACTCACTTAATGCTACCATCTTGGTCAGCCTATAGTCTGCCTTCCAAAGAACAAAATATAAGTTTGCCAAAAATGCTTTGCGAATGCAAAACAAAGGTCCAGGCAGCGAGCTTTTCAGTCTGTTGTTCAGCATTTGGGTCTTTGCTTGCATTGCATTTCTACAATTAAAAAGGGTTCAGGTTCCTTTATCTTGCCACTTTTGTATACATATTGCAGCAAGCAGGTAGTAGAAGGAGGGAAGGAAGAAAAAACACTACTTCCTTAAGAATGATTCCTGAAAGTACTATGTGTCCTGAAATGACACATCTCATTTAATAGATTTTAGCTAAATTGTCCAAACTAGCAGCCAAGGGTGGAATTTTGTCTTTTATCTCAGTCCATTGTTGCTCTGAAAAAAATAAAGTTCTGTTACTAAAGAATGGTAGAATATTAAACAATGAATTAAGCAACTTGCGATCTTTGTGACATAAATCATTTTAATATTGTGTGAAATAGAAAAAATATAAATTACTAAAGAAGCCACTAATATGGGAATTATCAAACTACCTATCAGTTATAAGCAAGGAGGTAAAGTTATAAAAACTACTATAGAAAGATCATCAAGGCAAATTACTGAAGGGTAAAAAATAAATTATAAAACAACATATTCAATGCATAGAAAACATTTATATAAACATGCATAAATAATAACAATATAAATTATCTATAGAAAAAATAATAGAATTGGGATTAGATGTGAGCCAAGAGTGTACTTTACACATTTTGATAATATGAAGTTCCAATTATTTATGAAGGAGATTCTTTCATAATAGGAAAGTGTTTTTTTCTAAACAGGAGATGTAACATAGAATAATTACAGAATTTTATGTATACATTTGTGTGTATATATATATAATAAACAAACTTCTATATATGTTTGCTGCTCTATCTTATATTTCTATATACAGATTTTAATTTATAAATTTTAACAATCATCTGAATTTTTGTTTTGTTTAATGAGACCTGAATTTATTTCTTATCCTATGACTATTCTACATATTAGTAACAGAAAAAAATACAAAATACCCAATAGGAAAAATAACAAAACACCATTATATATTTTTTTATTATTTTGAGTTGACAAATATTGGCTGCATATATTTATGGGATTCAATGTGATGTTCTGATACATATATATACAATTTGGAAAAAATTAAATCAAGGCAATTAATGTATACATCACCTATCATTTTTTGTAGTATGATATTTGAAATTTAAAATCTTAGTCATTTTGAAATATATAATACATTGTTAGCCATAGTCATCATATTATACAATAGATCTCAAAAATCTATTCTTACTATCTAACTGGAACTTTTTGCCTTTTGACCAACATCCTCACCTCTCATCCCCTGCTTCCAGCCTCTGGTAACCACAATTCTAATCTCTATTTTTATAAGTTTGAGTCTTTTAGCTTCCACATATAAATGATAACATATGGTATTTGTTTTTCTCTGCCTGACATTTCACTTAACATAATATCCCCCCTGGTTCATCCATGTTGTTGCAAATAACAGAATTTCTTTCTTTTTTGTGGCTGAATAGTATTCTATTGTCTCTATATATCACATGTTCTTTATCCATTCATCTGTTATTGGACGTATAGGTTGATTTCATATCTCAGCTATTTTGAATAATACTGCAGTCAACATGAATATTCAGATATTGCTTTAACACATTAAGTCCAGTCCCTTTGCCTTATATTTTCATTTTAAATTGTTCCTTCTAGATACTGAGTGAAGATTTTATTGGATGCCAAGTAAGTTTGGAAATAAACTTCAGTTACAAGGCTAGAAATTATGTTGGCTTAAAATAAGGTAGTGACAATTGGTATTGAGGAAGTAGATTGATCTGAGCTATATTCTATATTGATAGAATTTTCTAATTGATTGAATGGGGAAGATAGATATAAATATAATTATACTTCAGGAATGAATTCTTAATTAATGTTTGAGAATATGTACTAATGAGCATATTGATTTCCTCTGAAATTTGGTACCTACTTGACACTTTTGAATTGTGCTTCTATTAATATTAACTGGCTTAAATTTTTAAGCTTTGAATTAAGGAATTGGAAATTATTCTGACAAAGCTTCATCCAAAAGAAATGTGTGTTAGGAGTTAGTTTCCAAAGGATCATTTACTAGTAATGAACAACTATATCCAAAAGGGAAGAATAGGGCAAATTAATAGTTAAGGTCTAATGTTTCTGAAGCAATTCTGGGCAAGTAAGCCAATATTAAATAAATTTGCTTATTTAATTAAAAGACTAGCAATACTGATTAATACATAATAGGCAATTTTTCTTACAGGTGCTCTTGGACATGTATTTTAGAAAAGTTTTTTTTTGTAATAAAATGATTAGTCTCCACTTTGGACTCATTATTATTTTTAATTTTAATGTTTCCAAATTTTGTTTACAAATCAAAGAAATGAACAACTAAGTGGTCAGTAAAAACACAGGACTTCTGTCCAAAGGAAAAGACAGAGCTCTTTCTGTGGGGACTAGTTTTACTTAGAACAGAGTGTGGAGAGTTGCATGCCTAAGGCACTGTCAAAAATGATGAAGCTCTTCATGGAGAGCATTTAAGAGGAGTCTGGTAGCTCCATAATACTAGCAAAATTGGCAGAACAATCAAGTGTTTAATATAATCAGGGAAAGATACAGCCTAAAAGAGTTCTGCCGGGATAAAAATTGACTCTGGGTGTTAGAAAGGCATGCTCTAGATTGCACTCACTCAGGAATAATTAGAGAAAGATATGGAACGATCTTAAAATCACTCATCAAGCTTCACACAGACCCATCAACACAAGGTGAAAGCCCACTGACACAAGGCACTTAAATACAACCTTTGACAAACACTGACTGAATAAAAAGCTGCAGTAACCCAGGGGAAAACTCATGAACTGAGAAATAAAAGCAAAATTATACCAAACCCTATTATCTGGAAGACTGTGTGCATGCCCAAGCCTGTGCTAGTTTAGGAGTGATCATAGAGTGAGCATCCAAGCCCCTACTCTCTAAGGCAATGCAGGCCAAAAATCAGCATCTGCTAAATCTGTGACTATAGCCTCCAAGTCACACAAACATCCAATAGTTAACAATGAGATAAAGGAGCTTAACAACAACTTTTGACCAGTAAATAGCTTATGCCAACCAGGAGCAATCTCTAGATAGTTAGAATAAATGACAAAACAAGAGAAAAGGAAACTGAACAGGTACATGAGAGGCTAAAAACTGCAGGGGATGTAAACCACGAATTAGTATAGACAAGTGTCTACACAAATAAGTAAATAACCAAGCAACAAAAAACACAACAACCTTCAAGGAGAGATCATTATCGAGAGTTGTTAAAATATCTTACTTAATGTATCCAATTTTCAACAGCAACAAAAAATTAGAGACACGCAAAGAAACAGAAAAGTATAACCCATGTGCAGGATAAAACAAAACAAATAACAACAACAACAACAAAATAAGGCATTAGAATTTCCAAGCAGGAGAAATTCAAAGAGATTCATACCCAGAAAAATCATAGTTAACACTGAAAGCCAAAGAAATCAATATTAGAAGAAAATTTGGTGGATTCACAAATATGTAGATATTTGGCTACATAGTCTTAAATAGTAAATGTGTAAAAAAATACAAGGGAAATTAGAAAACATTTTTGTCATTAATAAAAAGAAAAGCATGAGACACCAAAAGTTTTGGGAAAAAATATAACTAACTTCTATATTTAAAAAAGAAGAAAGACTTTAAATCAATAATCTAGAGAAATTAGAAAAAATAGAGCAAATTAAACCCAAAACAACCAGAAGGAAAGAAATAATAGGGATTAGAGTAAAAACAAATGAAGTACAAAATTAAAAAACAATAGAGAAACTCAACAAAACCAAAAATTTGTTCTTTAAAAAAATTTTTAAAATTCAAAATTTTAGCTGGAATGACCAATAGAGAAGATTAAAATTACTAAATTTTGAAGTGAAATAAAGTATGCAACTACCAATTTACAGAAGCAAAAAGAAATAAAAGGGAAAACTATGGAAAATATAAACAACAAACTATGTAATTCATGTGCCATGCAAAAATTCCTTAAAAAACCCAAATTACTAAAAATGACTCAAGAAGTAAAATAAAATATAAATAGACCTATACAAACTAAGATTGCATTATTAATTAAAAATTCCTCATAAAGAAAACTGCAGCCTAGAATTCTATCAAATATGCAAAGAATGATGCATGTAAGTCTTCAGCAAACATTTCCAAAAATTAGAATAGAACAGAACACTTCCTAACTTATTATATGAGGCTAGATTTACCCTGATATAAAACCAGGCAAAGACATCATACACACAAAAAACCTAAAAAATATGCCTTGCAAATATAGGCATAATATATCTCAACAAAATATTGGTAAACATATCTTTCAATATATTTAAAAAATCATGCACATAATCAAATGAAATTTATTCTAAGAATGCAAGGTTAATTTAACATTTGAAATTCTACTCATATAACATAAATGACATAAAAGAGAAAATATACAATCATTTTGATTGATGCAGAAAGACATTTGACCAACTCAAACAGCCTGTCCTAATATAAACACATAACCCAACAGAAAGAGAAGGAAATGTCTTCAATATGATAAAGGGCATCTACAAAAAACAACAGCTAACTTCACCCTTAATAGTGAAAAATTGAATTTGTTTTCTCTAAGATCAGGGAAAATAACAGAATATTCACTCTTGCCATTTCTATTTAACATTTTTTTTTCCTGGCCATTCTAGCCAAGATACTTATGCAAGAAAAACAAATAAAAGGCATCATTGTTAAGTAGATAACGAGGGATTATAGGTCTCCTCGGGACAAAATGGGTGCTATTGCCCCCATCTTGGTCCTGCCCCACCCTAATTCTCCATCCCTGGGGGAGGAAGGAATATCTCTGAATCTGCCAATCAGAACTTGGTGTGCCGGCTGCAAAAGAATACAGAGGACTCTCTATCCCACAGACCAAACAGCATGGGTACCACAAAGTCCAGAAAGTGACCTAGAATCCAGATGCATAGTTAAGGCTCAGGTCATGTGACTCTCGACTGCCCAATCCAATGGTTCCATGGTGACCTCTGAACTATGAGGGAGGTGCCTATCCAGACACCATAAATAAGACACAGACCATAGCCAATCTCTCTCTCTTTGTCCTTCCTTTTGATTGCCCTGCTGTGATGATGGGTCCAGTCATCAGCTGTGACGCATGTACCAAGCTTTGTTCACCTATATCTTGTTCATGCCCTACAATCCTATCTTTCTCTCCTCAATAAACCTCATTTTCATGCTTGCCTTACTTTGACATGTCTGATCATTCTTCATCCATAAGCACTCCAAGAACCGACATTTCAGACTAAAACCTGACATCATGATTGGAACGGAAGAAGGAAACTATCTCTATTTGCAAATGACATGATCTTCTATATAGAAAATCTAAGAAATCTAAGACCAGTGAGAAAAAATCAGTTCAGCATGATTGCAGGATAAAAGATCAATATACAAAAATCAACTGTATTTCTATACACTAGCAATAAAAAATCAGAAAAAAAATTAAATCAACCAGAGCATCAAAAAACCCATTATTATAAGTTTAACAGACAAAATGTAAGATCTGTACTTTGAAAACTACAGAACACTGTTTAAGAACATTAAAGAAGACCCAAGTAAATGGGAAAACATTCCATATTCAAGGGTCAGAATACTTAATATTGTTAAGATGATAGTAATCTCCAAATTTAATGTGATTTCCATCAAAATTCCAGCTGGCTTTTGTAGAAATTGAGAAGCTTATCCTAAAATTTTTATGAAAATTCAAACTACTCAGAATAGCCAACCATTTCTGAAAAAGTAAAAGAAA
Source organism: Microcebus murinus (assembly GCF_040939455.1). Lineage (NCBI taxonomy): Eukaryota > Metazoa > Chordata > Mammalia > Primates > Cheirogaleidae > Microcebus > Microcebus murinus. The sequence continues at coordinate 42,481,137 of NC_134116.1, forward strand.
GTTGCAGTATAAAAACTTCATGATTTCAAAACTTACTATGAAGTTACAATAAGCAAGATGATGTGGTACTGGCATAAGAAAAGATTTTTAGATCAATGGAATAGCATTTAAAAACAACCCTTTCCTTTCATTTTGAGTCAATTTTCAACAGAACTGTCCAATTTATTGAGGAAAAAATAGTTGTCTTAAGCAAACGATGCTGAAACAACCATTATTGTATATTCACAGATAAACGAATGTATTTGGATGCCTGCCTCACACCATAGACAAAATTAACTCAACACAAATTTTAGGACTAAATGTAAATGCTAAAACTGTTAAAAAAATTCTTAGAAGAAAACATTGGAGTAAATTTTTTGACATTGGGTTACAAAAAGCCTTATTAGATATGACACCAAAATGACAAACAATAAATATACTGAAGTGGACTTTGTCAAAATTAAAAACATTTGTGCTGCAAATGATACCACTAAGAAAGTGCAAAGAAAAGTCACAAAATGAGAAAAACTTCTTGTAAATCATGTATCTTATATCCAGAGTAGTTACAGAACATGTACAACTAAATAATAAAAAAATATGATCTAGTTAAAAAGCAGACAAAGAATATGAATAGATATTTCTCCAAGATGCTGTACATATCACCAATAAGCACATACAAATATGCTCAATTTCATGAGTCAAGAGATAAATTCATATCAAAACTACAATGACATGTCACTTTATACCCACTAGGATGGCTATAATGGAAAACAGTCTAGCAGGCCCTCAAATGGTTAAACACAGAGTTACCATATTACCTAGCAATTCAATTTTTCATTATGTATTTAAGAGACATGAAAACATATCCACACAAAACCTGTACACAAATGTTTGTAGAAGCATAAATCATAATTGCCAAAGTGGAAATAATTCCAATATCTATCAGTTTTTGAATAAGTAAACAAAATGTTGTGTGTCCATATGCAATGAAATAGCAAGAAATGAAGTACTCTATGATATATGTTGAAATATGGATGAAATTTGAAAACATTTTCCTAAGAAGAAAGAAGTATCTAAAATAAGTCAAATACAAAAGGCCACATATTGCATGATTCCAGTTATCTGAAATGTCCAAAATAGGCAAATGCACAGAGACAAAAAGTAGATTAGTAGCTGCCTAGACCTGGGGGTGAAAAATGAGAGAGGGATGGGGAATGACTACTAATGTTCATAAGATTTTCTTTTAGGAGAGACAGCAGTACTCATAAATCAGATTACAGTGATGAGTGAACAACCCTGGAACTATACTGAAAATATTAAATTGTAACACTTTAATGGGTAAATTATATGCTATATGAGTCATATATCAATAAAAATATTAAAGTTGTAAAGAGGCACAGATGTGGTAAATAAAATATTGGATGGGCCACCCATGGACCAAAATAAATGCTGTATTCTGAGTTAAAGCCTGCTGCTAGATGCAGCTGTACAACTGAAGTACATCAACTCACTTGCCACTACAAAGCCTTCCACCAGACGCAGCTTACTTGTCACTTGCCACTCACTAATAGAGTTTTGATATGAGTCTGCAAGCAATTGGTTTATTATGTTCTCTGGGTAATCAAACCTTACTGCTATTGATAATCTACATTTTCAGCCACTCCCCAATGCTAGCATCACCGCCTCAGCTCCAACTCACATAATCAGGCATTGTGTTCTCATAAGGAGCCCAGGACCTAGATCCTTCACATGTGCATTTTACAGTAGGGTTTGGGCTTGTATGAGAATCTAATGCTGCCACTGATTTGACTGGAGGCAGAGCTCACGCAGTGATGCCAATGATGGGAAATGGCTGTAAATACAGAAATTTTGCTTGCTCAACTACTGCTCACCTCCTGCTGTGCAACCCAGTTCCTAATAGGCTGTGGCCTGGGGTTTGGGCACAGCCGCTATAAAGAGCTGCACATATTGACCTCCCTGTCGGTAGGTTGAGCTTGCTGAAAGCCACAAGCTGCAGTGTTGTGTTGGGGACCTGTGACCAGCTCTAATCCCTCAGGAGAAGAACTCCAATGCCCAGGTGGTGGGCAGAACCCTGGAACTTCCAGGTGAGTCCCTGTTCTGTGCCACAGCAGAGGCAGGTGGTGAATGAGTGTGGCGGGGCTGGGTTGGGTGAGCCTGCTATCAGACTCCACGTAATCCAGCAATGTAGCTGTTTCAGCAGGGGTCAAATGTATGCTTTCGACTTCTGGGGAGAACTGTGTGCGTGTGTGGGGGGGGGGGAGACTGAAGTGGCCCCACCCAACCAGAAAGCCTGTTTGTGGAGAGAGGGCCATCTTCTGAGATCCACAGTCTGGCTGTCAGGCATGGATTTCGCTCTTACCTCATTTCTGTTCTCCTCCTTTGCAGTCTCCCTCCAATGTCTGCTAGCAGGCAGGAGCTCCAACAAGTGAACAAGTTAAGCTTCCTCACAATTGCTCTGAGCACTGGGAACTTCCCTGCCCAAGATCCCAGCCTGAGCTGAGAGTATAACCATCCTGTGTGGGGAGGGGACTCCTGTGTGGGGAGGGTACTCCACTAGTGTGCCACATCTGAGACCCACACTGTACTCTCCTCCCAGTTCTGCCCACACAGGCTCCCTCGCCTCCCCAAATTAGTTCATAATCTCCCCTCTGTTCCCCCTGAGCAACACAATCGAGTCCTTGGGGAATGGGATCTGTGGGTCTGTCCCTGGGTCCCCAAAGATCAATCCCTGACTATGCCAGGGTGAAATGTTCTAGTCCTGATATACCGATGGGGTGTTCAAGCAGGTTTGGTGCCCCTCCATTTTGGGGTGTGCCTTGCTCTGATGGAGCAGCTGGGCATGCAGCACCAGGGAACGCCAGTGAGCAGAGAGATCACAATCAAAGCAGCCCTTAGTCCACTGCAGGGCTTTATGAGGAAACAGTTTGAGCCCACTGTCTGTAGAAGCCTCTGTGTGGCTCAATTGTCTCTCTAGGCAGCCACAGGGGTGGGAGAGGAGTGGAGGAAAGAAGTCTGAATGGAGTAAAGCTAGCACTCTGGTCATTTCCATCTCCTCTCTGCAAGGCAACTTCCTGGGAATGTCCTGGCTTTGGAGTCACACAGATCCACTGGGACCCACAGGTCCCATGTGGCTCCTGCAGTCTGGGCCAGAGTTGGGAAACTTGGGAAACGTTTGCATGGGAATGAGCAAGCCAACAACTGGACAAAGGTGCAGAGTGGATAGAGAAGCTATATGATATCTGCCATCTCAGTTGCAATTTATGGTGATGGAAATAGCCTGAGGTGGCTGGGAGCCTGGTACTTTGTCCGCAAGAAGCTCCTGGTTCTCTGGCAGCAGCAGCTTTGGGGTTCATGGGGCTACAAAATCTCTCCAGCAGCTCGAAAGCCTGCTGACTGCCAGAGTTGTGAGAGTGGCAGAAACAAACCACTGCACTTGGCTTTTTCTCTGGACTGCAAGCCTCAGGGGTTGATCTTCACTGAAATCTTGATCTTGCTCCTCCTTGTTCTTCTCTGTAACTTTTTCCTGTGGAAACCCCACCCCCTGCCCCCAACGCAGGTTCTGGTACCCTACCCTCAGAATTACACCTGATCTGTGTTTATCTGTTTGTTCATTTCTTTCTCTTTCATGTAAAATCTTTCCTTCCTAGTGACACGCTCTGGGAGCTGGTGTCTCTGGTCAGCCATCTTCCTCCTTCACCTCCTGTATTTTTCAATGCTTTTTAAAAACATTTGATGTACTAAGAAACAAAAGACAGGTCTATATTTCCTGTATGCTATGTTTTTCCAAATTTTAATGTTTACTCTCATGCTAGAGCTTAATGCTTCTACCAGCATATTTGCTCAAGGATTCTGAAAATTTGCTTGATTTATAGTTTTGGTGTTATAGATATTTGAAGTAATTATCTATAATAATAATCAATTTTGACTGATCTCTAAATTAGATAATCTGTCAAGAGTTCATAAGGTGTGAATACTTTTATGTTTCAACTATGTAAAATAATTTTTATTATCCAACATCCATATTTTCAGGATTAAAGGGCAATCTAAAAAAATCTATGTAACACTTTTCTGCTCAATTGTATCTCTAAATGAATATTTAACACAAATATTGTTAAACAACACTTTTTCTGTGATATTCTAAGGGCAATTACCAAATATGTGTTTGTTCCTTAAAATAAACTGTTAAGATGCTGAGGATTATGCTAATACACACACACACACACACACATATATACATACATATATTTATGTATCGCCGTATATTTGAAAGACTAAAATTTATGTTTTGCATATATAAACCCATTTCATATTTTCTTTGTTGTTTTTACAGCTAAGGATTTAGTAAGTTAAAGTATATTTCCCACAGTATACTAAAATCAACTAAATGCTTTCTGTGAATTGTATAAAGGCCACATAAGCATCATGCAGGGAAATGGCATATTTAAGGTCCTGCATATTGGAAACACCGTTATATATCAATATATTAGCCAAAATGTAGTCTGATGTTTTACAAATGAGTTAAAATTTGTTTCCATTTATTAAAATTTTCCGTTTCAAATTTACTAAGAGTGGCAACATAGTGATCTATTGCCATTTGGTCAATACATACATATAGTCCAGTCTGAGAAAGGTGAATGAGGAAAAGCAAGGAGAAGGTATTGTCAATGGAAAAGAATCCAAACTTGGTAAAATGATTTAAAGTGATTTATTCTGAGATGAATGTGTGTTACCATGGCCAGAAGAGCCACACCCAAGAAGCTTGGAGCAATTGGTCCTCCAGCGGTTGGGTTACAGTTTGGATTTATACATGTTAGGGAGAAAGGGATTACACATAAAATCATAAATCAATACAGGGAAGGTATACATTGGTTTGTTCCAAAAATGCAGGACATCTCCAAGTGTGTGTTTGCAGGTTATAGGTGGGTTTAAAGATTCTTTAATTTGTAATTGGTTAAAGAAATGAAGCTTTTTCTAAAGGCTTAGAATGTTTTAAGATAAAGAAGCCTTGAAGCTCTGACTTGAGGAGGGAGAAAGGGTAAGGGCAATATATGTAACCTTAACATTTGTACCCCCATAATATGCTAAAATAATAAAAAAAAGAAGCCTATTAATAAGAGACAATCCAGCTGACATTTACTGAAACTCAAGTGATCTGTTAAGTAAATTGATGGCCTGCAGGTGTGGACTAAGCTTTGTCTTGCATGGCCCTAGGCCTATTAATTATTTAGTATCTTATTGTTACAAAGAATAATTCCAAAGGGAGGGGGAATAACAGGCATGTATGACCTCCTTTGTGCACATGGCCAGCACTTTACCTTTAAGGTTTTGCAGGGATCCCCCTGGCCAAGAAGGGGTCCATTCAGTCAGCTGGGGAAATTAAGATTTTATTTTAATATAGAGCATGCTTATTAGATTGAATTTAAGAAACACAAATTTTCAAGAATACATAGGCAGATTAAACTTAAACAATCAGATCAGGAATACCACACTCTGTGATGTAGATTTTTATCCTAATATAATGGGAAGCCACTAAATGATTGTGAGCTGGGATATCCCACTATCAAATTCGACATTTAGAATAATTAGTATGACAGGAGGTTTAAGAATATCAAAAAAGAAATAAAAGTAGCAACTGGAATACTGATGAGAATATAGCAATAATCTAACAAAGAGATAAGGGTATTAATCACGGAGTGTCAATGGGATGGATAAGAGGGAATTTTTGACAGATTTTTAAGAGAGAAAATTAATATGACTTATGAATCATAGTAGTTTCATTGACTCTAAATTTTTACCAGACTGAAAATTAGACAAAGTAAAATAATCTAAGTGGAAGTGGAGGAAAAGATTTCTCAGTGGAATACATTGAATTTCAAGTGCAAACATCTAGCAGAATTTGGAAAAATAGTCTGAATTTCACTAAAGCAATCTGGGTTGGAAGGATAGAGCTATCAAAATAGGTAGTAGAAAAAGACATGTAAAGTAGATGTCATGAAGTAGTAGAAAATAATGGGTCAAGTAAATAAAATAAGGGAATTCAAAGTCCATGCGCTCGATAACCTACACATTGCCACCTCTCAGTCCCACCTTGTCAACATGTTAGTTGATAGAGCTTACTTCTTTGAAATTTTATCTTCATACGGCTTCTGTAACACATTATTTCTTTGCTTTCTTCTCTCTTAGTTAGTTTTTCTTTCTAGATCTCCCTTTCCTCTCTGTGACCAAAAAAGTGCAAGGTTCCGTGCTCTAATCTCTTCTCTACTGAAGTTATTCACTCTCTCTACTGACACATGTCCTCTCAGTCTATTTACCATACAGCAGCCAGAGTGATAGCTTTAAACAACACTTTTAACAGTTATTCTTGAGAACCACAAGCAAACCACAAGAAGCAGATTGGGCCAAGGCCACCTGGAGAACTATCCTGCACCCTCAGCAAACTTTCTGTTTTTATCCCAATTTCCCCTCACTCACAGTCTTCAGCCTCAGTGGGACTCTTGTTTTTTCCAGGCACATGATTCACACTGTCACTTCAGAGCCTTTGCAGTACTGTTTGCCCTGTCTAGAATGTGCTTCCTCTAGAAATTCACAGTCTATTTTGGAGGAAGCCTTCCCTGCATATAACCCCTAAATAGCATCCTTATGCCACCAGTCACTGACTAGTCACTTGCTTTACTTATTTTTTCTTCAATACAACTATCACTCATGAAATATTATTTTCTGTCTCAGCCAAGAATATGAGCAACCCAGAATAAGAAATGTTTCTGCTCTGTCTTCTGCAGATCTCTGGTACCTACAGCAGTACCTGACATTCATAGGTACTCAGTTGATATTTCTGGAGTGGCTAAATGAATAAATATAATGAAGGTCCAGCCATAGGGAGAAGAATAAGCAAAGGCAGTTGAAAAGTAGTCACTCAAGATAACAGGATGAATCAATCAGAGCTTATAGCTGCACAAAACACTTTAACTTGTTTAAGCAGGAAAAATAATTTATTTAAAGACATATAGTTGTTCAAAGGATTTCCTAAAAGGCCAAATTGTTAGACTCAGAATTAGAACTTGCATAATACTTGCAATGTACTATAAAGCCTTATATGAAAGCGTATACAAAGAATGGATTCCATGGGGTACCCATTTCCTCACATTGCTTATTGCTGCATCTAATTCTTACTCAAACGTGTCAAATTGGTGAAGTCCTAATAATTAGATTGTATCTTGTATGCAAGAAAGTCAAGGAAAGTGAGATCACTGACTTCAACAGGAGAAGAGCAAGTTTTATAAGGTGGAAAATTAGCAAGATATAGGAAAGTCATTTGAATAGTGTTTGAAAACCTCTATGACGAAAAATTAAGAGAGTGGAAAAGACCTGGACCCTATTCTACAGTAGCTGTCAATCTGGTAAGAAAGATAACATCTAAGCAAAAAATTGCCAATGAGGTGTAGAATTGACTAAGCAGATCTGTAGGGGAAAGGGAGACATTTTAGAGAAAACAATATTTTAGCATATCACTAAAATACAATTTTTTTTAGTTAAGTGAAAAAGAAGGAAAAGGAAGAGGATTTGAAGGAGAGGAAGCAGTGGTGACATTTAGCATAGGTTTCATGTACAAGGATCCATCCAAATCTTGACAGTTAGAAAAATATGGAAATTTTGAATAAATGATGAAATTTTATTATGTATGAAATGGGTTGGGTTTTACAACTAAGATGGGCTTCATGAGTTTGTCCAGAGTAGTTTTAGGGGAAACCCACATGGAATAATGCAATGTTTATTTTTAAAGTAGCCAGATAATAGCAGAGTGAAAGGAAGGAGGACAATTTATTTTAAAAGCTTGAATGACAAAGGAAGGAAAAGTATAGTAAGACACAGGGTCAGACCAATGTTAAAAATTTTTTACATGTTCAGAGGAAAGAACTAGGGTTTTAATGTAAGAGAATTTAAGAAATGAATGATGAATCTAAAGTTCTCATTAAAGCAAAAGGAACATTAGCCCATTCTCAGGTAGTAGAAACTCATTTGGGAAAGAAAGGGAGGTGACTCTTAATGAAGATAAGGAAGGTGAAACACCGATGAAAACCTTTGTCAAAATAATCTGTTACTGAATAAAATTATGGAACTAATACCTCCATACGAATTTCACTTACTCTCTTATACAAAAGAGGTAGTCTATATTTATCTCCTATAGTATGAGTGTTTATGGTAAGGGAATGGTAATAAGAATGTCTCCAAAAGTAGGGATTTTTGTAATTGGAAATGCATTGGAACAACTTGGAAGCTTGTTAAAAATATCAGCTGGACATGGTGGTGTGCACATGGAGTCCCAGCTACTCAGGAAGCTGAGGCTATGATCATGCTTGTGAATAGTCACTGGCAATCCAGCCTGGGCAACATAGTGAGACCCCTTTCCTTAAGAAAAATAAATAAACCTTTCTGAATGTAAAAGTTTAAGTACCATAGTCTTAGTGTATGACAAACCACCAACACTTAGCTTATGAGTATTTTCCAAATGAGTTTTAGTTGAAATATATTCAGATAAATTGACTGCAAAGCAAAGGATTATTCATTAAACAAAATTGCACTGTGTCATGGACAGGAGACTCATAAACATATAACCATCTTATTATATGCTTTCATTAAGCACTATAAACATGGCAACAACAGGCTGCTCTCAAAATATGGTATATTTCCCTCCTGTTATTTTTCAAAGGTGCTTTTGATTGTCTTTCTAAGGCATACTCCCTTGATAGAATGTTTCTAGTATTGAGACTACCCAGTGATTTATTGTTTATCTTATGCCAGTGTGCCCTTTTATTTCTCCCTATTCCCTAATTTTCTCTCTTGTGAAAACCTCACATACATCTCCTTGATGCATGGTGACACATAACAGTATTCCTTCTGAGGTCATATTTTATGGGTTTAATCATTTTTTCAAACTAATGGCAAAAGGGGTGAGGGTAAAAGGAAGGAGTTACTTGTACATATACTCTGCTGCAATAGCCTAACGTTTTCGAAAGGTGATGCTCACTTCTAATTTGAATTATTTATGACTTCACTTAAAAACACATTTATTGTGAGATACTACTATGTGCTAAGATCTTTGCATGGTGATGGGATGCAAAGAAAAGTAAAGCATCTATCTATACTTAAGAATTCTAAAGTATATGGTCCTTAGGGGCAGAATTTACCACATATAGCTAAGAATTCTCAAATAACATCCATCCAAAATCAAGAGAGAGAGAATTGGGTTGTCTCATTGTGTGGCTTTTTAAAATTTTGGTATTTATTTTTATATGTCTCACTTAACAATTTAACAATACAATAAGTTATAATAGTAATTCAATTCTACGAGAATTTGCAAGTATTGCTATTTTGGGGTTTAAAAGCAACATTTGGTTTGAAAAATCAATTTTCTAAAATTAACTATCTTGAGTCAACTTAATCCATTTTTAAGAAATATAATGACTTCAAAAGTAGGCAAACAAATTTTAAAAATATATATGACTTTGTATTATATTTAAGTAATATAATTATTATATGATATTTATCTTTCTAACTATTATTTTACACAAAAAAACCAGTTACATGTGTGGATGGCAAATAAGGAACATAGCAAATGGTTAAATTGCAATAATGTATCTTAATTGTAATTGTAAAGGTCATTTTTTTAAATTATATGCAGCAGGATGCTTTAGGGATTTTCATTATCTTTCTTTGAGGATTTCTTTTCTTTTTTCAGCTTGGTTAAGAACATAATGAAGTAATAAATAATCATATGAAATATTTATTAATATCATTAACCTTTTAAAATTATTTCCAAAATACCAAGATTTCCTATAGCTTACATAATACTTTTATTTCATATTTTATATGAAATATATATTAAATCAATATTCTTTTATAAAATAACACTAAAATAATATTAATTTTTAATACAAATGATGTTAAACAAAGACTGATAGACACTTGTAAATTTGATTACTGTATATAGCAGATCATTCCTTTATCCAGGACTTTTATCAGTATGTTATTTCTCAGGTTTAATAAATAGAGCCTTTATATTAATACTTAGTCCTTGGAGCCTGTTTATTTTCTGTTCCCATTGTTCTCTTACCTGATTGGCAGCTTCTTAGTTTACCATCTGCCAGACTTCAATTATCCAGATGCAGTCAGTAGTAATACATAATCAAAAGTATGGAACACCTTGAAATTGAATATATATGTATGTATTTTATTTGGTATTATATTGTGACATTGAGTGAAAGTGGATGTAACACTAATGTATAAATAATTATGATAAAATAATATACATTAAAACATGTTACCAGCCTTGATATTCATTGATATAATATAAAAATAAAACACATGCAAATGTCATCATTAATACAAATCACTTTGAGTATTTTGAATGCATTAATACCACAGAGGTGAATGGGATGTAACTGCATGTTAAATTACATTAAAGACATAAAATATTGCCATTAAAATATTTTAATAACTTTTCTATATTTGAGGACAGCATTTTCTATAATTGAGACAGGTGAGGTCAAGATTTCAAAGTATTTTTCATAGATAGGTAAACAGATTCAATGTTTTAAATAAAAATATAAATAAAGATCCAGGATACTGCACAGCTGGATCAGGAAAGGGAAATATAATTCACAATATTTCTTTTTCTCCATCTCTTATATGTGCACACGTGTTTGTGAGAGACATCATATGTGTATACACTTGTACACTACACAAACAACTGATTTAGGTATCTGAGGACTATAACTTGCCTTTTCTACCAGTCAGCAAACTTTAAAATATTGGATTTATTTTTAAAAGCTTATAAGTTTTATTTCTGACATAGCTCTGCTCCTTATTTCTCCCAATGACTGCTTAAATCTAGTGAGAACTTTAAAAAAACAGCAGGTCATTTCCAGGAGACCCCCTACTTCTCAAAATTCTGCTTTTATGGTTTGAAAGTGATCATTGACTATTCTTAGTATTCATTTTCATTGTTTGTGGTAAGCAAATATTCAATAGAAGAAGATAACATAAAAATATGTGTGTAACTGGCTTCTGGAAGCATCGTCCTTTATAAATGTCACTCTGGTGATATTTTAAGGCCTATTTCATAGTGCCTTCCCCCAGCCACCCTACCAAGTTTCATCAAAAGGAAACTCAGTGCAAAACCAGGTCAATATGCAGCTACTACCACTCCCCAGTAGACAATATTAGTTTAAGTAATTTAAATAGAGATAGCTTCTTTTGGGAATTTTGTCTCATTCCTCCTCTTAATTTCTATCATCATGTAGGCTTGATTTTGTAAACATTTTATCCCTTCTCTTCTCTGGAATTAACTTTTCCCACAGCAATGGAAAGTAAAGCATAGCACTTTTCTCTCCTTCACTAATATTTCCCATATTGACACTACTTAGAGATTTTGTTATACTGCTGACAGTAAAAATTATTCCATTGTGACAGATGGGAAAAATAAATCTGAAAATGTTATATATTGGCTTCAGCTGGTAGTTAGAACAAGAGCTCAAAATCTCAGACATTCATTCCCAATCTGTAAAATTCAGTAGGCCAAGGAAATAGTATTTTTGGTTTTTTGTTTGTTTTGCAACTTGCTTTTTGCTTCTTCTTTTTTTTTTTTTTTTTTTTTTTTTTTTTGAGACAGAGTCTTGCTCTGTCTCCCAGGCTAGAGTGCAGAGGCATCATCATAGCACACTGCAACCTCAAACTCCTGGGCTTGAGCAATCATCTTGTCTCAACTTCCCAAGTAGCTGGGACTTTAGACACGTGACATCACACCCATCTAATTTTTCTTTTCTTTTTTTTTGTTTTTTTCGTAGAACATGGTCTCACTCTTGGTCAGGCTGGTATTGAACTACTGGTCTCAAGTGATTCTCCTGTCGTGGCCTTCCAAGGTGCTAGGATTACAGGCATGAGCCACTGCATCCAGTTGCAAGTTGTTATTTTAAATAATCTCAAAGTTCACATCTGCCATGCCAGGACTGAGGTCTTTGAAATGTTCATTTCACTGCATGAATCTTTAGCTGTCCTCTTTAATAGAATACAGTATATGTCTTGAAAAAAGAAAGAGCTTCTAAACCATAATAACCCTTGAGTGAAAGGCTTTATCACTACTCATAAGTGTTAACTACATTTTATTTCAAAACTATCTTGATGAGAAAATTTTAAAAAGAAAAACCAAAAAAAATAAAATCTTAAGACTACAATCTGTCACTCTTTATGAAACATTTAAGAAAGTAGGCTGCAGAACTCTAGGAAAGATTATCCATATTCATAAAATCCTGAATCACTTCCAAAGGTGCATCCTAGTTATTAATACTACTGTTCTAAAAATTTTTCCTCTAGTCTACTCAGTAAAATTGAAAGTAAGAGCATTTTTGAGAATATGTTATAGTAATAGACAAACCAAAAAAAAAATAATACTGTATTTTTAACATACATTTGACAATTAAAATCAACATCCCAATTTTTACATTGAGAAATATACTACAATACTAAAATAAATAATATGAATATACTGTACCCTTTTGGGGATATATCATGGCTAGTCATTGATGTCGTAAGTTTAATATAAACTTTTTAGACTTTCTTTTAACCATTTAAACCCCTTGGTTGCAGGTGAAGGAAGAAATGTGGGTCTGAAAGAATAACTGAGGTCCATTTTAAGGGTATATGGCTGAACACACACAAAAAAATGTTACATGAAGGGTAATTTATGCACTTATACACTGTTTATCTTTCATGATTTTGAATTATGACATTATGAACACCTATTAATTTTACTTGTGGGAGTCAAAGGTGAGTAGGGAAGACACCTCTCTATATTTGCCTATCTGTTGTGCTGTTTAAATGCCAGATGGTACATACGAAGAAGGTGGCTAAAATCAGCAGTGTTTTCGCTGTTGTTTGTCTGTCACAGAGAAGACAAGGCATGGTATGGCATAGAGAGAATTTCTTAGGAACTCTGTGGCACATGTAAATGGGATTAAGGATGAGGGTGAGAGTTGAGGCAAATTCACTCATAGCAAACTGTATATACTTTAAAGAAGCCTAGACCATTTGCCTTTTAGTAAACATTTCATTATATTAAGAGATATTTATTCATAGTGGAAACAGATCTGAAAAATTTGCTCTCAGAAGTCATTACTAAGACTAACAATGAAAGATCTCCAGAGCTGAAGCTGTTAGATATCAGCTAAATCAATCAATCATCAATGCATCCCTGAGACTGGGAGCAGAGAAGGGGGATTGATGTGATAATAAACACCAAAGGGTTTCACAAAGGCACTCTGTAAATTCATCTTTTTTCTCCTTGATGAAGGAAACCAAAAAATTACATATGAAAAAAAAAATGTAACTCTGTTGGACAGTTAAGTCTTTTTATTTTCTTTTTTTACCTAAGTCAATAAGAGAGTGGATACTGAGAGACAGAGAGAGAGAAAAAAACAAGCAAACCCCACAAAGAATGTGTTAAAGATGAGCCTGTGTTAAAAATGTGTGAGCTAATGAGTGATGTCTTATCAGTTTCTATTGCCTCTATTCCAATTATCTAAATTTATATTACACTCTAAGATGTGTGTATACATATATTTACTTTTTAGTGATAAGATCAGTAAATTTGTAGTTTATTAATGTGAGTACTCTCCTTTTTCCTAAGAGTAATGGTTTAATTTGTTTTATGATTTAGGTTTTATTTATGGGTATAAATGTATCTAAATGAACCATGTATATTGAATATTTTTGTATTTATGTTTTAAAATTTACTTTGATATCAACCTCCTAATGACGACAGTCATTTTCTTCACTTCTTAGTTATTTTAAAGGTAACAAATGACAATACACTGCCTGAGAAATATAGGAATTTGTTTTTTATTAAAGAAAATGAGATATTTATTTTAAATCAATGAAGACAATTATAAATATTACTAATAGGATTTGATTTTTTTACTACATATTAGTAGTTACCATTCTAATTCATTATATATATTTAATTCTTAAATTCATATGTCTAATTTTCTGTGCTTTGAAGGTGAGACAATGAGGCAATATTTTTCACAGTAAGTTTATTTCCCATGTTAGAGAGGTAGGTCTACCTTGAAGTTATCCTCTTTTCTGTAATCTTAGACTATATTTTAATGCTAGCCATTAACTTAAAACATATTCCTCTTATCACAGAGAGGAAATAAAAAGATATTATGCATATTTACTGATACATGTTAAATACATGCTGAGAACAAATCAGCATTGTTGTTAATTACTTGATAAAAATACAGAAATATTTCCCATGGAATATCTACAAAATTGAGTTTCCAAATATACTAAAAAGTTATAAGAGACATATTTCTAAGGTAGTATATCAGAATGAAACAGATTTTACTACTAAAAAATAATAATGAAATCTAGATCCCAGTTTGTCCATCAAAAGTATTTTAAGCATTTATATAATTTAAATGTATGCATTCATTAGGGCTTACCAATTATAATTATAGTTAATCTTTAGTGTTTTCCAAGTGTTTTACTTAAATTGTTACCAAAATCTTAAGAAGTAATTACTATTAATTGCATTGCACAGATGGAGAAACTGAATCTTACAGAGTTTAAGTATCTTTCCAAAAAAGAGAGACAGAAAGTTGTGTATATAATTTAGACCTAATATTTCTGATATCAAAAATCCTCTTTGATTGGGGTGGGTGTAGAGATAAAGTTGGATCATGCAAAGAGGTGGGCACCAGCCTATCTTATGCAGACTAGGTAGAGCTTCTATGATTGTCATTGGTACCTGAGCCAAGGACAGCTGGAGTCTCTTGTCATGTAGGATTGTATCCACAGCAACTGGAACACTGGGCATGTAATAATATTTATGTTAAATAGAAATATTCACCTTTGCTCAAGTTATCCTGTAAGTAGGGAAGAAGGGTCTCTAGAGACTATAGAAATTCAACCAAACTGAGCAATCAATCTGGTCCATAGCCTTGGTTTATGACGAGGAGGTCATTGGCTACCCAACTGGTTAAAATTAGACCTTGACAGGCCTTGGAAGCCTTTAGATGAACTCAAGCAAATTTTCTTCATTACTATGCTAAAGTCTCCACCCTAGGGGGAGCTACTTCTTCATGGCCATAACACATGACCTGTGTGCTACCATGATGAACTAAACACACATACGTTTAAGAGAAACTATTTCTGTGCATGTGATGACACATCTTTTTCTTTCTCTACTACTTCATAAAAACCCATTTTGCCATACCACTTTCCCTTCGTGAGACACTGCTTTGGAGAATATTCTCAGTGTCCTTCTTACTTGTGGCAAGTGATTAAAACTTCTACTGATCAAGACCTGTGTTCTCCTGAAAAGTCGTTTGTTACTTGCCAGGAGAACAAACTGAGATCCTTCAGGTAGCAATCTCTCATTTTGAGTTTCAAAACCTCAATCTTAGATCCACAAGCAATGCAAATAAATATATAACATTTCTAAGCATTGTTATGATTATAATAGATAAAATTAGAAGTCTGTGTATTACTTTTTCTCAGAAGTTTTATGATATTAATATAATAGCCAAAAATGAGTGATAGTGTTCTTATTGACATTTGTCTGTTTAATAAATATTAGCTCTATGTTATGATAGAACTAATTGTGAGAATATAGATTTTTTCCAGTTGGGAATCACTAAAATGATTTTGAGTTTAATTAAAAAATATTTTCTAACTCTGAGGAAGAGAATTCAGGTTCTGCGTAGTTTCAATAACATGATCCAGGAAAAATATATATTTATTAACAGGAAAAGCTGTCAGAAAGAGCATAGTGATGCTAGTACCTCCAGTACTGGTGATTTTATAGCTTCAGTACATTCCACAGAAAGAATAGAACAAAGCATCAACAATGAGAACAACAGTTGAGAATTCAACAGAAAATAGGAATATATTAATTGTCAAAAGATTTCAATGACACGCAGAAGATGGAAACTACTATTATCCATGAGAGTAATTGAACGTCATGAATAAATCAAATGTTACCTATATTTGCTAGAGCAATAGTAAAAGATGAGCTAGCTTCTAAGCATTTTACTTGGGTCAACACTCAAACTCATTCTGAAAACAAGAAACAGTGAAACAAAGCAAGGCGAAAGAATTATATCAAGAAAAACTTATCATAATTACTACTTGTGTTAAAGCTCTTTAGAGGGAACAGAACCAATAGGCGAATCACTTATTTATTTATTTTTTTGTATTACTATATATGAAATCAGCTCACATGGTTATAGAGACTGCACAGTTCCAAGATCTGCTGTTGGCGAGCTCCAGACTCAAGATAGCTAATGGTGTAGTTCTAGTTAGATACCCGGTAGGCTAGAGACCCTGGGAGAGCTGGTATTTCACTTCAAGTCTGGAGACAGGAACAAACTAATGTCCCAACTCAAAGGCAGTCAGGCATAAGGAATTCTATTTTACTTATAGTAGGTTCATTCTTTTCATTCTATTTACACCTTTAACTGTAAAAATGGAGCCCACCCGCATTAAGGAGAGCAATTTGCTTTACTCAATGTACTGTTTCAGATGTTAATTTCATCCGTGAAAACCCTCTTGATGCACCCAGAATAAAATGTTCCTAAATGTCTGGGGACTTTGTAGCTCAGTCAAGTTGACACACAAAATTAACCATCATGCTATTACATTACCATCACATTACTATCAGTTACTCCTTCTAGAAACTCTGGATTCCCCTTTAAATTTCACACACTGTTTAACATCTAATATATCAAATCTACCACTAAATAATTCATAAATAGGTGGATTTATTTGTATCCCCACTTCCTGTTTACTGATATAGTTCCTATAATCTGTTTCTTCTTTTTCAAAAATATCCATGTCTGAAGGATTCTACACAAAATCCTTCCCTGTTACTCAAGTATTTTTGAGAAAATGCCCTTGGGAAATATTAGCAAACATATACAGATATATTAATTGTGGTATTTTTTAATAAAAATATAAAGCCGTCTAAATTTCACTTGGTAGTGGACTGGTTGTGTACATTTTGGTGCATCTATAAAGTGGAATGCAATTCTATCATTAGAAGAAAAACTGGTAAGTTAATACAAGCATCCCAGCAAAGTAAAACAAAATAAAATAGCAACAATCATAATAACTCAATGAAAAATAAAATTATAGAATCATCCAAATTTGTCATAAAATGAAACACATTTTTATAAATAAATATACATATCTACAGAGTCTTAGGATGTTTTCAGCTATTCCTCAACTTAAATTTTCAACCTCTCTTTTCTGTACCTGTATATCTTGGGTAAACTACTGTATGCTTCAGTTACTAACCAAATACTCATCATTCATTTCTCAAATATAATCTTTACTCTAAAATAATAGCTTTTTCCATTTTTGTGGGGACTTACCACTTAGTTTCACTATTTCTACTCCAAGTCTGCCTTTTTAAAGCGTACATACACTAGGCCCCCCTTATCCACTGGGATATGTTGCAAGAGCCCTAGTGGATGCCTGAAACCACAAATAGTACCAAACCTTATATATGCTATGCTTTTGCTCCTATGCATACATACACATACATACATACCTCTGATAAAGTTTAATTTATAAACTAGGCATATTAAGATATCAATAAATTTAATTGATAATAAAATAGAACAATTAAGTAAAATAAAGATTACTTAAGCACTGCAATACCACAGCCATTGATCTAATAATGGAACAAAGAACTGTAGTGATCGCTGTGATTAAATTATCTATTAATAGATGTGGATCTGCAATGTTAGAGCTCTAAAGGCTGTTTGATTGTGTCTTTCATGCCTGTAACCTTAACGAATAGCCACCAGATGAATAGTGGTGTCATAATTTTTGCTAAAAAATGGCTCACTTTGTTGTAACTTGCTAATTTAAACAAAGATTAACATGTCTCCTTACTTAATAAATAATTCTCTACCACAAACCCAACCCCTTTTAAAACAACTAAGATGTGCATTAAAGATTAATTCTCAGATTCAAAGTGAAATTTAAAGTAAACTCTTCTTTCTATATCTACCTTCATATATGCATATATGTAATAAACATGAGAAGCAGGATTAAATACATAAAAACAGAACATAGATTTATTTATTTCATTTTTAATCTTCAATGCTGCTTAATCCAACCTTTTTATTGTTCCAATATTGAAAATATTTCAACTGAATTCCTCTTGGTGACAGAAAACTTTACATAATATGTTTTTGCTTTTTTGAACATGAAAACAACAAACTGCATCTTGTAACTTACTTCTAACACCTGTATTAATATTAATATATTAATATTATTATTAATATTAATATATTAATATTATTAATATTATTAAATATTAATAACTTAATACATAATAATATCACTATTGTCTTCCTACTTTCTCAGAGAAGAAAAGAATAATAAATTAGAATATGGTAGGGATTTTAGTGCCAGGGCCACTGGCAGCAGAGAAAGTGATAGTTTATCATTGACAGGGTGACATTGACAAAGGAGATAGGAGTTACAGCTCAGTATATTTATCAGGAGAATAATATGTTCATAACATTGAGACATCAATAAAAATTTCATATATGTTCACTATTTCTTGCTCAAGAAAGTAGAAAAATCTAGTATGTGCTACACAAATTACATATTTAAGAAAATTTCATATTTGTAACAAGTACTTGGAAAAGTATTATCAGATCATTTTTAATATTTGAAAAATCCGCCCATGTGTATACTCCTTTTGCAGTACTCACCACTAATAAAAAATGGCTAATCATAAGATTCTAAAAGCAACACAAAAATGCTTAGAGAAACTATATTTGGCTGCCTGAGAGTTCAGGCTTATTTTGTGAAAACAATACCACAAAGGTAGCTGAAATTGTATTTAAAAGTGAGAGAAGAAGCATAAGTAATGGCATTGTCCTTTGTGGCCACCTTTGTGGTCCATCTCTTAAGACCAAGTGTCCAGGTGTCCATAACAAAACCTCATGGTTTTGAAATTTTGCTTTGGCATGTCCTTAGTGCAGTTTTGTCTATCTCTTCTGTTTTCATTTTTTCACCTTAGCTCAGCACACAGTTGCTGCTACTTTATCAAGTATAGTTAACTTCCTAAAATTAGATCAATAATGGTTTACAAGGATATTTTAATTCTCTTCCATGTCTGGAATCATCCCCAAACTATTCTAATATGCCCTATAGAAATAATTGTGTCTACAAGGAACCATTTGCATCTCTCATTCAAACCTCCAAAACTATGGCTAGATATTGGCAAGTCATTTCCTTTTCTGTTACGTTACAATTCTCCATGTTGTCTAAGCTTTGTATCACCTGTGAACCTCTCTTTCAATCAAAAAATGCCTTCCCTACAGTTAACTATATCCAAAATTCTGATTCATTTTTATTTCTTCCAAACTACTCCTATCAAGAACTTCCTTTCTCTTGTTCCTGATCCATTAGTGAAAACAAACAAACAAACAAACAAAAAAGAACTATCTTTCACCTTAGCTTTACTGAATTATAATGATAAAAATTATATATATTTAATTGTATATGTTTGGAGATAAGTATATATACACACACATTGTGAAATTATCACCATAATTAAGCTAATTAAATATTTATCCCCTCACATAAATACTATTTTCTTTTTTTATTCTTTCCTCTATTTTTTCTTTTAGTGATGATAATACTTAAGATCTACCCTCTTAGCAAATTGCAAGTATACAACAGAGTGCTTTTAATTATAGTCAACATGCTGTACATTAGATCTCCAGAACTTATGCAAAACTAACTTTCTACCCTTTGACCATTGTTTCCCATTTCTCCCTCTACTTGTCCCTGGTAACCATATTCTACTTTCTACTTCTGTGAGTTTGCCTATTTTTTTTTTTTTTTTTTTTTTTTGAGACAGAGTCTCACTCTGTTGCCCTGGCTAGAGTGAGTGCCATGGCGTCAGCCTAGCTCACAACAACCTCAAACTCCTGGGCTCAAGCAATCCTCCTGCCTCAGCCTCCTGAGTAGCTGGGACTACAGGCATGTGCCACCATGCCCAGCTAATTTTTTCTGTATGTATTACTTGCCAATTATTTTCTTCCTATTTATAGTAGAGACGGGGTCTCGCTCTTGCTCAGGCTGGTTTTGAACTCCTGACCTCCAGCAATCTGCCCGCCTCGGCCTCCCAGAGTGCTAGGATTACAGGCGTGAGCCACCGTGCCCGGCCTAGTTTGCCTATTTTTAATTTCACATATAAGTGAGATCATGTAGTATTTGTCTTACTGTATCTTGCTTATTTCACTTAGCATAATGTCCTCCAGATTAATCCATGTTGCTGGAAATTGTGGGTTTTTCTCTTTTAAGGCTGAATACTACTCTATTGTATATACTTACCACATTTTCTGGGGGTTTTTTTTGTGTGTTTGTTTTTAAAATTTTATTTCAAAGCAGAGACCATTATCCTAAGTATTCCAAGAATAGAAAAACAAACATCATATGTATTCTCTATTAAAATAGAACTAACCTATGAGCACACATGTTCAGAGAGAAATGCAAAACTTAGTGGAAATCAAACAGGGGGATAGGGGAAAAGAAGAGGGCCCCAAACCTACCTAACAGGTACAATGAGCATCATTTGAGTGATGGGGACACTTATAGCTATATTTCAATCAATGCAAAAGTGATCCATGTAACCAAAAACATCTGTACCCCCTTGATACTTTGAAATAACCCATTTTCTTTGTCCATTCATCTGTGGACAAAAATTTTGGCTATTTCCTTGTCTTGACTACTGCCAGTAACATAACAATGAACATGTGAGTGCAGATATAGTGACTTTTGTGTCTCCATACTCCCAATTTCTCTCCAAATACTTTCGTAAAACACAGACCAATAGCTGTAAAAAGATGGCTTCTAACTTCCCACAGAATCAAAATGACTAAATCTGATGTTCAAGTCTTTTTCCAACCTGAAACATATTAGGTTTTCTGGTTGATGGAAATCATGAGAGTAAGCACTTTAGCATGAGTACCACTTAAAATTTTTATAAATTATATGCCTTTTCCCAATTTATTCAAATATACTTTTGTGCAATTTTAACTAACATAATGTTGTTAAGCATTTTTTTACACATTCTTTCAAGTTTCAAACATTATATTCACAAAAGCGTGTTGTTTTCTCATTAGTATCTTTTTTTGTTTCATGATCCAATCCAGGGTATCATATTCCATTGGCTGTTGTGTTTTTAGCCTACTCTGATCTTTGACAGTTACTTAGTCTTTTTCCTGTGACCTTGATACCTTTTGAAGTGTGGTAGGCAGTTTTTTGTAGAAGATCCCTTAATTTCATTTTAGGTGATACACACACACACACACACACACACACACACACACACACACACATATTAACTCAATAGTCTGATGTTTTGGGTGTAGGGTAGAATATCACAGTGGTTAAGGGTTCTTCTCATCACATCACATTACTAAAGATGTGTAATGTCTACATGACAATTATGATGTTAACCTAGATTACTTGGTTAAGGTAGGTTTAGCCATGTCTCTCCACTATGAATTTCCTATTTTTCCCATCTCACAGTTGATTCTTTTTGAATGCTTCACTAAATCTAGAATGCCCACAAATGAGGATGAAATTTAAACTCCACTTCATGAGAGTATCTATGTAAGCTTTTGGACATTGTTTTGAAAGGGAGATAATCTCTTCTCCACTGCTTGCCTACTTATTTATCATATCAGTATGGACTCATGTTTATTAAATTTATGATGATGAATTATAATCCAGCACATTATTTATTACTGGAATTGTTTGGCCATTGAGAAATCTTATAATTTTTTGTTCTGTTTCCTTGATATACCCCCTTCACTCTGTGTGTGTGTGTTTTATTTGATCACTTTCTTACTTTCTGAAACTACAAACATTCTACTCTTAGTTTTTATTTTTCTTTCCCAAGCCCTAGAATCAGCCAGTTCTCTGATATAGCTCTGGTTCTTTGAATCAGAAAATTATCTTTAAAAACAGCAGAAAAAGTGTTCTTAATCTCTTGGAGTATCATTACTTGTAGGTCTTCCAGAAAATAGAACTAGGCAAAATTATATGTATATCCTAATACATTTGTATACATATAATTATTTCTATATGCAACTATATATTTTTTAAGATATTTAATTTATTTTTATATTTTTAAAAGTGCCTCTGATAAAATGTAGTAACTATAAGCCAGACTTCTTGCTTCTAAACAGATTTTATTTAATTTATTCCTCAAAACAATCCTGTGGGTGGTTTGGAACAGCATCCACATCCAATAGCATGTGGGTACTATTCTTATGTCCATTTTGTACATAAGAAAAGTTAGTTAAAAAAGATTAAAGTACACTAATAAGCTAGTAGTCTCTTCCAGTCAAAGGCAGTATGTCAAATTGCAGAGGGGCACAGATATATTCCTTAAAGGTAAAAGGGAAAATTGAACTCTTTCATTTTTATTTCTAAAGAACAATATTTTTAGAAAAGACTCTGGATTTTGGATAAAAATATTTGACTAGAGTGTGAAGATCCTAACTGAATTGCCAGCAAATTCCTTTTGATTGGCAGAAACTACATTAATTATTGTACTGAAAGTTACAAGGCCATGCCTGGGCTCTTAGCTTAATGCTGTGATCAATTAACAATGCCTGCCAAGGACACCAAGGACAAGTAGCAGTGTGTTGTATTTAATAACTCTGTAACAGCCTATTTTCAGTTTTCAATTCTTTGAATTAATCATGTTATTCCTACAACCTAGAATTTAGTTCACTCAACTAATATTTTAAACTCATAGTCTCCACAAAACTATAAATATTATGAAAAAGCAATTATGTTCATCTTTCTCATTTTTGCATCCAAGGTGTCTAGTGTAGCCATGCTACCTAAATGGATTACAAATTATAAAATTCTAAAGATTACATTGTATAGCTCACATTGAAATGTAAACAAACATTGTTAGGTGTTAGGTGAATAATACATATAGCCAAGTTTAAATCGTTGAGACTTAATAAAATGTTCTCAAAGGTCATCTGTGAATTGCTAGTATCCTCACAATTATTTAAATTGAGATGCAAAATGACAGGTGAAAGTTTCCAATACCAAATCTTCTAACATCGGTTGTAGCAATAGTCCTATATAACCTCATTATTGCTGCAACAGTTATAAAGTCAATGGCTTGTAAAGTACATGATGTAATGAATATTCATGTTGCACAGATTGTAATGGAAATGCTTCTGGAACTCCACCTCCTTGCTAATATATTCTGGTCATGTAGTACTCTCTCTGGAATAGTTTTTTTCTTTTAAATCTTTTTTTGCCTTATATTAGTTTATTCATAAATTTACTCAAGCATGGAGATGAATGCTGTAACTCAAACAGATATGATGTGTGACTATGAAGTATTAAGCAGAATCTTTGGCATTAATTGTGAAGTCTTACCTTGTTTTAGAAATATGCTACTTTTTTCTAAGAGACAACAGAAACAGTTTCTATCACATGCAAATGCAGTCATCTATATTACAGAGCAAATAGTGAAAGAGTAAATTATATATTGCATTTCTTTCACCACAGACAGTGACATTTTGTTTATTTTTTTTATATGTTAACCAAAAGCAGCAAGGTCTTAAAAGTTTGAAGATTAAGATGAATTTATTTTTTTATCCAGAAACTTGAAATAAGTTCATGCTTTTTGTTCTGTCTGCAATATGATCAGAAGAAATTGTTATAAATGTATTTGACTTTTCTGATAAATGGTTAAGGATAAATTATTCATGAATATCGATAATGAATAAAAGAATGTTTCACATTAAGATATATTTCTTATCAATGCTTTTACAACTTATTTTCCATTAGGACATTAGAGTGCTGAGAACTATGATGAAGCTAAAAAATAGATGAATTTTGAAAAAATGAAATTATCATTAAAGTAGCTTTCTTTGAGTGATTTTTAAAATTATTTGATATATTATATATATTCCAATATATATGACACTACTATATTGCCTTAATTCCCAGAGAGAGTAAATTTCTATAATGAAAGTATAATTAGCAAGAGTATAAAATCAAATATATTTTCTAATTGCTAAAAAAAGAATAAAATCAATATATGAGTTTAATTAGAAAATTTAGGAGACAAAATGTATTTAAAATATATTTTTATTATTGAGATAATATTGAGAATTAAAGTGTATAACTGATATGTTTATATTAGTGCCATGTTTTGCTTCTACTGAAGCAATTATAAAGGAATATTAAATATAAAACATGTTCCCTGAAATGGCATTGCTATTAGTCAATTATATGGCAACTTAAAATATTAAGATGAAATAGAATGAATATCTGGCAATTGACTATTTAGAGGACTTTTGTGGAATTTCTAAGTGCTTCAAATTTAGTATATCTTGCTTTTACATCTAGGTATGTAGTCTTGTGTTGTTGTTTGTATATTTATTTTTAATGTGTGCCAGAAAATTCATTGTACTGATTTACTGTGGATAATCTTTTTAGATTCATTTTTGTGAGCTTAGAGGTCAACATTTGGTTGCAGAGTTCCTAGTTACTCTTATTATTATCATTTTTTATAACTAGTAGCAATAAAGAAGGTATGCTCTTTCTCAGCTTATAAATGTCAAATGGGTTGCCATTGGAATGCACATTTTTAGCCATAAATTAAATTCAAGAAATGGTTATAAAATGTTTCAATTAGATGATATTTTTCAACAGCAGGGTATTTGTGTGAAGAATTTTATTTTTACTGTGTCTATTTTAGTTATATAACTTATATAGTATTTATTTAGTTCTTTTATTATTAAGATTTTTATCCTGAGTTTTATGATACATGTCAAAATATAACCCGAAGGTCATAGCATTAGCCTTTCTTTCTCTCTTGCTGAAGTGACCACCCAAGTAATTTTAAAATAGCATTTTTAACAAAAGTTTCTGCTGAAGTGAAACAAAAAGAAGCTCGTGATTACTTTTAAAAATTCTACATTCATCTACGCAAGTTTATTCAAATAACCAGAATCTATTTTTTCAGTCAAAAGGGAGCATATTTAAAACTAGCAGCTCCAAGTCATATAACATAAGACATTCATATAATAACACACTTCTTTTCTCTCTACTTTTTACTTGTCAGTGTTATTTTACAAATATTCCCTCTGAACATCACAATACTTTTATGAGGCAGGGAGACTTATTGTTGTATACATTTTGCTCAAATATGAAATTGAGGCTAAAAGATTTGACCAAATGCCAATTATTTAAACAAAATTGAAGCTCAACTCTCTATGTGTATATTCTAGTAAGCTTTTATGAAAAACACTGAGGTTTCAGATGACTCTATTTTTGTTGTTTGAGTGCAGATAGCTTCGAAGCCCCAACACCCCTCTTTCCTTTCTGTCTCACATCTAGGCAAGCTAATAGGAAATCCCCAGCATGTTGTCCTCTGGAACTGGCAGAGGGAATTTGAGCTGCACCTCACTCCAATCCCACCCCATAATCACAATAAAATCCAAGCCAGTCTCCTTTCCCTTCTCTCCCTCAAGCCAATTTTGGATCAGGTTTAGAGCGTTACTTTTACTTATAATCTTCATTATGTGAGTAAAAATGTTTCATACCTGCTTGGTTCATATCATTCTCTATATTTAATCAAATTTTGGATATGTGGGGGCATATATCTCACCTTTGCCAAATAGCCATAAAACAGACATAGACTTAAGTGTCTGTATATTTTTTATAAAACTGCCCCTTCCAAATCTCTGCAAATTAAGCAACCTTACTCTTGCTTGCTTGCCTGTACATCTCTTGCCTATATTTGCACTGTTATTTTCTCTTCAAGATTCTTCCTTCTGAAATTGTTTCTCCCCACCCTATCTTCCTTTCATGCCTACAGTCTTTCCCTGTCTTGTTTTAGAAAATGTGTGACAATATACATTTCTTGGTCTTCTTACAGCATGAAAAATTGTTACACAGGAACATATGGATTTGCATTTTTTAAATTAATTATTCTCATGGAGCAGGGCTTGTCAAACTTTATAAAGAACCAGTTAGTGAATATTTTAGGCTCATGGGCCATATCGTCTCTGTCATAACTGTTCAGCTTCACATTTATAACACAAAGGATGGCATAGACAATACATAAAAAGTGGAAGGTGTGGTTGTGTTCCAATAAAATTGACTAAAAAACAAACAAGGTGCATACTTGGCCTTTGGGCTTCAATATGCTAACCTTGTATTAAACCACAAGGTTTACTATAAAGAGGCAGCAACCCAAGAAGAGAGCCACCCAAAAAATCTTAACCTCTATAAACTTATTTAATTAGCTTAGGCTTCAACACTTTAGAAAACAAATGAGACAATAGGCTAAATAATAGCAATATAGATTTTTGCGAGTATAGTAAAGACTTTAATCTTGTTCAACACCATATTCCAAAGGATCCATAGAACATACTATACATTCAATAAGTATTTATTAAACAAATGAAGCAAAAGTTCATCATCCACCACAAGAGACATCATATCAATCTTAAAAATATGTATTTAGTATTTAAAATGAAAAAATCAGTAAATCTTCAGTGAAAGTAGCTCAAAATATATCCAACAAAAATATAAATTAATAAGCTTATCTTTCAAATATATTATAACCTTGAGCTGATTCATGAAACAACTGAAAATATAGATGACTGGGAAGTGACATCCTAAATATATAGATCTAGCAACGTAATGTTCTTGTTCAAATAAATATTATCTTTTATAATTCTAAACACATTTATGATTTCTAAGAAAAATTCTCTCATTTTAGCTTGTTTAAAACATCATTTTGTAACTGTAAAAACACGTTCCAGTAAGCAATTCTTAAATAACCAGCTTTGCTAGTTAAATATGTTTAGCTTTGGTTTATGCCCAGTATCACATCCAAGAGATTAAATCTCCAATAAAACAAGCCAAAGACCTCAAAGTGATATTAAGCTAGCTGCTTACTTTGCTTTTGATTGTTACTTTCCTAAAAATTCTCATTTGGATCTAAATCTGATCTCTAAATAAGACTTCATTTTGAAATGAAAACCTGAGGGATTTGGTCATTTTTACAAAGATTTTTGAATCAGAGTAATAACTTTCTTTATCTTTGATCTGAATCTACTTTCTATTTGGCCACAGGAATAAGCAATTTTGCCACAAAAATTCATGGGAATTGTGCCTGCATGTGAGAAAGACAGAGAAAGGTTTCCTATGTAGTAGGTATCCATTTATATTACAGGCAAATATATGTTTATTCTCAATATCCCTGACACTGAAACAGTTAAGAATATAAAGATAAAGGAGACATGTGTGGTTCCTGCTTTCACAAAATTTTGAGTTAGTGATAAATGCAGATAATAGATAGGAAATTACAATATATTAAATGATGAGATACTAGTTTGAGATGCTTAAGTTACTGTGTGTGTAGATATTTCATACACACATATATATGTAATCTTAATTTTTCCTTCCTATTCAATCATTTTCAGATATCCTTGCCTTTGAGAAGAAAGAGGGAAAAAAATAAAACAGAAAAAGCCTTAATATCTTTCTGGCCTTTCATTTTAAAAAGGCTAACCCCTTAGGGAAGTTTAGTATTTTTCTGGCATAAGTTAAGGAAAGATGATTCAGAACACATTACAACAATCTTTGGCAGCAACATCATGCGGATGTAACACCACCTGCTTCACTACCAGAAGCTAACTACCCAGAATATGAGGGAGAAAAGGAAAGTGAAAGATATGTGGCTCTTTTAGATACACTGCCAAAATTACCTGGGGGATATCAAAAGCCTTGAGAGAAAATCAATACATAGATGAATCTGGGGAGATGGGTCCATGGTTAGTTCTTATAGAAAATTTATGTTCCAAAGTCAAGTATAGAAGAACCAAAGAATTGCCACTCACTACCACTGGACAGGAGGTCTGAGATGCTGGACATCTCAGCTACCTCATGTACTCTGCAAATTCCATGGTAGTGTAGAAGTCAGCCTTCCCCAATTAAATAGTCTAAACTTTAGCAAAAGGAGGGAGTCAAACCCAAAAAATTTTCTCCACCATGCTATGTAAAGTAACTAAAATTAAATTGTAAGTCAACTTGTAAAATATTTAGGGTTTCTTGGACAACTGATTTTGAGGCCTGTGATTCATATTTTTTAGAAATATAACAACTTCTAGGATGTATGATATATACAACATATAATTAAAACATAATTAGTATTAGGAAGATTGCCAAGGCTCAGGAACTGTACTTAAGTTTGAGATTCAATAATTGGATCTATGTTGATATTATTAATATAGACTAAAAGTAAGAAAAATGAAGTGCATTTTTAAGGGGGTTATATTTTAGGCAACACCAAGGCATATGAATGTATATGAGATTTAGGTTTGTAAGTGTTTGACACAGAAGTATAACTGAAGCTATGGGATGAAATATCCCAGAAAAGTTGTATAGACCATGGAGAGTTGGAGGCACAGTGCAAGACCCCAAGGAATTTTGGTTGTAAAGGTCTGAGTTGGGGAACAGGGCTCCATAATGGAGATTGTGAGTGAGCAGTCAGAGCTTTCTGGGGGAATTCAGGATGTAGTTTCATCTAAGAAGCCAAATATCAAAGTGCTTTGTACGAGGCACCCTAGGGCCAACAGTTCCAAATGATGGCAAGAGATCAAGTAAGATAAAGAAACAAATGTCTTTTAGATTTAGCTAGAAAGTCATTAGTGACTTAGAAGAAAACAGTTTCAGAGAATCACTTTGTTGATGATTGGTAACAGGAAAAGAAAGCATAGATAATTACCCCCAAGAAATTTAAAATTTTCAGATTTCTGTTATTCCTATTTTGCAAATGTCCTGCAATAAATTAATAGTTATATAAGTTAAATAAAATGACTATAATATGTGGACTATATTGGGACAGCAAAAGAGGAAGACCCTTGTTCCTCTAATTAAGGATAAATGGAAACTAATTGTATCCTGTATGAAGAATCATTCTCTTATATCTGAAGTTACTTTGTGACATGCTGAACACAAAATTTTTATTTCTGTGATTTTTCAATTATATACTATGAAATTTGTATTTTTTTCAGTATATGAATCAGATCATCAGATGGGTCCATGTCTCTGCTTTTTTCTCATCTCCTATAAAAGTCAACAATTCTAGAAAATCTTACAAAGCCCTGAATGATGTAGCCTACCTCATCTCTTATGAATCTCTTACCCATCTCTACTTGAATTTTAAAAAGTTAGTATCTTGATCACACAAGCCATGTTTCAAGTGCTTAATAGCCATCTCTGATTAGTGCCTAACAATTGGACAGAGAACTTCTATCACAAAATAAAGTTATATTGTATTATCTGGACTGAGAACAGTGCCTAGTATAGCGTTAGTGCTTAGGTGGTATTTTTGTTGGATGAAATCACAATTCTTTGTGGTGTGTTATGCCCAGGGTGACTACAACCAGAGGAAATTAGCATCAGCCATTTCCAATAGAAAAATGTTTTCTTTTTTCCTGGTGGAGGTTTGAGTAATAAGAAATATGATACCACCAAAATATATCTGGGCTGTTTGTGCCACAAATAATTGCAACATTTTAATGGTAAGAATTTCAAAAGTATGCCTTCTAAACATTCATAGGAGTAAGTTATTTAGGCCATTGAACAGAAATGTGTTTCTTCTACTCTTCACATTAATGGATACACACACACAGACACACATCCACACACTTTTTGTTTTAAGGAGCCATAAAAGACAGATAGTAGTGGGAGATAAAACTTGCAAATAAGGCTAGAAAAAATTGTAAAAAATTTTCTAGCTGACTAAAGAATACTCCATTTGATTTAGTACATTTCCAAAATGATTTTGAGTCTCACTTTGTAAGACTTAAAGTAAGACAAATTTTGCCTATTTTCAAACTGCCTACATCCTTAGCTACATAAAAGCAGACTCATACAAACTAAGGCATTTTTGCCAAGATTTACATTATCTACAGTTCTGTATATATTCATTTATTCAAATCATCTCTTATCTGGAAGATAATAATCTGTTCCAGATCAGGTACATGGTTGTGCTTTCTTTGTAATAAGCAGTGGCTGTACTGTATTTTCAGACAGTTATGCATTGTACATGGTTGGATTTACATATAAATGGCAGAGTATTACCACAAGTTTTTCTCTTCCTTACTATTAGCTAGCTTGTAATAATTTGTCATAAATATAAAAGAATGAGTGCCACAAACACAAGTGGGAAAATAGTTAATATCTGATACCTTTGTTTCTACCTTTTATTGTGAACATTTTACTTTATAGGAATAAGCCAGGGGTTGTATTGATACTTGGTATGCACATAAAATGATTAAATTATATAATTAATATTCTGAGCTATAGAAGAATAAAATCAAGGCAACATACATCAAATCATTTTAAAATTAAAAGTTCTTAGAACATTGCCCATTCGTTAACTTACTTATTACCTAAAATATATTAGCATACCCAGCTCCATTATATGATGGACATTTAATGTGTTTTTCATTTCTAAAAATGTTATAATTAATATAATTAATTCTAATAACAATAGGAATCAATATAACTTATTTTAGAGATAATCCATTAAATTCTAACATTTGAAATAATGCAAAAATTAGTCCTTTGTGGCAGGGAATTCTGATCCCCTTCACAAAAATGAGCCTGAGAGACTAGAAATATATGTTTTAGATTACATGTCAAGACATGTAATTTTTTTTCTTGCTAAGATTAAATCCAACTCGGGATTTTCAAGTTAATATTCCTGTTATCACAAATTTGACTTAGTTTAGTTTTGCTCCCTACTTAAAAAGTTTTGTATAGGCATCTACATCAAAAGTCCTATTATACCATCTCTTCCCTCTAACACAGTGTGCTCCATATCAGGTCTTTTGTTTCTTCAATACTAAAGGATGGGGGAATTATAAGAAGCAAACTTATGAATGGAAATATGATATGAAAGGTTAAAATAATCTAACTCATGGAAAGCTTTGACCTTAACATATACTGAAATTTTCTGTTATTTACTAATACTATATTGTACAACATTTTCTCTGGGAAAATTCATTTTGTCCTTTATAAGCTGATGAAATAAGATTCATGTTATTACATAATGGCTCATTCCAGAAATGTAGACATATCTGTCTATCAATAGCTTCTTCTATAAATAATGCTATATTTTGCCCTTGTAATCTCATTTAAATGATTGAAAATAAAGCAGATAATGTATTAGTGCTACTAAGAATTTTGAATACAGAAGCACAAATTTTGAGGTAAATCCCAATTTTATTGAACGTAAACAGTTCAATTTGTTGTTTGAATGTAATGGATAAGGAATACATGAAACAAAATTATATTAAAAATTAATATGTATCGATTATCATATTTTGATAATGGTATAATGGGTTGCTTTGAATCAGTCTGATTTCTTTTTTTGTTTTGTTTTTTATTATTTATTTTTGTTTTTACATTAATTATTATGAAACTAACATTTTCCAGTATTTTTTAAAATAATTTTATTTATTTATTTATTTATCTCAAATTCTGTGGGTACAAATATTGTTAGGGTTACATATCTTGCCCCTCCCCCCTCCCCATCCTGCTCTGCCAGAGCTTCAAGCCTGTCCAGTCTTCAAGTGGTATGCCCTGCACCCACCATGAAAGTGTGTACCTTTCCTCTTCTCCTCCCTTCTACCTGTTCACCTCCCATTAACAAAAATATATTTTTTTAGACATTTTGGTTACAGTGTGTTTCTTTGCCTCTCCCTAAAAAGGAATAGAGGTAATCCTTTCCCCCCTACAATGCTCATCACATCCTTAAGCTGTGGGTGTTCCCCCCTCAGATCCCTGTTGAACACTACAATTATTTCAACACCATAGTTTTAGGCTGTCAGTACCAATTTGATGGCGAGTAGATGTGTAGCCCATTTTCCAGGTCTTGTGTCATCTTGCTTTGTATTACAGGCTTAAGCTTAATCCAAGATAGCAAAACTATTCCACACCATTGAGAAGGATGGAACCCTTCCTAACTCATTCTATGAAGCCAATATCACCTTGATACCAAAGCTGGGGGGTGGGTATACACATACTTAATGAGTGAGATGTGAACCGTCTGGGGGATGGTCATGCTGTAGACTCAGACTTGTGGGGGGAGGGGGGAAGGGTATTTGTTGAAACCTTAAGATCTGTACCCCCATCATGTGCCAAAATAAAAAAAAAAAGAAAATTATAGATCAATATCCCTCATGAATATAGATGCAAAAATCCTAAAGAAAATTTTACCAAATAGAATTCGGCAGCACATCAAAAAAATAATTCACCATGACCAAGTGGGGTTTATTCGTGGCATGCAAGGCTGGTTCAACATATGCAAGTTTATAAACGCAATCCACTTTATAAATAAAGCCAAGAACAAAGACCATATGATTCTGTCAATAGATGCAGAAAAAGCATTTGATAAAGTCCAACATACCTTTATGATAAAAACTCTTAACAAAATAGGCATAGACGGCCCATACCTTAAATTTATCAAATCCATCTATGACAAACCAATGGCTAACATCATTCCAAATGGGGAAAATTGAAATCATTCCCACTTCGAACCGGAACTAGACAAGGATGCCTACTTTCTCCCCTCCTATTCAACATAGTACTCGAAGTCTTAGCTATAGTAATCAGGCATGACAGGGTTATTAAGGGCATCCAAGTTGGGTCAGAAGAGATCAAACTCTCACTCTTTGCCAATGGTATGATATTATATCTAGAAAACCCCATGGACTCATCCAAGAGACTCCTAGATCTGATAAATGAATTCAGTAAAGTTTCAGGGTATAAAATCAATATACACAAATCAGAAGCATTCATATATGCCAAAAGCCATCAAGCAGAAACTCAAATCAAAAACGCAATACCCTTTACTATAGCTCCAAAGAAAATTAAATATCTAGGAGTATATCTAACAAGAGATATGAAAGATTTATATAAAGAGAACTATGAAACACTAAAAAAAGAAATTGCAGATGATTTAAACAGATGGAAAAATCTACCATGCTCATGACTAGGAAGAATCAATATTGTTAAAATGTCAATATTACCTAAGGTGATCTACAGAATCAATGCAATTCCCATCAAAATACCACCAGCATTCTTTACAGATCTAGAAAAAATAATCCTTCGCTTTGTATGGAACCAGAGAAAACCAAAGCAATCTTAAGTAAGAAGAACAAACTGGGAGGGATCAGTCTTCCTGACTTTAAGCTGTACCATAAGGCAATAATAGTAAAATATGCCTGGGACTGGCACAAGAACAGAAACATCGATATCTGGAATAGATCTGAGATTCCAGAGATCAAACCATCTGTATAAAGTAACCTAATTTTTGATAAAGCAGACACAAATATACTATGGGGAAAAGATTTTCTCTTCAGTAAATGGTGCTGGGAAAACTGGTTAGCAATATGCAGAAGAGCAAATCAGGACCCCAACCTCTCACCCCTCAGTCTGATTTCTGAGCACAACTAAAAAATTGTGATAACATTAATGACAATAACATCAGCAGCAACAACAAAAAAAATCTGTTAGAAGGTAAAGAGACTTGCATACTAATATCCCAGAGAGAAAATAAAAATAAAACCCGGACATTTGGCTCTACTATCTCATTGAGTCATTTATGAGTTTGAAGGTTAAGAAGAAGCTGAGTAGATCATTCTGCAGTCACACAAGGCTGAAGTGACAGAAGTTATAGTTCAGAACCCGCAAAGATGGAGGAAGTCAGGAATAGATCCCACATGTTCAGGTGGAACTCTGAATGGCTATGTAATTGTATAAATGTGAGGTAGAATGACTGTCACAAGAAATAAAACCCAGCTTCAAATCAGCCCCAAAGTATTCTCTGAATAGGATAAATGTAAAAATAGATAATAAAGCCTAACAAAAATACTGAAAATCAATTAATATTCTCAAAAATTTATTAAATAAGTTATTATAATGGAAATTAGAAAATATTCTGGATTAAGTGATAGTATATATATGATATATAAAAATTATTGGAATATTGATAATGGAGTGCTTAGAGGCTATCTTTATAGCCTTAAAGATATATTAGAAAATTACAATAGTTGAAAAAAGTAATGATCTAAGTACACATCTCAAAATATTCTAAAAATTACAAATTAAATTCAAAGTAAGAAAAATAAAAACAATGATAATGATAATAGAAACAAAAATTAATTAAGAGATTTCAAATATAAAATAGAATCCAGAAAATAGTAGTTGGTTATTAGAAAGGAACTAATAAAAGTGCTAAACTCCTGAAAAGATTGTAAAGATAAAAAAAAGAGGAGTGAAAATAACCAATTATCAAGTTTGAAAAAGGAATATCACTATTTTATAATTAAAAATAATAAAATAGTGTAAAAACTTTTTACTAATAAACAATGATTCTATGAATTTATAAATACCTTAAAATATACAAGTTTCAAAACACACATGAAATATTGAAAAACTGGCATGCACCTTATTAAAAACTTAGAAAAAAATAAAACTCAAAATTCAGATGTCTTCAATATTTAAGAGTACTAATACTTTGAGGAAAAAACAACGTGTGTTTACACAAAGTCTCACTTTGTTGCCCGGGCCAGAGTGCTGTGGCATCAGCCTAGCTCAGAGCAACCTCAAACTCTTGGGCTCAAGTAATCTTTGTGCCCCAGCCTCCCGAGTAGCTGGGACTACAGGCATGTGCCACCATGCCCGGCTAATTTTTTCTATATATTTTTAGTTGGCCAATTAATTTCTTTCTATTTTTTAGTAGAGATGGGGTCTCGCTCTTTCTCAGGCTGGTCTCGAACTCCGGAGCTTTAATGATCCACCCTCCTCGGCCTCCCAGAGTGCTAGGATTACAGGCGTGAGCTACTGCGCCTGGCCATAACACTTATCTTTTAGGAGAAAAAATAAAGAAAAAATACTTCCTAAATTGTGTTCTGAACATAGCACAATTATATCAGCATAACTGACAAAATATTAGTAATATAAAAAAAAGAAATTTTCAGCTAATTCTTGTGAGCATAAATGCAAATATAACCAAAATATTAGCAAGTCAAAACTAGCAATGCATAAAAAGGAAAATAACTCATCACCAACTTGTATTAATATTTCCTCCTGGAATATAAACTTGTATTAACATTTGAAAATTAATGTAGTGAACTGCCTCAACAAAATTTGGAGAAAAATTAAAACCTATAATCATTTCATTAAATGCATAAACTAATAAAATATAGCATCACACAAATATCTAGTTTAACAAAAATAATTTTACAAAATAGGAACAAAAACTAGTAAGGAACAACTACCTCATACCTAGATCAAGATTCAAATTTAATTGTGAAATATTGAAAAATATGCCTCTCAATTCAGAAACAAGCAATGTTGATTATGATTTTTTTGTATTCAATATTTTGCTAGAGGTTGTAATTGAAACAATACAATTAAAAAAAATCAAACATGTAAGTCTGCCAGTTATTAAGCTTTTTTTCTTTTCAGTCCTAAACTTTTATCTGTACTTCATTTTGTAATTCTCAATTTGTGAAAGAGAAAACCACATTCTAATTTGCCAACTGGCTTCCTATATAGGTTGTGCCAATGAGGGGACCTATGAAGAAAATGCAAAACTCGAGGATGAAGAAGAGACTTACTTTCTTCCAATTGCTTCTATGGGCTTTGTGACTTCTTTCTCTTTCTCTGAGTATCATGCTTTATTTTAAATGCTCTTTCAGAGCTTTCAGTCCCTGATTAATTGTGCCCCATATCAGAGACATCAGCAGCAAGTGCAGCAAGCTGTGCTCTTCAGACATCTAGACCCCAGACCCCACACAGCCCTCCTCTGAGCTCAGAGATACTAGAGTGAGCTGACCTGTGCCCCCTACTTAGAAAATTGAGTTACAGTTCCATGAAGTCCCTCCTCTAACTTCTTAGTTTTACTAATTCCATTTCTTCATTTTGTTTCCACAGCTATAGGTATAGTAGATAGGTGCTTCCTGTTTGCTACTTCTATGATATCCCTTAATTTTCTCTTCTTGTCTTTTCAGTTACTTACTTAACAATTTTATGTGTAATTAAAATGTATCAAATATTAAATTATCCATGTTCAAATAAGTAGTGCAATTTCTGTATCTTGATTGGTCCCTGACCGACATATAACTATTGGAACTAAATCAATAAAACCGTTCATATTCACAGGGTTCATGACTGTGTGCATAGAAATCCCACAAGCATCTAGAGAATAACCATGATAATTAATAGGTGAATTTAACAAGGTTTCTGGATACAAAGTAAAAATATAAAAGTCAACAGTTAATAAAAGATATAAATAAAAAATCAAATACCTTGGAACTAATATGAAAAAAATGTGTTCATTCCTGCTCCATAGTGAAAATTATCAAGAGAAAACTTAGAATTTTTAACTAAAGGAAGGGTTATACCACCTTCACGAATTGTAACACTTGACATTATAGTCATATTAGTTTTTCCTATGTTCTTGCCTCTTCTTTAGAATTAGGTTTGTTTGCTATAATATAACCAGGTTTTAAACTATGTGAGCTGTAGGTGATGTGTAGGTGACAGATCCAGTTCTTGGTTATGCATTCATATATTTAACTTAGGTGAAGCATAGGACAATGCCTAAGTTCACATACTCTATTCACATCTGGAAGCTCCCTGGTTGTTTCTTTACAGTGCAGTCCATTAAACAGTTATTTCTACCCTGCGACTTTGCCTAATTATTTACAGGCAGTGATACACAGAATCAGGCTACTGATGCCTTCTCCTCTGTAGACCCAGAGATAATGTTTTATATTTTGTCTCTCATACTCTAACCCAGAGGAATATCTTTCAATTGTGAGGAATAGTCTTTCTCCACTTAAGACAGTCTGTCTAATCAGGAAATACTCTTTTAATATGTTTCTTACATACTCTATTCAACACTCTAAGAAACACATCTGGTCAAAAAATTCTTCTGAGGACAAGGGAGTTCAGAATCAAATATCTGTTAGAATGTAATCACAAAAATTGGAAAAATGCAAGAAGAAAAAATGCAATAAATAAAACTATTATACAGGCAAGTATTTATACACAAATTGTCAATTTTATGGATATGTTTAAACTTTGGGAATTAAAATACACTTTTGTTTTTAATTCTCTCTGAGATATCTTGTCCATGAAAATTAAAGATTGTTAGGATACTGAGAACAATACAGCTTTCATATCTCTTCAAATTGTAGTGACCCTTGGTTGCATTTCTATTCAAAAGGACAAAAATCCTTAAACACAGTTTGGAGAATGTTCTCATTTCTTTCAAATTCAACAACCTTTTAAAAGTAATTTAATAGTTTTATTTTTATTTATTTTATTTCAAGAAAATATGAGAGTACAAACATTTTGGTTGCATTTTGTAACTTTGCCTCTACCTAGCAAGAGTTAGAGGTATGTCCTTCCCCTCCACAATACTCAACACATCCCTCAGATGTGGGTCTACCCCCTCAACTCCCATATCCCTGGTGAACACCACCACTATTTGAACACCATAGTGATAATCAGTCAGTACCAATTTAATGGCGAGTACTTGTGAAGCCCATTTTTCTGATCTTGTGCCACCTCACTTTGGATAATGGGCTTAAGCTTAATCCAGGATAATATAAGCAGTGCTAGCTCACTGTCTTTTCTTAGAATTGAGTAATATTCCACTGTAAACATATACCAAATTTTAATAATCCACTCATGAATTGACAGGCACTTGGGTTGTTTCCACTTCCTTGTGAATTATACTGCCATAAACATTCAGGTGCAGATGTCTTTATAATAGAATGTCTTATGCTCTTTTGGGTAGATGTCTAATAATGCTATTGCTAGATTGAAAGGCATTTCTATTTTTAGCTCTTTGAGATATCTCCAAATTATTTTCCACAAAGGTTGCACTAATGTGCAATTCCACCAACAGTGTAAGAGTGTTCCTGTCTCTCCATATCCTCTCCAGTATTTGTTGTTTTGGAGTTTTTTGATACAGGCCAATTTCACTGGAATTAGGTGATATTTCATTGTTTTGATTTGCATTTCTCTAATGATTAGAGATGTAGAGCATTTTTTTCTGTTTTATTTCATCATATTATGGGGGTACAAATGTTGTTAAGGTTACATATATTGCCCTTGCCACTGCTTCTCCCTCGAGTCAGAACTTTTTTTTATATGTTTGATGGCCATTATTCTGTCTTCTTTGGAAAAGTTTCTGTTCATTTCTGTTGCCCATTTCTTGATGGGGTTGTTTGGTTTTTTCTTGTTAATTCTTTTGAAATGCAGCAACTTTTTATAAGAGAAATAAAATGTCTCAATATGTGATTATGTCTGTAATTAAGGAAAATTTTATTTTAATTAGGGTTCCCAAGATGGAACTCTGTGGGAATTATTTGAAGAATTTGGCATCAGAGATATTAGAAAGGGTAATAAAAGGAGTACAGGTAATTTAAAGAAGCACAAATGCATTACAGAGACCATACGTAAATTAAATATGCTTGATTAATTTACAATACAATTAACATATCACAGTTATTATTAAATAAATTACTCCTTTCTTGGTCAAATTTAGTTTATTAAATTCATGTACTTCAGCATCTTTTTTATTTAATCATTTAGGCAATGAGATTTTTGTACTAACTTCTAAAAAAGAAAACAGAACAAAACAGAAGCAAAACAAAACAAAAGCCAGTACTAGCCAGCTAGGGGAAGAATAGCAATCTTAGAATACTAATGTGTTGCTTTTTTTCCTTTGAAATTTTAAATCTCAATCTTAAACCTCACAAGGGCCTAAAATAAAAGCTTATAAAGGAGCCAGAGTTTTTCCTCATCACTCCTAATGAGCTGACCTGTAGCTTCCAAGATACTATCTAGAGAAACAAAATCTGTTTGTGGAGTCCTGAGTAATATAAAAACCATACACGTATGTTGTTTTGTATGGAGGGAAAAAATAGAATTTACTCCATAATAAGTCCTTTTTTTCTACTTTGTTTCTTCTGCAAAGAAAGACTAAAGAATGCTTTCTTGGCATTTCTTAATTGATCAATAGTCTTTTTCATCTGTATCATCATAAAAGAAGAGAAAATAGGTAGGAAAACATAGCATCTGGGATACATAAGCAACAAAATTAAAAAGTCATATATTCTAAGACAAGAAATCATAACTTCTCCATTGGATACTGTTCAAAGATAAACAGATTTCATGCTTTAACTTCTTCAAATTAGTCTCAAACCAGGTATTATGAATAACATTACTGAAAATTCTTTTCTTAAGCCCTGTTATAAATGAAAGGATTAAATAAAACATCTGTGTGTAGTGTTCTGGGAAAATTGATGTATTTGTAATGTGGTACTCTACATAAGCTATTTTATAATCATGCTATTATGTAAAATATTAAAATATACCATTTGATCTAGCAATCCCACTATTAGGCATCTATCCAAAGGAAAAAAAGAAATTCTATAATACAGACATCTGCACTCAAATGTTTATAGCAGCACAATTCACAATTGCAAAGGTGTGAAAACAACCCAAATGCCCATCAATATATGAGCAGATTAATAAAATGTGGTATATATATACCAGGGAATACTACTCAACTACAAAAGACAATGGTAATCTAGCACCTCTTATATTATCCTCGATAGAGATTGAGCCCATCCTTTGAAGTAAGATATCACAAGGATGGAAAAGCATGCACCACATGTACTCGCCATCAAATTGCTACTAACTGATTAACACTGAGCTGCTCACATGGTAGTGATACTCATTGAGTGCTGGTCAAGTAGAGGGGTAGAGGCGTGGTGAATAAACCCCCAGCTAGTGGAAATAGGTCACACTGTATGGGCGAGGGACACGCTTGTGGCCCTGGTGTGGGTGGGGCAAACACATTTCATGTAACCAAAATGTTTGTACCCCCATAATATCCTGAATTTTCAAAAAACTACTACAAAAAATAATAAAAAAATATTAAAATATGCCTGTATAATAGAATTAAATATCATTTTCTTATAAAATAGCTACTTGTGGGTTCACTTTCTTTATCTCACTAGCTACAAGTCTATAAAAATGAGAATAAGTCAAGCTCAGAATTATAGGGTGTCAGTGTATGCCATCTTAAAGCAATTTCAACAACACAATATCTCTTATCATCACCATAACCTTTTTCAGTGACTGCTCTATCTGCTCTTACTTGTTCCTTATCTTCATGTGCAAAAAAATGTTCCTGAAGAGTTTACATTTAATTGTTTTCTCCTCTTTATTAATTTTACTTAACTTCTCAACACCCTGAAATATAAAAGCTGTAAGTTCTGTCTTGAAAGTGACACTTTGAACTCATTGCCACCATAGCCCTGGGACACATCAATATTTGTGCTATCTTACCTTACTCAGCACATGTCATTTATAACAATTCTTTCCCTCATAAAACTACTCCATTTCTTTTAGTTTTTATAAAACTACATTTCTTGGTTTTCTTTTCTTTTCTTTCTTTCTTTTTTTTTTTTTTTCTGAGACAGAGTCTCACTCTGTTACCCGAGCTAGAGTGCCCTGGCATCAGCCTAGCTCACAGCAACCTCAAACTCCTGGGCTCAAGCAATCCTTCTGCCTCAGCCTCACGAGTAGCTGGGACTAAAGGCATGTGCCACCATGCCCGGCTAATTATACATTATACTGGCTCTCACACTTGCTCTGGTTGGTCTCAAACTCCTGACCTTGAGCGATACTCCCGCCATGGCCTCCCAGAGTGCTAGGATTACAGGCGTGGGCCACCACACCTGACCTTTCTTGGTTTTCTTATTACCTCATTAGCTTCTCCTTTCTTGTTGTTGTTGACTATTTTAATAAGCTACTTTAGACATTAAACGTATTTTTGATCAATGACTATATTCCAGGAACTGAGGATATTTGGTAAATAAAGCAGTCATGGATTCTGCCTTTATGGAGCTTATGCTTTACTTAAGGAGAAAAATAGAAATAAATAATGAAATAAATAAATGTATAAATACAAATTGTAATACAATGTTGTTGATATAATACAATTATAATGACATAGAATAATAGAGAACTTATTTTTGATGATCAGGGAAAGATTCTTTTTTTATTTAAAGGACTGAATAAAGCAGATTTGAAAGATTCAGATATAGGTTCATTGTAGTGGGGTCAGATAGAATGCCATACAAAAGGATAGGCTTTGTAAGGGTTCTGAATTGTAGTCTTAAATTACATTTGGAATCTGATAGGCAAGGGGAATAGTTATGAGATGAGATTTACAGAGATAAGCAGGGATTGATGCTGCAAATTTAATTCACTCTTGTACTATCATAAAGACAATTCTGTCTCTATTTTGATGATCACCAAAATCATACAGAGATAGTCCAGAGTTAACTAAAGACACCTGATCTGAGAATATTACTAATATATTCTGAGCTCGTATGTGTTATTTAAAGGTATGGGGGGAGAGATAACAAAATAATGATATAATGAGTGTAGAAAGAGAAAAGCCTTTGGGTTCTGGAAAATTTATTGAGCTGGAAGTTAAGAAGAAACTGACAAAAGACATGGAAAAGAAGAAAACAGATGGGCAGGAGTAAAATCAGTACAGGGTAGTACCCTAGAAGCCAAGTGAAAAATGTGCATCAAGGATATGAATGTGATAAAACATGTGAAATTCTGATGAGAATTTAATTAAGAAAAATTGTTCATTATTTTTTAAAATAAAACGAAGCCCATTGGAAATCTTAAAATATTTTTTCATGAGCTGAAAGGGAGGGAAAAAGAATTGTGATTAACTATTAATACTTGCATGTGTGTGTGTGTTTGTGCGTTTATGTGTGTATATAGTTACAATTGTAGTTAACCAATTGTGTGTGTGTGTATATTTATATACTATTAAGGCACCTTTTTTTTTTTTTTGTAAAGAGTAGCAGAAAAAATTACCAGTAGATATAAAGGGTAAAGGGCTCAAGAGAACAATATTTTTGATAAGAGAACTAATAAGTACCTTTGTATTCGTATGCAATGATGCACTAGAGAGGGAAAATTAATGATACAGAGACAAACAGGAATGTTACTTGATGATGTTCTAGATGATGAGATCTAGTAGA
The DNA here is from genome assembly GCF_040939455.1 of Microcebus murinus. Taxonomy (NCBI): domain Eukaryota; kingdom Metazoa; phylum Chordata; class Mammalia; order Primates; family Cheirogaleidae; genus Microcebus; species Microcebus murinus. Next base: position 42,523,391 of record NC_134116.1, read on the forward strand.
GGAATAGGAACATAGATATCTCATTTAACACATATAAAGTATTTTTAAAATAGCATATAATAAAGAAAGCCAGCTACTATTCCTATAGTATATTCATTTACTTTCATGACTAAGATTGAATGTACATTGAATTACCAGTTTACCAGTTTTCTAATACACATATAAAGTATTTTTAAATACTTTAAAAACTTTAAATACTTTAAAAACACATATAAAGTATTTTTAAAATAGCATATAATAAAGAAAGTCAGCTACTATTCCTATAGTATATTCATTTACTTTCATGACTAAGATTGAATGTACATTGTATTACCAGTTTACCAGTTTTCTAATACAGTTCACCAAGAAGAGTTAAACTTAACAATAGTAAAAGTAGTGTTCATAGTAGTAATAAGATTTAACTTCTAAATAAGGGGTTTAACAGTGAATACATTAGATCCCATGTTTAACGATATGATATGTATCTCTAGAACAAGAATAAGAAATTTTCCACTCAACTGTCTCTGCTGATATATGTACAGAGTTCCCAATGAATAAATAGACCATTTTCAGATCCTCACTGAGAAATGAAAGTTTTAAAGTCAACTTTAATGCTAATTTAAAGGAATTGATAGGTAGTCATATATAAATATTGAGATATTTCCAATAAAATTTAATGAAATTATTTTTAAGATTAAATTTATTTATATACTTTGACAAATTAATCTATATTTTATTTGGTTTTAGCAAATGAATGGCATATAATGAATGTGTCAGAATACTTATATTATATCCAGTTATTAATTCATTTACATTTTTCTTTACATAGATGTAGTCAATTTATTAAATATTCACATTTTCCAACTAATTTTTGATTATTCTTACTCTATCATCTGTGGATTTCTGAGGAACAGAAGACAAACAAAAAGAATAAGTGATATGTTTAAGTCATTTGACAGTTTACATATCCTTCCAATATAAACGAGTTCATTTCAAGAAGAATCAAAGAAACTGATTGCTCCAATCTGCACAGTTTGTAAGTAACAAAGTAGAAGTTCCAAATCTGGGTGTGAGGATCCCAATTCCCTGTGCTTTCTACACGTGCATACATGACAGGAGTATTCTCAAAGTCTATCTATTACTATAGACTACAAATAAGAGCTGTAAACTCTGGCATCCTAATGCCAGCAGACACTCATGATAAAGGTAGCTTCATGTGGCTGGCTGCTCACCTTGAACTTGTTTATCTCTAATTATGCCAGGCTTGCTGGAATAAGGAAAGAGTGGCAGTCAGTGGCAGAGCAGTATTCTTTCTTTAATAAAAATACATCTTTTTAGTGACTGTGAACCTAATAGGAAAATGTAACATATCCCCAAAGTATTTTAATACATGAGTATTTAATTATAAATCTAAGAATAAGTCTATTGTGTGGCCTAGTATTTTTGAAATTAGAGCATACAGTGACCTTCTAGTTTTTCCAATATCTTTATGTTAACCTCATTTTATTAAAAAAACTCTAGAAGTATTTTCTGAGTATGTAGTTGCGTTTTGCCCAAATACAAAGACAGAACATTTGATAGGCACAGCCGTTACAGCAGTATCAATTTTTATTTTAATTAGGATAAATGCTTCTAAAAGATAATCTTTCTCCTTTAAGTTATAAAAAGAAAATTCCATGATTATGTTATGTGTACTAAACAAGGGAAATTTAATGGAATTAAAATGAATGGTTCCTGATTTCAATGATTTCACTATGTAATTAAGAAGATAAAAATTTTGTATATAATTATAAAAACCACAAGACAGTTTATAATAAAATTCTAACAAGTTATATCAGAGCCTTAAGTGTTTTAAGGAGTAAGAGACAAGAGAGCCAGAGCAATCACAGAAGTGCTAGCTGAGGCCAAGGAACATGACCTTGACTACTTCTGTATAACCGGAGTAGATTTATACAGGATTAAATTTTGAATCAGTCCTGGTCATCTCTGTTAAGATAAGAGGAAACCATGAGAAAAGCCAAATATATATTTACTTTTCCCAACACTTAACTGCGTTGGCGAACCCTGGTTACCATTACAACCAATATTTGAAGGTAATTCATATTTGTGAGGATTATAACTAAAAATATCAATAAAAACATTCAACAGTAATTGAACAGCTTAAAATTGACATCTACCTACCCAGAGTAAAGGACAAACTATTTACATGTAACTAAGTAAATATATGTATTATGGATTTTTTGAAATCAAGGACCAAACTTATTTTCAAACTGCCTTATTCAAATGTGCAGAAGAAAGTTAATAACACCTAATCAGAAACATATCTGTAATGTAGTTTAGGGCTTTTAAAGTGCCCCGGGCATGTGATTGTTGGACCAAGATTTGGAAAATCTAAATTTGAGGCAGATAGTCTGAGGACAATGATAAATCATTTTGGAAAGACAAAATTGTTTTCTTAAAAATGATAATCATGACATATACATTTGAGGTGTCAAAACACCTTTGCTGCTGTGAAAATCATAGAGATGACATTTGTGAATCTGCTACAATTTGTAGCACACATGCAGCACACCCTGAGCTGGTGTTAGTTGCTCCTCTTCCTTACATTTACTGCAGATTTTTTCTTCTTACTTATAACAACAAACCTATATTTGGCATTTAATGTGTTATTGTGTCTTTATATATTAGATACATCTTTATAAACAACTGTTTATACACTATGACAATTGACATTTTAACACATTGCTTGTGAGTAATTTTATGTTACTGCTTAATGATTTGTATTACAAATTGAGGCCTTTTAAATGAAATCAGGTCCAATCCTGTTTCACATCACCTGATTATTACCATATCATAATGAATTATATATAATTGATTACTATATATACCTTTATACAAAAATGTATATATTACTATATATACCACTATACAGTAGTAGAATTATGTACTTTTTATGTCCATTATCCTACCATTCCTTCTAGTTCTTGGTAATTATACTATTTTTTAATCAAATTCACATATTTATTTAAAATAATGTTTATTATATTTTATCTTTCATTGCATTAATTGTAATGAGGATATTTTTTTTTACTTTTTGCCTTCTCTGTATTCCCAAGATCAGGAATCTATTTTTGTCAGTGTGGACTCACACTGACTCAGGAGTTAAGAATTGTCTCCTAGGGTACTTCAGAAAACAGTTCGGATGCAGTCTAAGGCTATCTTGTCAAGTATTACAGCAGGAAGGATGTCAGGTCTTTATGAGGATGCCAAGAGAAGATCTCTTTACTCAGAAATCTCTTAATTGTCTTTTCATGTTAATTTGGGGCGAACTCAGGACATTTGTTTTTATCTTTGAGGCTCAGGGAGACTGGGTCTACCCTTACATGTTTCTATACATCTTTCTTTCTTGGACCACGGATCCATGTGTGACAAGATCTTTCTAAGTCATGTTGTTGCAATACCAGTAATAGGAATGCCCCATGCTGGATACCAGACTTTTGTTCTATATAGAGGGAAGAAAGTCATGTAACAACAGTCTAGTTGACTCTCCCCATGTCTTATCAACTTGCTGGAATTTGTGACTTCTTGGCCTAGAAGCATTGAATGGATTAAATGTCTATCATGATAAAACTCTCCAAAGACCATCAATTTAATGTGATATATCATATGTGTAAGAATAGTTTTACAAATCATATGAATAGTGACATGATATATTATTTGAATTGTTGCTATCTCAACTATTATAAAAACATGCAAAAGGTAGTATGATATGCATGCCAATGAAATTTGTAGTTCTCTGAGTAACTATATAAAATATAATAAAATGGTAAAAGTAAAGTCTTGGTCATTTGATATGAATGAGAATTAAATGATCAGAATTCCCCCAAATTCCTAAAGAATAAATTAGAATTTTATTTAAAGAAAAAAATTTAACTACATAGTTAAGTTCAAGTAATACAGACAGACAACATTGTTGAGAAAATTCAGCCTAACCCAAGTCTGCACAAGCATAGCCCTCAATAGAACATACCTTTTAAAGCTCTTGAGTTTAAATTCTGGCTCTGTGAATCATTACTTTAATATTATAAGATAGCATTCAGAAGCCTTGTATACTGTATGTAAAATGAGAATAGTTCTTGCCTCACAGAAGGCACTATATGTTAGTATAATATAGAGCACAGGGTCTGCCCCACGCTAATAATTCAGTAATTGATAGCTAACTTCACCCTAAGTCATCAATAAACATTTAAACTTGCAGTTTATTTTTCAAATGTAAGAACAAATTTTATAAAATTGTGATTTGAAAAACAAACAAGCAGTGATTTAATGCAGAACACTTTTAGCAGCCTCAGAGAAATAGATCTTATTCTCCTACTCACTTCTGATACTGTGTGCAAAGGGGAGAAATATAAATAAGTACATTCAGGATTCTCTAAAATGCAATTATTCTCTAGAAATTAAAACCTAACAGATGCGTGAGATAGATGATGATAAACTGATTTAACTGTTGCTATTAAGTGTCAGATTATCATAAATGAAGACATTAAGTTGAGTTTAATAGTTAAAATAATCAAATCAGTACTTCTTTTTTATCATCAACATATTACACATGAAAAAAAATCATAGAGAAGTCCCTGTTGTAGTATAAGAAGAATAAGAGAAATAAAATTGCTGACAGTAGGTTCTTAATGGAAAACTCTTGCAAATATTGCTTCACCTCCATATACTTCATGCACTAATTAGTTTTTTATGTCTGTGCTATGGAAAGAGTTTTTGCTATTTAATTATTATGAAACTTTCATGTGTTCATAAAAACTACTGAAAAGCCACTTATTCTGTATTATCCACCTTATTATAATATGTTTATTTTATGCAATATGATACTCTCCTGAATAAAACTTAATAATTTTCAGAACGTTTAGTACACCATCTGGGCTTCAAAAAATGACAACATTTTTGCCTGAGTTTTAATGGGAAATAATGCAAACTTTTGAAAAGGTCTCTAGAGAATCCAACCTGTAAAAAGATTTGGTAAATAACCACATCTAGAAAATTGTGCTTTAAAAGGGAGAATTAACTCTAACCTTCTCCAAATTAAGTTCTCTACTTTTTTTCCACTTTTCTACTTTACAATATAGATAATCTTGAGCCAGGCATAGTGGTGTGCACCTATAGTTCTATCTATATACTTGGGAGGCAAAGGCAGCAGGATCCTCTGAGTTCAGGAGTTCAAGGTTGCAGTGAGGTATGATCACATCACTGCGCTTCAGCCTTGGTGACAGAGTGTGAGACCTTGTCTCAAAAGAAAAACAAATACACATATATATGTAGAGAGAGAGAGGGAGGTATCTTTTAAACTTTGACTTTTTCTTAAATAAATGACTATTATTCCAGTATTAATTCATTCCATATTTTTATATAAATGCATACTGACAAATACCCATTTGAATATTACATTTTTATGAGAGTTCCAAATAACAATTTTATTTAATTAAATTTTTGAAGTCAGTGTTGAATATATTTTGGAGGAATTGAAAAAATGTTTTATTTCTCAATTGATTATCTCCTCAATGGAACAATTGTGTTTAATTTTTATCACAATACATGCTATCTAAGAGTGGTGGGGACATCAAGATATTCAGGATAATATATGAAGAAATCATAAAAGTAATTTAATAAAATTTTCAACACTTAAACTGAAATGTTTGACTTGATGCAAAATGAGAAACAGATGATGCTGGGCATCTGAAAAAATATGAAATGATAAAGGAAATAATTATAACAAAGAAGCTTAAAAGCCAAGCAAAACAGCTTGACCAAGTAATGCACTGTTTTGTTAATATGCATTTTCATATTTGGTAAATGCTAACTTTGGCAAATAAATTCTACTGGTTAATGATTATTTTTGTAATAGAACCAGAAATTGAACCACAGTCTCTGGAGGCATAAATAAACACTGACTTGTCTTCCATAACATCATAAATAGTTGACATAAATTTACAATTGTTTTCACAAATTAATAATTGTTAATGATTAAATGATAGTATAAGGAAAGAAGAATAAATATTAGAGTTGATACTCTTTGTGGAGCTGAATGAAATAAACTGTAAAATGTAAAATATTATTGGATTCTAAGAGTTAACCTAAAGCAATTATTTTTAAAAATACCTCCTAAGAATATCTTCTATTTCTTTCTTTTTATTTTTTTTTATTTCAGCATATTATGAAGTACAAATGTTAAGGTTACCTATATTGCCCAAGCCCCTCCCCCCCTTTGAATCAGAGCTTCAAACGTGACCATCCCCCAAAGGTGGCACATCTCACTCATTATGTTTGTATATACCCATCCCCTCCTCCCCCTCCCACCTGCCTGACACCCGATAAATATTATTCCTATATGTCCACTTAGGAGTTGATCCATTAATGCCAATTTGCTGGTGAGTACATGTGGTGCTTCTTTTTCTATTCTTAAGATACTTCACTTAGTAGAATAGGCTCCAGCTCTATCCAGGAAAATACAGAGGTGCTATATCACTAGTGCTATATCACTAGACGTGGTGAGCATTGTAGAGGGGGAAAGGGCACATCTCAAAACATGGTTGGGATATGGCAAAGTCATAACATGTAACCAAAATGTTTGTATCCCCATAATATTCTGAAATTAAAAAAATAAATTAAAAAAATAAAAAACCAAAAGCTTTGAACTATCTACAACAGACTGGTAGTCTGAAGCCAAGAAAAATACATTAGTAGGAAAAAGAAAGAGAAACAAGAAGAGAGAAAAAAAAAAAGCAAATAGAAGGAAGGAGTTATATTTAAGGTTAAGACAAAACCTTAGAGGAATAAATTTATTGCAAGACTAATGGTTATATATTTATAATTGAGCCAAAGCTATTAGATCATTTTAGATTAAGTAAAATTGAACTTGGTCATAAAGACTTAACTGAAGAGAGGAAAACAATTATGAAAAATTGTCAGTATGTTACAAATTGATAAATCTACAATATCATAGTTAAAAAGGCAGTTGGAAGTTGGAATTCTATCTTAACATCATAAAATATTGCTACATCAAAATTAAAATAATTAAATATATAATTTAATAGGATGTTTTATGTATAAAATTCCAAAATTCTAGAATACATCAAGGAATAAAATTTTAAGAAATAATAAATTTTAGAAAAACATAAAATTCAGAAAATCCATTTACTCTTTTGGTAATTTTTTAAAAAGTTTATTACTATCCATTATTAATGGCATAGAACTTCGGTTGAGATTTCAAAACACTTATATTCCAAAGAAATCTATTTTAATATCCATCTACATAAAATTATAATCCTGTAAATTTAATTGGATCAATAACTTAAAAAGACAAATGTCCAGTTTTCCAGCACCATTTATTGAAAAGGCATTCTTTTCCCCAGTGTATGTTTTTGTTTGCTTTGTAAAAGATTAGATGGCTATATGAGGACTGGATAGTTACTTCTAGAAGGCTAAAGCAGGATCCCCACTTTTCACCTCTCACAAAAATCTACTCACACTAGATAACAAACTTAAACCTAAGGTATGAAACTACTAGAATTCTAGAGGAAAATTTTGGAAACACTGTCCTAGACATTGGCCTAAGCAAAGAATGTATGAAGAAGACCCCAAAGACAATCACAGCAGCAACAAAAGTAAATAAATGGGACATGATCAAACTAAAAAGCTTCTGCACAGCCAAAGAAATAGTCATGAAAGTATAAACAGACAACCTACAGAATGGGAGAAAATTTCACATCCTACACATCTGATAAGGGGCTAATAACTATAATCTACTTAGAACTCACGAAAATCAGCTAGAAAAAAATCAAACGACCCTATCAAAAAGCGGGCAAAGGACATAAACAGAAACTTTTCTGAAGAAGACAGAATAATGGCTAACAAACATATGAAAAAATGCTCAATATCTCTAAACATCAGGGAAATGCAAATCAAAGCTACAATGAGATATCACTTATTTCCAGTAAGAATGGCCTTTATCAAAACATCCCAAAACAATAGATGTTGGCATGGATTCTGAGAGATAGGAACACTCCTACACTGCTGATGGGACTGCAAACTAGTCCAACCTCTATGGAAAGCAATATGGAGATATCTTAAAGCAATACAAGTAGATCTACCATTTGATCCAGCAATCCCATTACTGGGCATCTACCCCAAAGATCAAATGAGACTCTATGAAAAAGACACCTGCACTCGAATTTTTATAGCAGCACAATGCATAATTGCAAAGCTTTGGAAACAACCCAAGTGCTCATCAATTCATGAGTGGATCAATAAAATGTGGTATATGTATACCATGGAGTACTATTCGGCTCTAAGAAACAACAGTGATATAGCACCTCTTGTATTTTCCTGGATAGAACTGGAACCTATACTACTAAGTGAAGTATCCCAAGAATGGAAAAACAAGCACCACATATACTCACCAGCAAACTGGTATTAACTGAGCAACACCTAAGTGGACACATAGGAACTACATTAATTGGGTATTGAGAGGGCCAGGAGGGGGAAGGGGGTGGGTTTATACATACATAATGAGTGAGATGTGCACCATCTGGGGGATGGTCATGCTTGAAGCTCAGACTTGTGGGGAGTGGGGGGCAAAGACACTATTTGAAACCTTAAAATTTGTACCCCCATAATATGCTGAAATAAAAAAAAATAACAAATGTCCAACATTTTCTTATAAGTTTGAGGAGCATCAATTATTAATGTAATACTATTAATATAATTCTTTCTCAAACCCTTTTAAAAATTATATTTATTGGTCAGACATTATCCAAAATAGAATTTCATTTTGTGTTAACTAGGCCTACTGTAAAACTAAAGGGAAGAAATCAATTATCCCCATATGGGATAAATTGAAAATTTTAAATTGAAATTGAAAATTTAAAAAATAGTATTATTTTCTTATACACAGTCACTTGTTCTGTCACTCTTTTGTTTTATTACTCCCTTATTCTAACCCGCTCTTCTCTTTCCAACACATGCATGCTACTACACACACAAACTCATACTTGTAAATTTCATAAAACAAAGTTGATGATAACAAGAATTTGTTATAAATTGAGTATATCCTAGATATTATCAAGAGGTTTCATTAATGCACAAAACTTGAAAAATTCTATTATCATATTTTAATTCTGTAAGGTCCCCACTGAATTTTGGTAATTATATAGCTATATATCTATTATAAGAAAGTTGAAGATTTAAGTAAAAACCTATGCCATTTATCAGTAACAAAGAAGGAAAGGGAAATTATCTAATATTTAACATAGCATAGTCACATACCTTAAAATTATCTTATGGTCAATTCTCTATGCATTAGTTTCTCAAAATAGACTATATTTTTAGTACTTAACACTTAATATCATATTTCCTAATGATAAGACATTGATTGCAGACAAACTTTCACAACTTGAGTTCTGCCAAAAGATTTATCATGTCTTCTGTAGACAAAGCTATTGTTACCTGCTGAAAAAATTCAGAATGTACATAGGGATGTAGTTCACTTTCATTTATCACATTTTTTCTTATGAAATAAACACACATATATGTTGTGTTGAAGGATAACATACATATAGAAAAAGTCATGATGATTTTTACAGAGAACACACACATATAACCAGCACGGTGATGAAGCTAAATATAGAACCCTAGCAGCATCCCCGAAGACCCCCAGCTCCAAGGAGACATTTAGTTACTACCCATTCAAATGTAACCACTTCTATAACTTCTAAACCAAAAATTCATTTTGCTTGGTTTTAAAATTTGTATTAATAAAGTCACATAGTAACTTTATTTTGTGATTGTATAATTTTGCTCAACTGTATGTTTATAAGAACCATCAATTTTATTTGTTATAGTTGTGACTATGGGCATACTAATTCTTCCTAAACTCAGATAAAAATTTTGCAATAATTTTATATTGTCATGTTGTATTTTGTAGTCTTTTTAAAAATAGTGCATACTAAAAACAGGATGCTCTTTCTGTTCCTTTTTTGTTAAGGATTTTTAAAAAACTATTAATGGATATTAGATGTTAAAAGTTTATTCTTCATATATTGTGATAATTTTTTCTTACCTTACTTCTCTTACATAGTAAGTTAAACTGATTCGTTTTTGATATTTAACTGCACTTATATCCATAAAATAAATCTCACTTTCTTATATTTTTGTATATTACTGGACTTATTCAATTTTCTTTTTTTTAAGATTTTGCAATTATTTATGTGAGAAGGATTTTTCCTTGTTATACTGTTACCAGATATCTTTGCCTTAAGAAGAATTCCTTGCTTTTTTGAAAAAGTTTGTGTTTGAAAAACTTTTAGTTCTTTCATACACAATTAGAAATACTTATCAGAAAACCCAGTGAAAATGAATTTTTATTTGTTTGTGGAAATAAAGTATATGCATAATTTAATTAATTATCATGCTTACTTTCTACTTCATCAATTTCTACTTATAGCTTGAAAATATTTCTATCTACTTTCTTTGGTTTAATTTGTTTTACTTCATTTTTTTCTCTTTCATATTTCTTTCTTTTTTCTCTTTAAAATTGAAATGTAGACTACTGACATTCATCATTTATAATTTCTTGTTTTGTAATGTATGTTTTAGGTTACAAATTGTTACTCTAAGAAAGCATTTAGCTGTAATCTACAAATGTTGGTACATTGTATAATGATGTACAATATGTATAATATGTACAACATGTATAATAATTATTTGATCTAAGATATCATCCAATTTCTAATGAAAGTATTTTTCTTATTTTCTTACCAGTTGTGTACCTTACAGTTATGTTTGCTTATTATTAATTGTCACTTAATTCCAGTTTGAACAAAGAACATATTTTGAATGATTTCAATCATTTGAAATGAGTCAGTGTTTGTGAATATGACAGAAGTCATATGCAATTTACGTTTCTAAATATTCCATATACACATAAAAAGAATGTACATTCTGACACTTGGTGTAGTGTTATGTGTGTGTGTGTGTATGCATATACACACAAAAAATATAAGCACACATGTATAATGTATGTGTATATAGTGTGTGGATTTAACAGATTCAGAAAAGCAAAAGGAATAGTGACTATGAAGAATAGGTTTTCAGGAAATATCAAAACTTAAGCATAGAAACATGAAAGAATAGAAGAAAGTAGGCAAGAACATAAGAGATATAAGAAAAATGATTAAAATCTGTATGTTTAATTCCAGATATGTAGTCCCAGAATGAAAGGCTAGAACTAATTAATTAGAAGAAATATTTGAAAAGATAATGAGGGATGGAGTGAGCATTGTGGAGGGGAAGGACATACCTCTAACCCTTGCTAAGGAGAGGCAAAGATATAAAATGTAACCAAAAGGTTTGTACTCTCATACTTTCCTGAAATAAAAACAATAACAACAACAACAACAACAAAAATGATTAAAGACTTTAACCCACATAATTGCAAATATCTGTTGACTCCAAGCAGTATAAATATATACAAAGAACAAATACAATATTTTAACATTGTAAAGTTAACAATGACTTTATAAAGTTTATAAAGACCACATAAAACCATATCTGGGAGTGAACAAGAATTACTGATCAAAAGGTACAAAGTTGCAGACAGACAGGAGGAATAGGTTTTGAGATCTATGGCACAATAAGGTGACCATAGTCAATAAGAATGTATTAGATATTTCAAAATAACTAAGAGTAAATTTCAAATATCTCACCATAAAAAATGGTAGGTAAGCATGATGCTGGATATGTTAAGTAGCTTGATTTAATAATGCCACATTGCATACACATATTAAAATATCAAATTATATTGCACAAATGTATACAATTACTTTGTCAATCAAAAGTAATGTTAATAATAAATATAATAACAGAGGTGATAAAAACTCTTAAATTATTCAGAGAAAAATAACATATTATTATACTTTAAAAGAATAACAAAATAGATTGCCAACTGACCTCTCCCTAGTTTCCTCTAAAATCCATTTTTGTATTTAATTTCAATTTTTTACCATCTATATTGAAATGCAAAAACATACATTTAAATATTGTTGACAATGTATTTTTATTTTTTGTAACAAACCAGTTATAAAACAAAAGATATACTTCAGGTAAAATGAAAATTTATGTCAAATCTTACTGGTTTCCTTTTCCCAATTAACCACCTACATTTGTGCAACTTGTCTTTTTATTTATCTATAGTATCCCAAGGCTCAAAAGGTAATTGAATCTATATTTCTAAATCTACATGAATTTTCTTAATTATTTAAATGGGTTCAATTTATAACTCTTACTGGCAAATCTATTTTTAATATAAATTATATTCCATAGGAACTATATGAGACTTAATCACATGAAATTACTCATCTTAAAAATCCAACCAAAACACAAGCATATGGGAACATATAGGTGCACCCAGACAGGTGCACACACAAGCGGCAGAGGAAACACTAAATTGAGAGAGTTGAGAGAACAATGTTCTATTTCTCATTCTGCCATTAAATATTTACATGAATCAATAGAGAAGGGTCTAATTTGATTTCTAGGGAATACATTTCTTTCAAATATTACAAGAGAAGGAGGAATCGGTCTCTAAAATTTTTGTTTTATTTTCTAGCTCAAATGGGCTATATTTTGCAGGCTTCACATTCAAAAACTAAGATATAATTACAGTGTATTATGTTGAATTGGATGATATCAGTAAGCTATACACCAATTTTCATATAAGGTTGGTTTGCTTCCTCCTATATATTGAGCTGGTAGAACAAAGGGCAATACATTGTACATTTTAGCTCCTAATAAAAACAAGAGAGATTTACTAAATACTACTATTGTTGAAAACTATTAATACATTGAATCTGATTACATCAGGGTTTTAGTTTGACTTTTATCTATGGGGACAAGAGCTGACCTGATGATCTCATTGCTGGAGAAAGCTAGGTTAGGGAAGGACATTAAGGTCCTTTTTCTCCTACATGATCTACTTACTAACCACGCATTTGTAAGAAGAATGGGCAACTGTGAACTTTTTGGTGAATCCTTTCCACCCTTACAATATAAAACATTTATTAATGTGAAAGTAATAATATAAATATAATTTATGAATATACTAATAATGATTAGTCTTTTTCATACTTTAACCTTAAACTATAGCTAAAACATTTCCAACATAATTTTTGCTGAGGAATAGGCATATATATTACAATTTGAAAGTTAGAGTTCTAAACTCTTCTATCATTTAAGCCAATTCGCAAAAAGTTTTCTTACACAATTTATAACAGATAGAAATATATCTTTTTGAAAATGTGTTTGTTTAGTATTCTAATTTTACTGCTTAAGGCTTACTTGCAGGGTTGACTGTGTTTGTGTGGCATTATGTTGGCTCCAGAAAAGACCTCTTACCTCTAAGTATGCCCTTTTTCTCTGCTTGTGGGATATCCTTCACTCTGCAACGAGGGAGAAATATTAAAGTATATCACTGGTAAAGTGCCTTGTCTTAAAGTCAGGTTACATAATATGTAACGATCAATATAAAGGTTGGCGAAACAAAGGCTTTTAAACCTTTGTAAAGTCTAAAATCATTAATAAAATAATTGCCTTCCAGCCCCAGTCCTAGATATAGCTTGAAGAATTGTTTGTGCTCTCACTCTCTCCTCTTCTCCCCTCTCTTCTTTTTTTATGTCTTTCTCTGAGTATTTATTTTTTATTCTTTTATTTTTTTTTTACATTTCTGCATAATCACTTCATTATGCTTCATTGGTTAGTATCACAATGAACTCCATTGCCAATGCCCAAATAACAATTTAGTTACTCCAGACAAGACCACCAAGAATATATGTGGTTGAACAAATCGGGCTAATTGTTGCAAGAGCAAGAACACATACCATAGGGTAGATCAGTAAGAAGGAATTAGAAAAGACCTATTACAGGACTAGGGCTATGTTATGTCATTTTAGAATTAAATTAAGGAAGTGAGGCTTTGCTCTGATTGGATGTTTTCAGGAAGCAGGGGTATTTGATTATTAATCTTATGTAGGAGGAAGGAAGATTGGACTGAGGCAAAGCTTTAACTAGTAATGAAGCAGCATGCATTCCAATTAGCTAAGACAGGAATAATTTGGTCATTTTTGTGCCTTGGACATTGCTCATGTTTTGTATGTTCAGACAAGATTATGAAGCAGTCTTGATGGTTTTGTTTCAGTCCAACATGGCTACAGAGTCATATTTTCTGATGCTGATATTCAATGAAAAGGCTGTGTTTAAAAGGAGAACACCATAGTTTATCTGAGTATACAAGACTAGCTTTCAGGTAATATTCTTCTGTTTATCGCTACTAAGCTGTAAATCTTAAACACTCCCTCCATCCAGATGATGGTTAAAAATATGTACTTTTGAATTATACTGTTTGGGTTTGATTAAATACCAATTTTGTCATTTACTAACCATATTTAAGAATGCTTATTTAACTGTTCTGTACTTTATCCTCTTTAACTGAAAATTGGACATAATAATAGTAGCTTCCTCATAGAATTATTGTGAAGGTTACATTATTTACTATATGTGAAGTTGTTGTGACAGTGCTTAGCACTTAGTAACACTCTGAAAATGTCAGCTAGTATTATTTCATCATTTTTCCTCTTCATAAGGAAGCATTAGAACTCCCAAAGAAATGCTTATATCATGTTCAAATTCTGTACATCACTATTATCTCTACAAACTGTCGGTATACCCAATCCCAGATGCTTCAAAACCCTCAAGTAACCCTGTTGACTAGTTCCTGTAGGTGGCTCTCTTTCATCATTGAGAGTCACCACTTACCCTCAATATCCTGTTAAGGTCCACAAAGACTGATAGGCATCTGCCAATGAGAGAGAGTACAATTAACTCCCACCAATCTTATACCATCCTATCTTTCCTCCCTAATCTTTGACAGAGTAGAATGTTACTTCACTGTATGAAAAGTTTAGATTATAAAATTCTACTAGCTCATGGCTGCTCTAAAAATAATAAGTGGATACTTGTCTTACATATATAGCAGGACAACTTTGGGTGATATTAATTTTTGTATTTTTTCCTTTGTTCTTTCTTGTCAAGTGGAGAAGCTTTGTAATTTCCCACCGTGATGCCTTTAGTAGAGTGGAAAGCAGACATAATCAGGTAGAAAACACTTTCTGTCTTTGTCAAAATCCAAACTGACTTATTTGATTATTGGAAAAAGAAGATGAAGAGTATCTCTGATGAACTTCATAGTAGGGAATAATGATGTCAAAAATGAGAGACAGAGAAACACCTGTTGATCCCCTGAGCAATGAGAACATAGAACCCTGTCCTACAAAAGCACGTCAAGGAGGTAATATATAACATTTTTTGCAAAGATTCCTGAGTCCCAAATACAACATGGAAGACAAAGCAAAGTTTTCAGATCTGAAGTTACTGAATAAAAGGGTATTTTGGTCCTATGCACTAGGATTTATGTCACTAAAATAAAAATCTCATGAGGTTAGGGCCTTGATTTTTTTCATTGAGCACTATATACACGACAGGAAAACAGTTCCCAGCATTGCTTCTAGTAGGCATTAGAGAAATAGTTATTTAGTCAATAAATGAATGAATGATTGATTAGATATCCATAACATTTGTATAAATTGACTGAAGATATAGAACAGCACTTGTAGAATGGTAGAATGAATATCTTATAATTTGATTTGTTTTAAAGAAAATAAAGACTTGTGGAGATATACACAACAACAAACTGATGTGATAGCCTTATATTAAATTACATATCCCCAAACGAAATGCAATATCAGCAGCTGCAGAACTAGTACTAATAGACTCTCAACTCTCAGGGCATTCGATCATAGTTGTATTATTTGATATAAATTATATAATCATTAACTTTCTCATAAAGATAAAGTCAATTTCTTTACTTTTAAGTAGTGACAGAATGACTAATGGCATTTTCCTGGTGAGGTCATGCTTTCTCACACCTCTGTGCCTTTGCACATGCTGCTTCTTAGGCTCAAATGCCTTCTCTCCATCTGCACCTGGCTAACTTCCAATTCACAGTTCATGATTTTGCTTAGGCGTCCTATCCTCCAAAGAGGCTTTTCTTAGAAAATGATTTTTAGTAGAAGAGAGAGACTGTGAAAACATTGATAGCTCTCTAAAGCAAGGGATGAAGAAGGAAAAAAAAAACAGAAAAGGAAGGATTAAAATAACTATTAACATATTTTTATTACTTCTCAGTTTTGCCTGGACTACTCTTATCTATATTCAATTTAAAGGAAACATTTTAAAATTGCATAGTACAATTTAATTCATATTTAACCATATAATTCAAATACCTTCACTGATATTATATATAGATGTTAATGTCCAAATTCCATTTTCTTGAAGTCAGATAATATCTTGGGAATATGACAGTTGCCAAGGAAACTCTATATGTATATTTATATGTACATCTATCTTTCAAGTCAGATTGTAACAATTTGAATTTAAGGATAACACTCCTGAGAACACAGAATTTTAGTATCTTATGCCATCATCTTATATTCAGTACTTTTTATGCCCTAATAACACCATTATTTTGTTCTTCAAAATAATAATATCACTAAAATTTAACAATTGATGTGCTTCCTACCACTTATAAAGATTAATTCTTCTCAGTTAGTTGAAAACAATTTATTAGAGACATGGAGTAGTTAAGGTATTTATAACCTATGAATGTTCTATCACTGTAAATTAAACAAACACAAACACAACAATGATTATATCTTTATTGAGGTAGGTATTGTTAAAAATGATTGCAGCAATATTTTATAGCAAATTGTTGCCTTCTTTATATGCATTTGCAATCCTTACTTCATTATGCAAGCTGTCAAGGTAGAATTTATTTAAAAGGAAAAAATAGGATTCTCACAGTCTTAGCATTAAAAAGAATTTTAAAAATAATCTATCTGTTACTTTAACTTGTTCAGTCAAGATTAACTAGTAGATCCCTTGGTCACTGTCTATAGGTATGCTCCATATCATGGGTATAAACATTACCAAGTTCCAGTTTTAAATATTGTGGTGATGAATTTTACAAGTCCATTTGGCTAGGCCATGGTGCCCATATATTTTGTCAATTATTATTTTGGATGTTTCTATCAATGTATTTTTCTCTTTAATGAGATTAACATTTATATCTGTGAACTTTGAGTAAAGCAGATTACCCTCCACAATGTGGCTGGGTCTTACCTAATTAGTTGAATGCCTTAGTAGAAAATGACTGACCTTTCAGAGCAAGAAGGAATTCTACCAACAGACTGCCTTTGGACTTGAACTGCGACACTTCTCTGAACTTCAAGCCTACTATGAAGATTGTATATTCACCAAGCCTCCGTAATCATGAGCCAATTCCCTAAAATCAGTCTCTTTCTCTCTCCAGAAGCATACACATGCACACACACTCACACACACACACACACACACACACACACACACACACACACACACAGTTGGTTTTGTTTCTATGGAGAACTCTGATTAATGCAGTACATAAAGGAATGTCCTAAGACTAACTGTAGTTACACTACCTCAGGGATGCAAGAGACTGAGTATGTACGTATGATTTCATAGGGTTAGGTGGAAGTTGGAGCAATAGGGCAAGAATTTTAGAGAGGAGAAGAGAAGAAACAGAGCTGCATATTTTCAAAATCTGAATATCCACAAAGAACCATAATGAGCAAATGACAGAATATTATTCCTGGCCACAAAAGCCTATTAATTTTCCTGACATGAAACTACAACCTGAGAATCTGACCAGTATAATTGTTTTTGCATTTCCATAGAAAACAATTAATTTTTCCCTTTTCACAAAAAGAAACTTCAAAGGAAATCTTTAAGAGGATAGTCTGTTAATTGGGGACCCATGAATAATTCTAGATTACAGTAAGGAAAATCCGTATTTTTTAAACTCAAATTGAAAATTGTGTATGCTTTGCTTAAATTCGTCTGCATTTGAAACTAAAGCTATATAATTTGTTCATACTCATTCCTGATTATATACTCTTCATCAAAATATATTACATATAAAAGGCATTCTATATTCACTGCATTATTCATTGTACTAGGAACAAAGGAGGAAAACATATAAAATACTACCTCAAAGTTTAGCAGCAGTTGAACTTGCTAAAAGCAAACTAGCCTGGAAAAATGTACAGAAAATATACATTAGTCTTATATTTTAATTTAGGTAGCCTAAGTTTAGTAGGCATTGGTCTGGACTATTGACAGAAAAATATTAGGAAATTAGAAATTTTAGAAGGGGGTTATTTTTAAAAACAGTTTCTTAAATTCAGAGTGAGTATATGAGCAAAAGATTTATACATGTCTATAGACTTAATTATGGACACTGTCAGAAGTTCTGTAATGGTTTTATCGTAAGCTAATTCATGGTTGACAGGAAATTGTTTTAATTGTGACATGGCATGGTACTACCTATATTTTTTTCAAATTTATTATCTTGGAAAAAGCACATTTGAATTAATGTAAAATATTGGAAAATATATCAGAGTGAAACTGGAGGCAGAGGGATAAATTAGAATTAAATTGCCTATCGACTCACTCTTTCTAGGAGATAGCATAGGCTAGACCACTTGAAAAGGCATAAAATACTTCTGTCTAGGTTAACCCCTAATTCATTTTACTTCTAGAATTATAATTTTAAGATAAACAAATAAATTAGAGGATAAATCAGACTTACACAATATCATGCATCTTTGCATAAACTCCAGGGTACACTAGGAAAGTTGTTGAGAAGGGAAATACAGTGGAAGACTTTTGAAAAATCTACATATGATGATATTGAAATGTTTTGCTACATTTATCATAAGGATGTTTATTCAAGTGGAACACAGAAGCCTTTGCAAATAGTCCTTTAGACTGACAGCTAATTGACTCTGAGTGGAGGGGAACATGACTGGCAAAAACCCTAGGAATTGAAGGTTTGAATATCTACAGAATAACTTGATCACTGCTGTTATTTGTAACCTCTGAACTATGACAATCTTCCACAATTCAACAAAGTCTAGTTAAAATTAATGAGGTTCCAAAGAACTGCATGTTCAGCAGCTTAACTAACTTAAAAGTATAAGAATCAAATCCCAAATAAAGAGCAGATGCTCAAGTGTGCCTAGGGATGAATATATTATAGATTCTAAAAAATCACCTCACTGTCTGTACACTTGTAAAGACCTGTGGATGGAGGTAGCTGGAGTGTGATATCATTTTTGATTTTAAGTTAACCTTTGGGATATGTTTCTACAGGTAACTGTTTTCTAAGATATACAATTTTATATCAGTTCGAATATCATCATATTTTCCAGTATATATTTTGAATTCATAGTTAACACTTGCAAAATTTTATTTATTTTATATATGAATATTTTATCTTATCTGCATGAAGATTACTGAAACATCTATTATGAAATCAAATAATATTAAAGTCATTATTTTAAAATATGATTTCTAGATTTAAATTTGAACTATGCTAATTAGAGTGTCATCTACCTGTATACCACAAACCCTTGAACCTAAAATATTTATCGTTTTTATGTAAGTGCCACTAGTCTGTATCTAATTATAGTTCTTTATGAGTTTAAGTTGGATTCTATATGTCAAAGAAATGATTCAATGTGAAGTTAAACTCAAAGGAAAAATAATATTGTAAAACCAAGCAATTCCATATTGTATCAACATTCTTTTCTTTCCACCACTTTATAAAGATTGTAGAAGGTCCATAAGTAAATTATAATTAACAAATTGCAGCAACAACCATAAAAATCAATATTATGTTTACCTTTCATAAGATATCTTTCCACCTTTCATTATTCAAGGTAGCTATCCAATTGTCAACCTCACAAACATTGTCTTAGAAAAGTCACAGTATTTGAAAAGAGAAATTTCATGTTTTAACTGGAAAATATTATTTTCTTTCAAAGATAAGATGATAAAGAAATATAGTTAGAGAGTTTCTAGGTTTCTATTCTATTTCAGCAATATCTAGAAAATAATATTGTTTTCAATAATTAGTATCAGAATATTATCCACACTTCTACTTATATACTAGCTAATAATTGTTAAATACTAAAGTTTAGAGGTTAAGTATATTATATGCTGCCACGTTTAAGGCATTATTCTATATGCCTTATGAAATAATTGCTCTTATTATTGATGCTGTTTCTAGATGAGAAAACTGAGGTAGATGTAATGTGTGCAGGTCTGCAAAGCTCCTAAGCCCAAAGCCAGGAAAGACACCTAGACAGGTTTTTATTTATTTATTGTATTTTATTTTATTTTTTCTTTCACTACTGTCTCATCTACCATATCCTCTACTGTTTTTCTAGGTCCTATGGACTTCAAACTTTAGGAGTTTGTTGAGATCTTATGAAATATGACATTTCTAAGAGAGTTTCGTGGTTAAGCTGATAACAGCAGATGATTTTATTAATATTATTTATAAAGCTTGAGTTCAATACAGAGTCTACCATTTAGTATTTCTGTGATGGTGGGCATGCTGTTTACCTCTTCTGTGCTTCATATGCTCTACTTGTAAAATATGTATACTAAAAATAATAGTTAAGAAAATGCCTAAAGTTCTGTGACCAAATTGCATAATCCATGTAACATAATTTGTACAATTATTTTTTACATTTTCATATTCTCAGAGTTGAATAATGTGGTTATTACATAGTAACCAGTCAATAATAAGTGCTTGATATTATTAGTAACAATATGAGTATTGTTTTGATCGGAAATACTAAGGTTAACAACAACAAATATGATTTATAAAGATGCAACTCTATTTGGTAAATACATAGACATATAGGTTAGCGGTTTTAAAACTACATATATACAGAGGTTTAAAAAACAAGTAAAGCATGGAAGATGGTGACAGCCAGGCTTCTTAATATCAGAAAACTTCCAAATATTCTTGGATACTCCACTGGCCAGGAGGTGGAGCTTAGTGTCCTCGCTTTCTTAAATGGGGATTGGATTTAGTGATTCACTTCCAAACAATGAAGTATAAAAAGGGAAGAAATAGTAGCAATGGAACAGAAAAGTAACATTATAATAATGGTAACATTACTACAGAGAAGCCTGAAGCTCACAACCCTAAGCAAGTGATCAACGTTAACATCAGAGTATAAATGTCATGTGGCCATCATATACCTCTGACATGTTGTGATGAGAATGACATTTGACCTCTGTGGTGGTCTTCCCACAAACCCACAAGTCCAATCCAATCATAAGGACAACATCAGACAAACCTCTAATGGGGGCATTTTTCAAAATACCTGACCAGTGATCTTCACTTCTACAGTGATCTTCACTTCACTTCTACAGTGTCAAGCTAATGAAAAACAAATACTGAGAAACTGTCACAGACCAGAGGAGAATAGGAGACAAATACAACCAAGATACAACATGATACTCAGGATCAGATTCTGAAACAGAAAAAGGATATTACTATAAAAACAAGTGAAATCCAAATAAAGTCTGCAGTTTGCATAATAGTAATATGCCAATGATAACTTCTTTATTTTAATAAAGGTACTATGCTCATTTCAACATTAGTGGAAACTAGGTAAAATATGTATTGAAACTCTCTGTATTATATTTGCAACTTTTCTGTAAATCTAAGTAAGGTTGTTTCAGACTAAAAAAAAAGTAAATTAAAAGAAATAACAATGATTATAAAAATCTACCTTTTTTGGATACATGAAAGATGGATTGCATAATGCTTACAGAAGAAATAATCTTCAAATGATATATTTATTTTTTCTGTTCAGTGTAGTGCTCTAATTGTGTCTGTACTATAATAATCAACATATAACAAAATATTACTTTGAATTTATGACTATTAACTTGTTAAATTAACATCATTCCATTTTTTTCTAATTCTTATTGCCTATACTTCAGGCAATAGTATCAGGACTAATTACATAATTTTTGAAATGTCCTAATAAAGTTGTCATTTCTAGATTATCAAATGATTTTTCATTTTTAAAGAAGAATCATTTGCATCTTCAATATATTATTACACATTTCATGTATTATTATACAGGCAGACTTTGGAATATATAACAGAATAGAAATGGTGAGTATTTAATACAGGCTGGCTGAGTCAACTGATAAAAGTTCTCTCTTTTGTATCCCTTTAAACCAAGTGGAAAAGAATCTCAAAATACACATATTCCACAGAGAAGTCAACCATCTGAGAATTTCTTGAATCTTACTTTATAAAATTTGATATTAATATTATTTTAAAATTCCATTTTGTAATACATCCTTAAATTCAGTACATATAAAGAAATATATAATTTAAATTCAATAAAAGAAAGGTACTACAATAGCTTACTGATTCACTTTAATCTCTAGAAGGCTGGTGATTTGTCTTTTGCTGACTTTCCAAACCATTTTCTTCTTTTATTTTTTCCACTTCATTAATTCCAGTGGTTTTAAAATATTGTTAACCTAGTTAGTCTCATTTTTTGTTACATGCATTATTTAAGTGAAGAAGTTAGAAAAAGTAGTTATATTTCAGATTGAAATAAATGTTTTAATTCTTTAAGCGTTCACTCACTACTAAAATATTTATTGCTAGCATTTAGATATCACACCCTAAAATAAAAAACCCTGCCAAGTGTTCTTTGTAGAAGTAATGTTCGAATATATACACTAGAAAGATTAATTGCTATGAACATCTATTAACTCATGCATGCAAATAATTTAAAGCCCTACCTACTAAGTTTATCTTGCTTTATAAAAATCTTTCTCATGCTCAGTACAAAATATAGAACAGTATTCACAAATTAGTGTATTTGTATAATATTTGTCCCTAATGTCAAACTGTATGTAAAATTAAGAGATGACCACATAAGAATAACCCTTTAGGAGAAAGTTAGCTTTGCTTTAAAGGTAAACATCTCCCAGTTGACAGTCTGACTTACTTATTATGTGAATTTGAAAAGAATTTGCAGTTCATAAGATCATTGAGTTAAGATACTCAAGAAAGAGAAAATTTTGACCTATAGTGAGTTTGATATCCCTGAGAAAAAAAGTTGTCTCTTATTAGGGATCATTTTCTTTGCTAAGTTTGGAACTGCTATGTGGAAAGGTCAGCAAAGATTTTTGTTGTTGTTTTCACTTTTTTTTTTTTTTTTTAGAATAGAATCTAGCTGTGTTACCCTGGCTAGAGTGCAGTAGTGTCATCATAGCTCACTGCAACCTCAAATTCCTGGACTCAAAGGATCCTCCTGCCTCAGCCTGTTGGGCAGCTGGGACTACAGTTGCGTGCCACCAGGCCCAGCCAAAGTTTTTTATCTTTCAGTAAAAAACAAACAAACAAAAGCAAAATAACAAAACATCTCCCTCCCCCACCACACACACCGTGAACAGAAAAAAGATTAAGTCTGAGATGGAGAAATATTTTACAGAGAACCAACAGCATGTAGAAGCATAGTGACATCCTTTTAGGAAAGCAAATCATGAACTGAAAGGAATCAACAGTTACTTTTCAAGGATCCAGAGATCTAGAATTTGAAGCACATAAAATATAAAGAAGGTAATTGAAATAATCAAAAACCCTACAACAGAGAGAATACCATTCTAAATTTTTTTTTTATAATCTAATCTCATTTCTTACTCAATATTCCTATTTAACTATTTTACAAATTGTCTACTACTATATATTTTATGTCTTACTTTTATTGTTAAAGGTATCTATTTCTCATTATTTATTCCTAAATCTATAGATTTAATGGAAACCTAATATTATTCATTATTTACCTGTTACTGAACATTAAAAGAGAGATACAGTTTCAGGTAAATTCAGGTAGATTTATATATTTGTATGTTTTTATGTCAAGATTGCTTCTACTTTCTTTAAGAAATAGGAGGTAAGATCATCTGCTGAGAATTTATAAGTATACAAATAATAGGTTGATTGAAGAAGCATGATAAGATTTCTATCACACTTGTCTAGGTAACCATGAATGTATATTGTTGCTAGTCTACTCATTATTTTTAATGATACTTGACAGCAAACAGGTACATTTGTATAGACATAAAAGGAGTAGATGGTGGGTTCATCTAGAATACCAGTTTTTCCAGAAAGGATGACAAATAAAACTAAAAGCCATGAGATTTTAAGGGATTTGTAAGACAATTTTTGTAGGAAAACTTTATTGGAAATCAAATTGTGTAGATAGCTAGCTTAGTCACTTCAAGCTGCTAGAGCAAAATACTGTAGATTGAGTGGTTTGTAACCAATAGAAATCTATTTCTCACACTCTGGAGGTTGGAATTCTAATATAACTGTGCCAGTGTGGTTACATTTTGGGGGGAGCGCTCTTCTGGGTTGCAGACTGCAGACTTCTAGTTGTATCTTCACATTGTGGAAAGAGAGCTTGAGAGCTCACTGGGGTCTCTTTGATAAAGGTACTAACCTCATTCAAGAGGTCTCAACCCTCACACCTTCATGATTTCATTACTTCCCAAAGGCCCCAAATAACATCACAGTAGAGATTAAGTTTCAAAACAAGAATTTGGGGTGGGAGCACAAACACTGAGTCTATAACAACAGGAAATCAATATAGCAGTGTATATTCAAACAAAGAGAAAATTAAGAGTGCAGCAATTTGTTCACATCCTCATTTATAGCAGAAACCTAGAGAATCTCCACTCTGCTTTGATAGTATCCTCCTTTTACCATGGTAGTGTCTAAGTATAATTTATACTTATAGAATAGATACATGGCAAAAGTTATTTATGAGAAAATCATCAGGATAGTAAATCTGGTTGAATGGGGATTTGAAGAAGAGATATTTATACAGTCAGTCACAAAAGTCATGCTACAATAAGTTTGCTAAATTAGATACAAAACTTTTAATATCCTGTAGGGTGACAAAACTGAAAGCTTTGGAGTTATATTCTCTACCAAACATAAATCATTTTAATTTGTATTGGGAATAAGATAGACAAGTAAACATATAACATCACTGAGTCTAGGCTCTTATCAATAGGAAATAATAAGTCAAAAAACAAGAGTGCCTTTCTTAGATAATTAAGTATTCCCTGAATGGATTTATTAGATAATGCTCCAGTGTGATATTTAAAAAACATTTAGTCCTTCCTCTATCCTTATATACGTTTGGATACTTAACAAAAGTAATGCAGATTATCTCTTAAAAATCACAGTTACAAATCTAAATTCTTAACAGAATTTTTCCTCTTCTTAATCCTGGATAGACACATGGGGACTAAAAATATTATGCTTTTACCTACTTAATAACCAATTATTATTTTCTGAGATTTTCAGATGTGGAAATTATGACAGCAAGCAATGAAGTATCATAGATTCCTCTATCTTTGCAGGCTGCCATGAAGAAAAGGCTGAGGCTCAGCATGGAAACTTAACCCCAAACAACTCCATCTGTTCTCTAATTTCAAGCCGTTCAAATTTTGGCATTGTTTGTCTATCAGCATAATTCCTCAATGTTGTGAGATCCCAGCTTTTTTGTGTCTTTATAAGGATTTATCAGTATCATCTTATTACTCAGGGAGTGGAGACCTCATTTCACTCTATAGTGTCCTTACTCATTCATGAGAAATGAAAGCAAGATAAACCATTTCAGAAGCTGTTTGGTGTTGTCTCATATCTGAATTCAGTTTTCCACAGTTTTCTGATAATTCTGAAAAAAACATTTCAGTTTTCTAATAATACCTGAAATGATTAACGGAAGTCGATATTTATATTTACGTATCCTACTCAAACTGTTAATTTAAAGTAGATTTTGTGTATAATATTTTGTCATACAAAAAACACTTTGGATTTAATGTGATAGTCTTTAAATTTATCTGTAAGAAATTTGACCAAAATCTCAGCAAAATTTTCTGTTATGTTAAAAAAAAATAACTTTAGAAGAGGTCAATGAGCCAAAATCTGAAGGAAAAAAAATGTGCCGTTAAGCCTGGACAGTTGCAGCTTTTCATAACACTCCAAAATAGTCATGCATTTTTAATGAATGTTTGTGAATCCATATTTCTAATTATTCATTAAAATTCATTGTTAGATGCTATGAATATGCTATGGCATGAATTTCCATGAATATGAAATGAAAATAAACGCACATGATGTTAAATCTTCAGAAACATTTCCTCAATATGATACTGGAGTTCATAATTATAAATACTTTATAAAGTCCCGTATCTTTACTGGTAGTTGTAATTCAAAATTAATTGCATATATTTGCACATTAATTGTCTGACCAAAATGCTAAAATTAATTACTAAAGTAAAAAAAAAAAAGAACAGGTGTTCTTTTATGTCAGAAATGATTATCCCATGAAGAGTTTTTGAGATGAACCATCAGTGTTTCACCTGTGAAATATTTTAAAAATACAACAACAATGACAACAGCAAAACACATCCACACAACTTAGAATTTATGAATCCAACTCTTTAGAAATAAGGAGGATAAATGCATAAGTGTGTTTTTTTAAGATTCACAGATAACTTGCATGCAACTAAATATTCTTTTTTCTTTGGCATTTACAGCAATTTCTATTTTAAATTTCCTAGCATTTTTTATGAAGCTCTCAGAAAAGCAAAAACAACTAGCTCTTATTCAGGCACTTCTATAGGCACATGTTTGCTTGTTCAGCAAATATTTATTAGAGCCTATTGTTCTAGGATCGATTATTCAACAGGGAGCCAGACAGACAAGGTACGATTCTCATAGAGTTTCTATTCTGATAGGGGGAGAAGCAGCATATGCATACACAGTTACATTTATCCATACATAACATCTCAGCTGGTAAAAGTTATAAAGGCAAAAGAAACAGTGTAAAGAGATATAGAGTAGGAGAAACTAACATTTAACAAAAAATGATCAGAAAAGTCATCTGTAAAGAATTGACACTATGCTGAGATTTCAATTGAGAAATACATTGTGATTACTAGCAGATATATAGAGGGAAAACATTTCAACAAGGAGCACCAGGAGTGAAAGGCCCTGTATAGGAGTGGGCTTAGAATATTCATGGACCAGCAAGGTAACAAATGTCCATGGAAGAGACTCAACAAGGGAGAGAGTTGTATGGACCAAGTTCAGAGATGGGGTTGAAGGCCAAATTATGAAAGGAATACTTTTCCTCTTCTTTCTAGCCACCCCCCCTCCTCCTCTCTTCCTCCTCATCCTTCTTAAGGACAGGGGTCTCACTTTGTTGCCCCAGACTGGTCTCCATCGAACTCCTGGCCACAAGGGATCCTCCTATCTCAGCCTCCAAAAGAGCTGGAATTACAGGTATGAGCCACAGCATCTGTCCAAAAAGAATTATTTTAAGTGTAAAATGAGGACTCTTTGTTTTATGCTAAGGAGTATCATAACCTGAGTTATAATTTTAAAATAACACTCTGGCTTCTGTATAGAGAATAAGTTCTAAGCATGGACAGTAATGGAAGGAAGGATACTTGTTAGGCAGATATACTGGTGACTTAGACTAGAGTGATAGAAGTGGAAGTCATAAAAAGGTTTATGTTCTTATCATCTATCTTCTACAGACATCAAGAGGTTGGCTGCCAACACTATTTGAAGTCACATTTTTAGTAAACCTAAATAATATTTGGAATAAAGTTTTAAAAATACCTATATTTTTGAGGTTAAAATTATTTCAAATTTTATATGTATTCAACACAAATATTTTGATAAAGAGCTAAATATACAAAGAAGAAAAAACACCATGAATTCTAACATGTAGAGATTGCATTGTGTTGTTAACATTAGTGTCATTTTTTCTACACATATTTGTGTATTTTAATTGAAATGATACTATTTATGTAGCTTTGGAACCTGTTTTGACTAACTTATATTTTCACTGTTTTAGTATTGACATAACATTAAATAATTTTTTATAGTTTTTTTCAATGCTATATATGTCTAAATTTACTCAATCAAGTTATTTTTCAACCCAAATTCTTATAATGGTATTGAAAAGATAATCGACCGAATGCATAACCTGGAATGAGTGCTTTGAGTAATTTATAAATATTGGGATTCCCTAGATTTCTATCCCTAATCTGTTTCTTCCTTAGCTCTATATGTGTTCCTAGACATCCTCATTTAGTTGTATAGTTTAATGTGCAGTTCAATATACATACATCCCCACTTTATATTCCAAGCTGCAAGTCTTCATATTCCCATATAAATTACATGTCAAGATTACTTACTGTGTTCCTGCATATGAGATACAGGACCTACATACACATTTTATAGAATACTAAAATTATCTTTCTCCTATCATTTCTCCTAAATAGAATTTTCTACTAAATTTTCTACTTCAATTGATGGCAGTCATTAATTTAAACCAGAGAACTTCCATACCTTTCATATACTTCTCTTTCTCTCACTTCACTTTTATGATGTTATTTCCATGGGTGATGCATAAAGACCTCCCTAAACTGCCCTCATCTCACCATCTATAAATATGCTGATAACTCCTTAACCTCTGTTCTTTTCATCTTTCACTTAGACTCTTGAACTAATTTTACATTTTCTCTCTGTGTCTTCATCTTTATTTTCCCATAAGCCAATTATGGTGATTATTTTACTTCAGTACTTTTATCCTTCAATTATTTCTTACTATCTTTACAATAATTTTAAATTGCTTTGATTATCTACATCCAGACTAGACTCAAGTCTTCCAACTCTTCCAAAAACACTGCATCCTGCAAACTAATTTGCAGTTTTCAAATATGTTATGTTGTTTAAAACTTTCTCTTTTCCATATGCTCTTTTCCCTTTGTCTACTTGACAAACTTTTTTCAATCAATTGAAGTTCCTAGGCTCAAAACAAAGAGACCCAATTTAACTGAATCTATTTACTCTGTTTGGGGCTTCACCTCCTCTGTGACCAATACCTCTTCTCCAACCAGACACAGTTAATCAATAACTCCTTTGCAATATATCTGAACATTATATGTAGTTTAAATACTATATCCTTTTATACTGTGCACATTGACTTAGCATATAACTCATTCTCTTCTTAGACTAGCTTTTTGAGCTAAAGAACTATGGATTGTTTACTTTTGTAAATCTAGTGCCTTACATAGTTCCTGCCATAAGTAAAAATGAATATTCTTTGTAATTCAATTCCAGCAATAGATGAATGATAGCTACAAATAACATCAACAACTATTTAAAGATTTCTTCTTAAATTAGTGGACAATTTCTTAACCCTAAACTCTTATTTGATCCTGCTCTAGAACATCTACTATTGTCATATGCTTTTGGGTCAAAAATTGGTTCCCTGACATGTCTCAGGATAGTTTTCTTCTCATGTGATTTGACCAATAACCTCCTTTTGTACTATCTAAGAGACTCCCCAATATTTGCAGTTGCTTAAAGTTCACACGTTAAAATGCAGAAATATCATCAACCACATTTCTTCAGTACTGACTATTATTGTTTTCTAATTCACTCCTGCTCATATAAATGGATAATTCAAAAATTTAGATATGCATTTTATATCCAATGCATGCTCTAGAAAATTATCTGTGCAACTGCTTTCACTGGTGAGCAGTCGGTATAAAAAAGACTGACCTCTAGATAGAATAATGTCTTTAAATGATATCCTCTGGTACAGAAAAAAGTTAATTATTTTCTAAACAATGAAAGAAAAATGAAGTGCCCTACTCTAACCTAACTCTCACCTCACTGAAGCCTGCCAGTTCCTACTAACTAACCAATTTGCAGGTATTCCATATCAGTTGAGATCCAGACAGGAAATCAGAAACCATATGAATTATTTTAACTGGAACATTAATATAAGAAATTAAACTATAATTGGAGGACAGAAAGGCAGAGGGACAAACAGAAGCATAACAGAAGTAATATTTCCAGGAAGCAGCTACTGCCTCTAGAGTTTTGTGATGAAAGGGCAGAGATTGAGGTCTATTAGTGCCCAGAAGCTTAGAGGAGGGCTTAGATTTCTGAAGATAGGACATTGCCCACCTGGGGCTGGTATCTCAGAAATTTGAAGCAGGACTTCTTCAAATCCGGAACTCTGACATATGAGAATGGGGCACTAACCATCTGGTGTTAGTGTCTCTGAAGGCGGCCATGAAGCTGGTTCCAAGAGAGTTGAAATCATTAGAAACTAGACCAGCTGCTTTTGGCATAGTAAAGATTAGGCTTAAGATGAGGCTGAGAGTAACAGTTAGTAAATAGGAAGGAATAAGTCCCTTTTCTTTCATCCGTTTCCAATTTCCCTCTAGTGAGACCTATATTGGCAAAAATTCAACAGTGAATGATAATCCAAAGGAGAAACATGGTTTGCAAAATCCCAGCCCCAATACAATAAAGTGTAGGATGGAAGTGGGGGTGTGGAGCAGACAGGAAGAAGCTTAATAACCAACACACAAAGCTTTCAGACTGCTGCCATTGATTGAAACCTTGATGTGCATATCAAGTCACAGTTAAACTAAAGGGATCCATGAAACAGGCTGTCCAAACAAAGGGTTCATTATGCTATGTGAACAATATCTGGACTGCTGTCAGTCTACAGGTAACTGGTATGACTGAATCATATTCCTGGTCAATGATTTGTCACTCACAGAAGCAAAGTCAAATTCTTTGGAATACTTTCACTATTGAGGATTCAATAATTTTATCTATTTTTCCCCTCTAGCAAAGAGATAAAATCAGCCTAAATGTTTCATAGAATGCTTTATTTGACTGAACCAATTATGAAGTAATTATTCCAATGATGATATTCATCAGCATATTCTTCTATATGTGAACGAATACCTCATTCATTTGAATTTCATTATTTAAATGATTACATTGTTGCACTAGCATAAAAGCTACAATTGCACTCCTTGCAATTGGCCTGCCCCCAATATCCAGCACAGTGCCAATCATGTAATGGTCCCTCAATATATTTTTGTTAAATACATGAATGCCATTTATTCCTTACAATCTCACCTTGAGAGACATATTTTATAATTTTATTAGCTAGAACAGCATTTTTTACAAAACACCAATGACTTGAAAATGTTAAACTTATTTCCAAAGTTTCTAGCTCTCATGTAAAAACTTATGCATAGTGAGAATCTTCCTTCAAAAGATAGAAGAGAATTTTCTTAATGTCTACTTATACAATTTGAATTCAATATGTATGTGTAATTTAATGTTGATTAAAAAGCCTTAGTACTTTTAAGTTTCTGTATTTTCATTAAGAGGAATGAAAGCTAAAGGCTGATTAATTTCTTTCAATCACTCACTGTTTCTCTCATTAAAATACAATTAAAATGTGTAATAAATCACAATCCTCACTGCAGTCATACGGAGTACAATGCATTAATGATCTAAATACTATTTAAAAGTATCTATTTTAAATATAACAGTGCAAATGGAAACATATACATATATGCATATAAATACATATTCACACATATTCATATTAGCTTTGAAAAATATCTATTTATATAAAATATTTTATAATTATTCATATTTATAAAATATTTCAAATAAACTAATTTCTATATCATATCTTATATGCTATTATATATTGGCTATTAGTACTTTATATTTTATATTATATAAATCATATATCTCTATATAAAATCTATCTGATGTATTAATATTGTAACCAATATTTATTAAGGGGTAACCATATTCTATCCATTATATAATACATAGAAAACTTGAAGGAAAATAAGACAGTATTTATTCTCAAGGAATTTGCTGTCTTTTATTTATTTTTTCTAAAGTTATTCACTTCTCATCCTTTTGTAGCAGGTTACAATTAAATTGTGATATAACGGTGATGTTAATAACAATAAATATTTAAAGCAGTAACAGGAATAATAAAACCTTGAATTTTCATAGGACTGTATACTTCTTAAAATGCTTTTGCATACATTTCTTATTTCTTATTTTGATCTATGTATTAGTGCTAAGATGTAGAATAGTTGTATATAATCTCTATTTTACATAAAAGAAATATAAAGTCAGTGATAGGTCATAAATAATAACATTGATATACAGTCATACTCCATATGACAATGTTTCAGTCAATGAGTGACTACATATGTGATAGTGATTCTATAAGATTATGAAAAATATCTATTGCCTAATTATGTTGTAGCCATGGAAACATCTTAGTGCAATGCATTACTGGCATGTTTGAGGTAATGCTGGTATAAACAAACCTACTATGCTGCCAGTCATATAAAACTGCACCAGTCCCGTCCTAGGCTTTCACATTCACTCACTACTCACTCTGATTCACCTAGAGCAACTTCCAATCCTGCAAGATCCATTCACAAGTGTTCTATATAGCTGTACCACTTTTAATCTTTCATGCCATATTTTTATTGCACTTTTTCCATGTTTAGATATACAAACACTTACCATTATGTTACAACTGCCTATGGTACTCAGTACGGTAACATGCCATGCAGGTTTGTAGCCTAGGAGCAATAGACTATACCACATAGGTTTGTGTAAGTACATTCTATCATGTTCACACAAAGATGAAATCACCTAATGATACATTTATCAGCCAGCATCCCCATCATTTAGCTACTATGACTATACCATAATAATTTTATAAATAATTGAATTTAAAAGGTCAGTTTCAAAATTTTTCTCCTCTCTAAAATTATACTATTTTTTCACATGCTGCTCTAAAAAAACCCCTGTAATTTTCTAGAATTTGAAACAAAAGCTTGGTTTTCTGGTTACCCTTGAGATGGTAAGGTTGTCTAAAGTTTCAAAACATAAAAGACAAAGTCAAACTTTGGTTATTCTTGTACATTCCTTCAGGATCTAATTTGTGTGTTTACTTTTGTGATTTCTTACTCCCAAAGCAGACTGCATTGCCTTCCCATCTTTGCTTCACCAACACAATTATTAATACTACCTTAGAAAATGTATTCCATATAAACACTTCCCAGATCTTCTCAGACATATGAGGAAGTTATTTTATTTGGATAGTAAAGTAATAAAGACCCTGAAATGTTTAATATTTTGAAGACACCTAGGTTATACTTGTCCACATAAACTCATTTGTATTTTAGGAATTTAGGATGGCATTCCCTTACTGTGAATGTTCTTATTAAAGGATAAATAAGAAAAACAAAAGTTTTTCTCAAAGCAATCACAGCCACAATAAAAATAAATATATGGGACCTGATCAAATTAAAAAGTTTCTGCACAGCCAAAGAAACTATCATTAGAGTGAGTGAAAACCTACAGAATGGGAGAAAATATTTGCATTCTACACATCCAATAAAGGGCTGATGACAAGAATCTACATAGAACTTAAAAAAATTAACAAGAAAAAAAATCACACAACCCCTTCAATAAATGGGCAAAGGACATGAACAGAAAGTTTTCAAAAGAAGAGAGAATAATGGCCAGCAAACATAAAAAAGTGCTCAATATCTCTAATCATTAGAGAAATGAAAATCAAAACCACAATGAAATATCACCTAACTCCAGTGAGAATGGCCTTTATCAAAATTCTCAAAATAACAAATACTGGTGTGGACATGGAGAGACTGGAACACTCTTACACTGTGGGTGGGGCTGCAAATTAGTACAACTCCTGTGGAAAATAATTTGGAGATAGTTCAAAGAGCTAAAAATAGAAATACCATTTGATTCAGCAATCCTACTACTAGGCATTCTATATAAAAGACATTTGATACTAAAGACATCTTCACTTAAATGTTTATGACAGCATGATTCACAATTGCAAAGATGTGGAAACAACCCAAGTGCCCATCAATACATGAGTGGATTAATAAAATGTAGTATATGTATAACAGGGAGATCTACTCAGCCACAAAAAACATCGATGATCTAGCATCTCTTTTATTATCCTGGATAGAGCTAGAGCCCATTCTAAGTGAAGTACCAAATGGAAAAACAAGCACCACGTGTAGTCACCATCAAATTGGTATTAACTGATCAACATTTACATGCATATATAGTAGTAATATTCACTGGGCATTGGGTAGGTGGTAGAGGGAGGGGGAAAGCATATACCCACATGTAATGAGTGCAGTGCACACTGTCTGGGGGATGGACACACTTGAAACTCTGACTTGGGTGGGGCAAAGGTAATATATGTAACCTAAACATTTGTTGCCCCATAATGTGCTAAAATAAAAAAAATTTAAAAAATGAAAAATAAATTAAAAAATAAAAATAAATAAAGAGATGTAAAATAGGCTGAACTATAGTATTATCTAGTAGTGAAGAAATTCTAATTATGTGTCAATAGAATGAATCATTAGTTGCCTACCAAGGATAAAGCATAACACTAGAATAAATAGAAATTTCCTCATTGACGGAAAATTCAATAATGAAGAATTGTATTTTTGTTTATCATATTCATGGTTTACTTCCAAATATATTTTTGAAGGCTAAAAGCTGTGTTAAATGTAAAAAGATTTAAGTATACTAGAGACTTACAAAAGTCACTGGAATTAACAGGATACTAGATACCAGGATACAGAGGTAAGAACAAAATTATTATAGTTGTTATTGGACAGAACTGACAGGTTGTTCAAAGCAGAGACTGCTTTATTAACACTGTGCTCTCTAAAACTCAAACCTAGAAAAGAAAAAGTAAGAAATAAGAGAAAAAAAGATTTAAGGTAAATACATGAATATAAATAGGTTTAATTATGATTATTTGACTGACATTCATTTGACTTTTAAATTCTAGAAATTTAGCTTTATGATTTATCTTTATACAATAAAATAATAGCATTATATTTTACATATCATTTTGTTCTTGATTTTCTTACTGAAAAATCTGATTTCATTCAACAATTTTTTGACTGTTTACTATAGTGCAACATTAGATAGTATAACACGGCTTTTATAGGTAAACACATAAAAGCACACGAGCTTGTAATATTTTATAATAAAATGCTATCCAAATATTAGATTAATAAATATGGAATGCCCGATTTCCTTAAGCATTATGTTTGACACTTGATATCGCTGACATTTTACTTTTGCATTGCTTATTTTATTTATTTATTTGTGAAGGTATATCCTCATTGTTTCAATTGCATGTTTTAGCCTGTGATTATTTTTCACTTGTTTTTTTTTTAGAGGAACATTTGTGAAACCATGGATAAGTCAAAAATTCATACTATATTTTAATATGACTTCCATTGTGGAACAAATGCTGTGCAGACAGTTTGAAATATCAACGAAGTGCATGGGGAGGATGTGGCTACTGAAACCACAGTACGTTGATAGTTCAAGAAGTTCCATTCCGGTCATTTTAATCTTGGGCATGAGCCATGTGGGCTACTTGAGACCAAGGTGGATAATGATGAACTAAAGGCTGTAGTAGAACCAAATCCATCTCAACTTACACGTGAATTAGCCCCAAAGGTTGATGTTACTATGCTAACAATATTGGACCATTTGAAACAAATCAGCAAGGTAAAGAAGCTGGATAGATGGGTCCTGCATAAATTAAACCAGCATCAGAAGAGAAAACATCATAAAGCTTCCCTTTCTTTTCTGTCAAGACATAAAGACAAACCATTTCTACACCATAGAAAAGTGGATTCTTTTTGACAATCGCAAGCATTCAACACAATGGTTGGGTAAAGATGAAAGTGCCGGGCTGGGCTTGGTGGCTCATGTATATAATCCTAGCACTCTGGGAGGCCAAGGTGGGTAGATTGTTTGAGCTCAGGAGTTCCAGACCAGCCTGAGCAAGAGAGAGACCCTGTCTCTACTAAAAAAAAATTGAAATAAATTAGCTGGACAACTAAAAATATATAGAAAAAAAATTAGCCATGCATGGTGGCACATGCCTGTAGTCCCAGCTACTCAGGAGGCTGAGGCAGAAGGATCGCTTGAGCCCAGGAGTTTGAGGTTGCTGTGAGCTAGGCTGATGCCATGGCACTCTAGCCCAAGAAACAGAGTGGGGCTATGTCTTAAAAAAAATAAAAAAGATGGAAGTGCCGAAACACTGTCCATAACCGAATATTCATCAACAAAAGCTAATGGTGTCTGTTTAGTGGTCCAGCGCTGGTATTATCCATTACAGCTTCAGAAAACCTGGCCAGTCAATTACAGTGGATTTCTATTGCCACCAGTTGGATAAATTGATGAGGATGCTTGTGATTAAGCAGCTGAGCTTAATAGAGACAAGCCAATCCTCTTGTAAGACAATGCTGAACCATTTGGCTCAATGCTGAACCAAACCAAAGAATGTTGAAGACCACAGAAATACAAATTTGGAGCTAATTTGATAGTCTGGTATGTATGTCACACAAATAATGCTGCTCAAACTACAGAAGGTGGACTTGGAAATTCTCTGGACTCTACCATAGTCACCAGACCTTTCATCAACTGACTACCACTTCATCCAGGGTTTGGACCACTTCATGCAAGGAAAAATAGTCAATTCTCAACAAGCTGTGGAAAATGCCTTTCACGATTTCATTGCCCCTCACTCTACAGGCTTCTTTCCTGCTGGTATAAGCAAGCTACCATTAAGATGGCAAAAGAATGTCGATAGTTTATGCACATACTTTGATTATTTGTACTGTTTCTTCTTTGAGATATAATAAACTAAACCTTTGATTCGAAATGGACATTTCATATTTAATGACCTAATATGAATATGACAAAATGCATGGAAATTTATAATCAAAGTCAAATATTTCAAATTGTATTTGTACTCATTTTCTCTTTTTACACATCTAAGGCTTGAGATCTTGAGAGCAGTCCTTTAACACCAGGAGTTGATGAAATATGGATCATGAGATAAATTTGGCTCTCTGTCTATTGTTCAGTCTTCACCAGAGACTATTATTTACATTTTTCAATGATTGGGGAAAAATTAAAAGATATGGCATGATATCTGAAAAGTATATGAAATTCAAAAGTCATTCCCCATAAATAAACTTTTATTAAAACATAACCATGCTCATTTGTTTATGTATTATCTATAGCTTCTTTCATGCTACATCAGCAGAATTGAGTATTGAGACAGAATATAAGGCCCACAATATTGAAACTACTGCTGACCCTTTACAGAAAAGGTTCACTGACTTATGTTTTAGCACATAGTGGACTAGGGAAAAGATAGCATTGACATCTAGGCATATGGTTTTGAAAGTGATTCATAGAAGCAGCTGAAAAACTAAAATATTTTTAGTGTCCTATTACATATTTCTGTTCTTTTACCTTAAATAAATGTGAAAAAAGCCTATATTGAGGCTTTTCCCTGTGGGTTTACACACAATCTTCCATTTAGAAAATCTGGCAATATCATACACATTAACTGTTTTACTGAATTAATACATCTGGGATGAATGCACATTTTGCATGTTGAATGGGATTCTCATAGCTCAAATAATTTTGCAAGCTTATTTCATGAATGTACTAATTGAAAAATTTAAATCATGGACAGTTTGCACCCATAGTCTATTTTGTTGATATAATGAAAATATATTTCTTGTCTTCCCAGTAGGCTTTCTTTAAGGATTCATACTTCCTTTATTCTATGCAGATGATCAGTGATTATGTTAGGCAAATTAGAGTCAGGGAATTGTGTGTTGTCATGCAGAAAAAAAATTTTTTTTTCCTTTCTAGGATCTTGACTTCTGAGAAAAATATATAGTGTTCCATGTGCCGATATACCCTACTTATGTGTTCAGCTGCACTCAGTAGGAGAGAATAAGCCCCACATTCAGGGCTGAAAGTAAGAAAACAAAGGATGAGAGGTCTAAGATAATTCTTTAAATCCCCATTACGAGAAGCTCCTGAAACAAGCAAATCACTGGATATCTTAGATATATGAGGGCATTTAATCATTTGTCTTTTTTTTCTTAAAATAATCTCATTGTAATTTGAGTTTTGATTTGTGTAAACAATATATTCTTGCTGAGTCAGAGTCTAGATTTGTATTTACTCTTTCAGGGTTTTTTCTCTTTCACATTTTCTGAATATAAAAAAAAATGCTCTTTGAAGTATTTTTAAACAGAAAAAGCTCCTCCTATCAATTTGTCAAAACTGTTTCCTGAGACACAGTATCCTATTTTAATAACGAATGTAGTTCACATAATGGATTTCCTTTAGTTTGATCATCCCCATTTATTTATGATATAGTAAAATATATATTTGAATCAGTTTCTGATTTTTTCCAATGTTCTTATGAGACTATAATCAGAAAATCAATTTGAAAACATTTAGAAAGTTAGACCCATTCATGGGTTGCATTAGTTTTTCATTGGTTTGTAAAAGCAACAATTCTTTTGTCTCTACTTTATTATTTATGTCTATTGTGCCATGTCCTAATTTGAAAGTGTATTTCAAGACTATGTTACATTTATTGGCAATTAGAAAAGATGTAACACATAAAAGGCTTCATAATAATATGTCAGCGATCTGATTTCCTAACTTCTAATAGTCCTGATTGATATGTATTTGTACTTTATATAGCTCAAAATAAATACATAGAGATAGCTTGTTAGTGAACCAAACGAAAGAATGTTGAAGTCCACAGAAATACAAATTTGGAGCTAATTTTCTAGTCTGGTATGTATGTCCTTTTTCAGTAATGACT
Organism: Microcebus murinus; assembly: GCF_040939455.1. Lineage (NCBI taxonomy): Eukaryota > Metazoa > Chordata > Mammalia > Primates > Cheirogaleidae > Microcebus > Microcebus murinus. Next base: position 42,562,087 of record NC_134116.1, read on the forward strand.
TACTTATCAAGATAGTTTATGAGAACTCATGCTTCTCATAGAAAACATAATAAGAAAGTTTGAATTCATCACTTCTTCAGAATACTAATGATCTTTATTTCACTTCATTTCAATACTAATGATCTTTATTTCATCTAGTTTTTTAATACAGAATAAAATGTCCTGGGAAGGATTAATCAAAGTCCATTTTACTATGCATAGTTGGGAATTCACCTTTTAATAAAATATATAAACAAACTGTGAGACAGTTTTCCTTATAAATAGACATTGTAGCAAATAAAATAATACATTGTTTCTTATAGTGTTAATCCTCAGAAAGTTTTAATCATATACAGTATGATATAAAAGTAAAATAATTTTAATATGTGGAGTAGTTTAGTGGTAGATTCCTGTAATATTATGTGAGCCATTTCCAAATCTCTCCTCAGAACCTACTAGAACTTGAAACACAGAATGGAGTAAATTACTTGGAAAGTTCTTTCTACCTAAATACACATACTCATGCACAACACACATGTATGCCCACTTGTGCTCACACAAGTCTGCTCTTGAAAGAAAAATGAAAAAGTAAAGAGGAAGTGCTAGTTATAGACAGTAAAAGAAAAATCATAGTTTTTAAAAATATTACATCACCCATGCTATATATATGGGGAAATAAATATCAAATAATTACTTTTTATTCATAAAGTTGGGAAAATCAGTTCAATATTGTTAGCTAAAATATTGCAATTTGATTTGATAACACACAACCTATATATTGCATTGACAAGGGTAAACAAAAGCATAAAACAAAAAGGCATATTGAAGATGGATGCAAATAGAATTTTAAAAATAGTATCCGTATGTATTTATATAAGAGAAAGACGCAGGTAAATAAGAGTGGCAAGAGATGAAACCAATTTTTTTTTCTGGTGGCACAAAATATGACAGAAAGTAAAGATGGATTTTTTTTTTCTTTTCAGTCTAAGTTTTGGCTGATGTTGCAAACATCAAGAAAAATTGAAGAGATGCAAAGTACCCTTAAATCCTAAACTAAAGAGAGGACCAGCCTATGAAAGGCATACTAAGAAAAACTGTGAAATGAGTTCTGTTACTTTTACATAAGTATTGAAGGTTAAAAAAATTCAGTTAGGAAAGATGATTTCAGACTTCTGGCTTCCATCTTCTTTTTGGAAATGGAAAAGGATGCTTCTGCCTTTTCTTAAAACAAATGTAGAAACACTTTAAGACAACCACCCCACAGCTTGCTATGTGTTCCCTGAAGTTCAAGAGACACTAGGATACAACTTGATTTCCGCCAGGAGAACTGTTAATATGGAAGTTGTAGAAGGTGCTGCCATTTTCTAGCAATGGAATGAAGAAAGGCAGTCCAAGGGTGGTGTATTTCCATGTCTTATATAACTCATATGTTTCTTAAGGACCAAATCAAGAATTGGGCAAGTGGAATCTAGGATCATCCTTTCTCTCTCCTTCATCCCATCTGCTCCCACCTAGAGGGAATATCAGACAAACACTTAGATGGGAAGAGAAAAGATAAAAAAGAAGTAGCCTTGTTGCATTGGGAGGCTTTATGACCTAAGACTGAGTTGGAATTGGGAGGTGGGGGGACTATAAACTTAAAAACTAAGCGTTAACAGGAGACAAATAAAGACTATCTAATTACTGAAACAAGATACTCCTTGTGATTGACACAGACTAGAAAAGCTATGAGACTTGCTCAAAATTTTATTCAAGGACCCAAAAGAAAACTATCTACAGCATGGTTTTAAATGGTTTGTGGAAAAATTAAATGGTTGTATGCTGATCCTCAACTAAGTCCCACTTGTTCAATATGGCCAAAAATGTAATGCCTGGGATGTCACATGAGAGAACTAAGGGAGGCCCTAGAGGCCATCTGAGACACTGAAGGTAGTTGGGGGCAAGTAGAAGAGCGATACATGTATATATAGACAACACTTTATGCTAATTCCAAATTATGAATAGGACTAGACTTCCATATGAGCTCAAGTTATATCTCCCTTGTGGCAAGAAGCAAACCAAAAATTTTGTAGCACATACCTTCCTACTCTATTAACTGTTGAACTAATCATTTCCTGCAAAATCTTCTGTTCTCAGAGATGCAATGAACCCACTTAAATACTATCAGAGAATATACTTATCTCCCTAGTATCAGCATACCGTATACTATTCTCCATATAATATTATTTCTTGTTATATTCTCTAAACTCTATTTATTCTTTTTATGACCTCTGATTAGGCTCACTCATATTACTTTAAAAATATGAGTATTAATTAATTTCTCCTTTTCTCTCTTTAAATGCTCTGAGTAATCTATTAACCTCTTAGCTTCACCTCTATATAAAAAGGGCAGCTGTGCTGGGAAAAATAGCTAACTGAATAACTAAGTAAATAAATAAGCAAACAAACCTCTGAAGCTTTTTTGACAACTTCGTAATAAATAATCACTTTTTTTCTGGAGATGAAACTGAGCATGTCTGAAACAGAGAGAGAATTTCTTCTGTTAAATTAAAAGATATAAGAAGCTTCCTTATTCCTACTTATTTAGTGAAAAATGAATTTATTGATCAACCACTCTATGACAATACTACACTAGGCATAGGGGTTTCATGCATGATGAATAAAGTGGACAAAACAGTTGCATCAGTGGTGCTATAGAAGCAAATAGAGACCCAAATAACTTCTTTAAAACAGTTTAACACACACACACACACACACACACAGAGTGAGAGAGAGAGAGAAAAACTGTGCAGCTGTGATACCAGCTATAAATGAAACATAAATGGTGGTAAAACATCAAAATATAGGGTACCTAGATAGGAAACTCAGGGGAGTCTCTTCTGAAGAAGGGCTAAGTTGGAACTTCAAGGATATGTAGACATTATCCTAGTGGAAAGAAACAGGAGCATAACAAGTGAATTTATGGTCTGTGTGAAAGCATTTAGGGAAAAGAAACTAAGAACTTTAGAAAAGTTAGAAGGAAATTGTTGTGGATGGAGAAATTGTACAAGGAGTGAGAGTAAGTGACATAGATGATAGGAGATAAAAAAGTAAGAAAGAGCTAAATAATTAAAGATTTTGTAGATCAAGATAAAGATTCTGAAACATATGCAAAGTACAGTAGGCGACAACTATTGAAAGGTTTCCAGCTGGTGAGTGAAATGATCAATCAATGCCACATTTACTGATTTTACCTAAATGATATACCTCTAAGTGATTCTATATTCACCATTCTTATGGTCACTCTATCTATCCTTCTAACAAGTCCACTGGTTTAGGTCCTTATTGCTTCTCACCTGAACTGTTACATAAGATTTCTAAAAAACATACCGAATTTAAATTCTTGTTGAAATACAACTTTGATCATCTCTCTTTCTCCTATCCAGTTATGTCCCTATAGCTAATATATATGTTACCTTATTCCTTAGCTTGACATTCAAAGCTGTCTACCTTTCATTTCATCTTTTATTTTACATCCCAGCTTATGTTGTAGTCAACTTTAACTTCTCATAGTTTTCTACACATACTTGGAACTATCTCTTTCCATCTTTTTGTTCAAGCTATTTCCTATGCTTTTGCTCCATTTTCCTCTATGTGTTCAAATTTTTTCTATGAGTTAATATGTAACCCCATTTACAACAACAATGGATGACTCTGTAGGATATTATGATAAGTGAAATAAGCAAGTCCCAGAAAGACAAATACTGTATGATTCCACTTAAATGAGGTATCTAAAATAGTGAAAAAAAAATCTGTGCTTTGGGATTTGACAAAGTCTTGGAAAGCATTTTCTGCATCCTGCTGGCTATGGAAGTATTTTCTCTGCAAAATGTTGTCAAGACGCTCAAAGAAGTGGTCGTTGGTTGGTGAGAGGTCAGATAAATATGGCAGATGAAGCAAAACTTCACAGCCCAATTTCTTCAATTTTTGAAGCGTGGAGGAGAATTGGGCCCTTTCTATTGACCAATGGCTGCTGCAGTAGTTGCAGTTTTCGGTTCATCTAATCAATTTGCTGAACATACTTCTCACATGTAATGGTTTCGCTGGAGTTCAGAAAGCTGTAGTGAATCAGACTGGCAGCAGACCAACAGAGTGATCATGACTTTTTTTTTTTTTTTGGTGTAAGTTTGGTTTGGGGAAGTGCTTTGGAGCCCTTCTCAGTCCAGCCACTGAGCTGATCATTACTGGTTGTCGTATAAAATCCACTTTTCATTACATGTCACAATCTGATCAAGAAATGATTCATTGGTGCATACAAGAAGAGAAGACAACACTTCAAAATGATCATTTTTTTTTATTCAGTCAGCTCATGAAGTACCCACTTATGAAGCTTTTTCACCTTTTCAATTTGCTTCAAATACCAAACAAGCATAACCTGGTCGAAGTTGAGTTCTTCAGCAACTTCTCATGTAATTGTAAGAGTATCAGATTTGATGATTGCTCTCCATTGGTTCTTGTCAACTTCCAATGGCTGGCACTGTGCTCATCTTCAAGGTTCCCATCCCCTTTGCAAAACTTCTTGAACCACCACTGCACTATTCATTCCTTAGCAATTCCCGGGCCAAATGTGTTGTTGATGTTGTAAGCTGTCTCCGCTGCTTCATGACCCATTTTGAACTAAAATAAGAAAATAGCTAGAATTTGCTTTTTGTCCAATACCACTTCCATATTATAAAATACATATAAAATAAATAGTAAGTAATAAGCTATTATCAGAAAAATATAAAGCAAGAAATGTGCATTAAAATGATTTATAACATAACCACATTTATTTAAAAATGTATTCCAATATCAAATGGCAAATTTCAACAATGCTAAAACTTCAATTACTTTTGTACCAATCTTAAACTTTGTGTCGTGCTGTTCACCAAGGGCACTTAGGTGGGGGAGGGAAAACTCCCCTTACACTTTCACTGGACTCCAAACCTCTCTGGGTTTGGTCCACACCACTATCTTCTACTCTCTATCTTCTTCTTTCTCAGCTTTGCAGTTTTTCTCTGTGGGTTCCCCAGATATCTCTGTTACCTGTCTCTGTGATCCACACCTGAGCCGCGACACTTCTCCACTCTCCTCAGTCCAATATTCTACCTTCCAGCCAGGATGGCCTGACAAGCAATGTCTCTAATAAGCCATCTTGGTTTGCTCTATCAAAATAAAAATATTTTTAAAAGAGAAAAAGGAAAGAAGAAAAATAATTATTTTCATTGAAATGTAATATAATACATTCTGATATTTAAAATAAGTATCAGTGATAACTTTAATTTTGAAACATATGGAAGAATAAATTAGTAAATAATTCTACTCAATTCAAATAATCAGGCACCATATATAAAATAACTTCTTTTCTCCTGATTAGAACATCATGAGGCTCATTTTTGATCACTCATAAAATGTGAGCCAGGATTGACAGTGTAGAAAACACTGAAGAAAGTCACATATGCTCTGTCTGTATCATGACAGAACCACATAAGCCAGGAAATGGAGGCAAAGTGTATGTTCCAACAGATTTAAGATCCTTCACATTTTATCCAGATATAGAATTTGAAAATTCCAATTAGTCACAGTTATTTCAAATTATATGTATTTTCTCTAAGACTTTGACATTTAAAAAAAATTCATGTCATTGGAAGTTTAATGAATGTGCCCATATCAGTTTTTAAAAACACTGAACAATATTTTTTTCTAGAATAAAAGGCCTCTTGGAAATAAGGTGTCACTATATGTCCACATTAATGTATTTTGACCTATTGATTTTCACTGTTTTGTAATCCATTAGTAGCTTTTAAGGAACACATCCAAAAGAACACATACAACACAGTCAATTCTATTTGCCAAAGAATATATTCAATTTTACATAAAAAACCATTGAAAATACTATATTTCAGACTTAATAAACTTGTCTTACTTACATCAAGATATATTATGTCTAAGACAACTTTTTGAAAAGACATGACCTATTGACATAGAAAGAAATTAGATTATACACATAGAATTTCTTTCTTGACAAATCTATCTAGACAAAAAAAAGCAATGCTATACCCTTCAAAATTAAATAAAAATAAATTAAAAATTTATTAGAAATTAGAAATTTATTTGTATAAAATGCAAAACTATTACATTCCTTGAAAAGAACATAAGACAAAGTTCACCATTTGGAAGATTTCCATTTGTTGATAACTTTTTACCAACACCAAATATGCAATCCATAAAACAAAGTATTGATGAGCTGAATTTCATTATAATTAAAAATGTTTGCTCTATAAAAGACATTGACAAGAGAATAAAAACATAAAGACAGACTCAAAGAAAATTTTTGTGAATTAAAGGAATGTTATCCAAAATATACAAAGAACTCTTGAAACTCAGCAATAAGATACTAATTGTATACATACTATATCCATTAATTTAACTCAACAATTGCTCATTAAGAGAACATTGCATATTAAATTCTATGTCAGGTTTTTGGGTATAACAAGATAGCTATATTTCATCTTCTAATCAGAAAATGAAAACAAGAAAAATAATTACTCAACTAAGTTATTAGGAAATAGAACACTAGTCTTCTATAAAATATTACAGAAGTTCAAAAACATAGTGATGATATTTAGAGCCAAGTTAAGGGCACAAAAGGAGGTTGAATTCCCAAGTGACAAATACTCATGAAATAGAATATATTCACTGGAAATATAACCAGGTAAAGAAAATTGAACTTACAAAGGGACAGTACTTATGTGATAAGCCACATTAAGAACAGGATGGGAAAGTGAAAGGGACAATAAGCCACACAGAAATATTTCTGAGTAATAAGAAAACTATTACAATTTAATATTTACCAAGTTTTAATTTTGTACCAGGCACTATATTATGTGTTACTTCTAAATAGTTCCAATTTATTTTCCTAAACCAGTAGAGGCATAGAATTTAATGATCTAATCTTAATTTATCTATCCATTGGCTACACATAAAAACACAGCATTTGGAAATAAAACTTTTAATCTTTTAATATATCATTAAATCATTTTAGTATTAATATATAGCTATTAAGTTTCCATGTCAACACACTTTATGCAAAGTAACTAACTTCAGTACTCTCCAATTTAATTGGAAGCCTTCCAATACAAAAACTTATTTTTAGAGAGATCAAACACTTAAAAATAACTGCTGACATAAAAATCTTCATAGAGTCCCTGGCATGTATATATTATGTAGATTTGCTGCAATGAACAGTCAAAAATATTTGTGTCCAGAAGATATAAGACAGAAGTGAAGTACCCAAATCTTAAAACAGTTCTCTGTGATAAAACATAAGTACACATTGTACCTGAGAGATGACAATCACCTCATTTACCCATAAACTTAGTTCGAATTTGGAGGATGTGTAAAGCAGGCATATTAAAGAAAAAAATTTTTAGTTCTTATTTGGCTTAAGCAAAAAGAACGAGCAGAAATAAGATAAATTAGTTTATAATTATGAACTAATTGAAATAAATTCAGTGGGTAAGTTTTCTCATATTTATTATTGATGCTCCAGATTTGAAAGAAGAATATCATGACCGTAGGTAAAATCCTCTGGATTATAAATCAGAGTAGCAAACATTCTATAGGAAGGGAAATGGAGAGGGAGAGTCATTTTAGGAAGTTTAGATTAAATAAAAGAACATTAAAAGGAAGTATGTAAATAGAAAAACATAATCTAATATTTCAAATGTCAAATTGTTTTGAGTACTTCTTGCCAAATTGGTGAACTATCTTAAAAGGGGATTAAATGTAGTAACATGAAAATTCTGTACACACATGAAAATGTCATATACATTTATTACTTTATATTGCCACCTAGTATCTAATCATATTTGTTTCCTTGAAGAAAATATTATTTTCCTAAAAATGAAATCAAAATTTGGCCACATAATATGGTCCAGAACATAAAAGACTTTTTCTCCTAAGATCTATGCTATCTAATTAGTCAACAACATTGTCTAATGGCGATTACCACAAAGTATAATTATAAAGTCATGTAAATACAAATAAAATTTGAGAGTATGCCTTGCAGGACAGCTCATACAAAGTAACACAAACCCCTTACTGTGCAATTGCTAAAACACAGCTCTAATGAGGACTTCACTAAGAAAATCTCCAAAATCTTTCCTTAGGGACAGGTTTTGAATATATTATATGCAACGTTATAAAAAATTATGACACTCTCTGTCCCTTTAAAAGTAAATTATTAACAATTTAAAATGTAAATTAAATGTTAAGAACCTTGGAAGAAAAGGTTTAGCTCAAAGCCCAGTGGACACAAACCCTTAATTTATAAATAAATTTATTCATCACAAAATTTTGTTCAGATTTCTTTTTCAGACACTCATACATACTATAAACATGCAAATATCCATTTTCTGTAACATATTCAGAGAACTCAACCTTCCTAGTGGCTTCACTTTACTGACCCACTGAAACATTCTATTTTTAATATAGTATAAGTAATATTTAGTAACTATTGTTTCTTATAAAAAAATAACTTTTACCACAAGAGTTCTTAACTTCATGGTCTTTTAGTCTTAGCTTATATATCATCTTCTGACAGCCACCTTCTGGAACTGCCCAGTCCAAATTAAATTTCTTTACATTAATTATCATTTATCAATTACCTGATGTAATTATATTTATACCTATTACTCTATTAAATTAGTGTTTTAAATGTATAGTTTATTTGTTGTCTTTCTCTTCTCTTCTAGATTTTCATCTGCATGAACGAGAAGTTTGCCTAATATTTTTATTAATACTACTACAGTACATTTTCGACATCTAGAGCAATATCTGGAACATAATAGGAACTATTTCTGTGAATGAATAAAAACGTTATAATCACTTTTCTGGTTGGGGCAGAAAATAGTGAGAGTGTGGCAGAAAATAACAAAACAATACTTCACAGTTAAGAGAGTGAAATATGTATACATATATACACACATATTAAGTATATATGCTCAGACGTGTGTATATATTGAATATATATATTTTTCCAGGTTGGTTAAGTCATTGCTACTTTTCTTCATTTAGGGGGGTACTGTATCCTTTTCGTATTCTGAAATAATCAGTTCCATCTTTTTTGTTTTCTCCAAATAATAAGTTCCATACAGATCAAATCTTAATGCTTCAAAAATTATATTTGAAAGATCAAGATATTTTGTAGTTATAAATGTTTATTATGTGAAATGTCATTCAAGTAAAATCTATATGGTAATAATCTGTGGCTACATATAGTTGGCCACATATAGTATACTGTGAAACAGATAAGGTGTGGTCTTCACGCTATAGACGTTGTAGGCTTAATATTTATTACATCCTATTTCCAGAAGATCACAGTAAAATGTATTGACTAAGAAAGATGTATTAATATTTGTTACAACAGTCTTACAACAGATAGGAACAAAGAAGCTTGAGCAAGAATTTCCTTTTTCTCATTTCATAACATTACAATAAGATTTGAGGTATCCTTGAGAATTTAGAACAAGAGGGTATAATGCGTGAGAAGGCTTAATAAGTCTTTGAACTCATCGCTAAATGTATTAATTAAATGTAGGCTTTTATTGTTTAGGCCAAGGGATCTCTTTAATTATCTAACTTTCTACCACCAGTAAATGGCTCATCTATGGCAAGAATGAGACTCTGTTTACGTATTCTAATTACTAATTCCAACAAGAAGTGGAGCCCTATAATCATGTCCACAGTAGATAGCCTTATCTCTAGTGAACATGGTTTATTTGGTCTGATGTAGGAACCTGGCCCAGAAAGGCCAGTTCATTGGATAAACTGGGAGCTTCAGGATTTTTTTTCTTGTTTTTTTCTTTCTTTCAAATGATTTGAATTTGGGATTATTAAAACAGGGTTATGTGATATTAAATCAGGAGAATAATATACACCCATTTTTTACTATGTGCATAAAGGAACAAAATTAATATGCAGAAAAAGAGATAAAGTACCCAGAGAAGAACACGCCACCATAGAATGAGAAACACAGTAGAAAACTTGCCTTGGAAATTATTGGATTTCTGGTTACAGTCTGCCAAGCTGGAAGATACCATACATATTTAAGTTTATGTATTCATCCAATAAATTATTGTTTTTTTCTTATAGCAATGAAGGTATATTTGTGTTATTTACAACAAAAGAAAGACTAAAACTTTCTTTCATTTTTTTGTATTTGATTTGTTTCAAATAGGTCAATTTTTCTATAAAATGTCATGCACATATATTAAAATACGCATCAAGAGGATTTCTGAGTTATATATAATTGAGTGAAGACATTCAAGATGTATTATCATAGCTATAAACCATTACTTTTATTTATGACTTCAAATTTTTTTCTCAGTTTTTTTATCATGTATTGTAGTAACCAAATACTGGAGGAAGTGGGAGAAAATTAATAAATCTACACATTGTTTAAAACACACAAACTAATTTGTAGTGCTATTTGTCACAATAAGTGAATGGATGTTATAGGATGAAAGTATTGCAGATAAAGACAGGATTACCTAATGAAGAGTTTGAGTGAACATTGTGATTGAATTAATAAAAATGTGTTTTTCAGATTCATTGAACACTTATTCCAGGAACTATGTAAGATGACATGAAAATACATAAATAAGGAGCTTATTATTTGACAGAGAAACCTTTTAGTCATGCTATTTCATTATTAAATGATTTATTTGTGGAAATAATAGGTTCAAAGCATTTAGTATAGAATTTGACTCAGTTTGTGCTTGCCACATATTAATTCCATCAGTTTCCACCACTACTTTTAGTACAGAGTAGTAATTAGGTCTGACTTTTTCTCAATTCATTCATTTTTCATGGAGTGTTATAGCCCTGATCATTATGTACCAAGTTAAAAATTGTGTGTGTGTGTGCTTGTTTTCAGGGAAAATTACATGGATTTAGGCCCAGCAGATTATAATCTATATTATGTCTATGTAAAATAATCAAACCTTGAAAATATCCCAAACTTCCAAAACTACTGAACAAACAATTAGAGTAATGAATTCATTGATTCCTTACTCTAGTAAGGAATCAAGAAGCATGTGTATAGAAATTTCAATGAAGCAAGGATAGCTTTTTATATAAAGGAAAATAAAGCATTCAACCACTTAACTTATATTACATATGTTGTATTAAATTAAAATGACTGATATACAATTAATCTTTTTTTATACACTCAAAAAGGTGAGAAAGTTCTCTAAATATATTGATCACTACAATTGTATTTGATAGATACTGTGTCTGAGGAAGTTTCATGATATTTGAGAATGCACAGGAGAAAGCAACTAACCCACTATGAGAGGATTTTTGGAAGAATTTATTGAAAAACTAATGCTTAGACAGATTCATAAATTCTTAAGAGGTAAGTGGTATAAGGAAGTGTGTAAAATTAATAACAATATGAAATAATTATAATATTAAGTACTATAATGCAATAATTATGATAGAAAATTATATATAATAGTAGAACCAGTAGTAGAGCAAGGCTAGATGTTTAAGTAAAGGACCCAGAGTCTTGCCAAGGAAGTGGGAATGGAGCTGCAGGCAACAAATTGAACCTCTCAGCACAAGGTGGGCATCAGAAAAAGCAATCTGTATGCAAGGACAAGTGAGGGAAAGAAGAGAGTATTAGAAAAAGGCTCTGGAATGTCTCAGAAATAAGAAAATAGATCAACAGATCATGATAATAGTTTGGAGCCAAGTACTATTAAAAGACTAAAGGTATTGTTTACCAAAGTATGATAGGTACTTCTCATAGCTCAAGATAGGATTTAAGATAATCCAATAGAGAATTAAGAAAGACTGTATGCAATTCATACTGTATTTTTAAAAATGCATCTAGCAAAATTATTCAGTGATTTCATGAATTTCATTGTTTAGAAAGACAGTGAGGTAGGTAGTGTTGCAGATCCCTTGAATTATAGGGATGTATCCTCTTAAGTCTTTCAAAATTTCAATAACTGAACCAATCTGTAATAGTTTGCTATCAATTATATGAATTATCAATAATAATTCTTGGGTACTGAATTTCAGTATACAATTTTTATTATTTCCCATGAAAGTTTAAAATGTTACTTCTATGTGATAACAATTTACTGTACAAAATTTACATAAATATACAAAGTATAAACTAATATTCAATTATGTCACCCTCTTCTCTTTCCTCCCATTTTTGAATGCATACTACATTAGTGATTATTTCTAAAAAAAAAATAGGTAAATATTGCAACTGCCCTTCCCAGCCCTTTTGAAGTGAATTACAGCTAGGTAATTGAGTACTAGTCAATGGAATGGCAGTCAGAGTTGTGTACAAACATCAACCCATCAACATCAAGATTTTAGAGGACACGATTTTAAAATGTGATTTCCACACAATGGAATTCATTTAGGTCACAGAGTCACATTAATAGAGAGCTTCTAGGAACACTGGACTTTGCACACATAAGAAATAATCTTTAATCATTAAGCCACTAAGATGCACATAGCCTACCTTGACTAACATGTATATTAAGAGAAAGTTTCACTGTCAAATGTTCATTATTTGATTCTTTAACAAAATATCTAAATGAAGGCCAAAAAAAAGTACGTAATTCCATCCACAATTTAGAGTTCATGTTATCTTCATATAACTAACATTCTTTCAAGATATAGTATACACTATGTACCCCACAGCTATGTTTTTTTTTTTTTTTTTTTTTTTTTTTTTTTTTTTTTATAATTATTTTTTTTTATTTTGGCATATTATGGGGGTACAGATTTTAAGGTTTCAATAAATGCCCATTTCCCCCCCCCCCAAAAGTCTGAGTCTCCATCATGACCATCCCCCAGATGGTACACATCTCACTCACTATGTATGTATATACCCGCCCCCCTCCCCCCTCCCACCTGCCCAATACCCTATTACTGTAGCACCTATGTGTCCACTTAGGTGCTACTCAGTTAATACCAGTTTGATGGAGAATATATCTGGTGCTTGTTTTTCCATTCTTGGGATACTTCACTTAGTAGTATGGGTTCCAGCTCTAACCAGGAAAATATAAGGTGTGCTATATCACCATTGTTTCTTAGAGCTGAATAGTACTCCATGGTGTACATATACCACATTTTATTAATCCATTCTTTGATTGATGGGCACTTGGGCTGTTTCCACAGCCTTGCAATTATGAATTGTGCTGCTATAAACATTCGAGTGCAGGTGTCTTTTTTGTAGAGTGTCACTGGATCATTTGGGTAGATGCCCAGCAATGGGATTGCTGGATCAAATGGTAGATTCACTTGTATCGCTTTAAGGTATCTCCATATTGCTTTCCACAGAGGTTGAACTAGTTTGCAGTCCCACCAGCAGTGTAGGAGTGTTCCTCTCTCTCCGCAACCACGCCAGCATTTATTGTTTGGAGATTTTTTGATAAAGGCCATTCTCACTGGGGTTAAGTGATATCTCATTGTGGTTTTGATTTGCATTTCCCTGATGATTAGAGATGTTGAGCATTTCTTCATATGTTTGTTGGCCATTCTTCTGTCTTCTTTAGAAAAATTTCTGTTCAAGTCCTTTGCCCACTTTTTAATGGGGTTATTTGATTTTTTCTGGGAAAACTGGATAGCCACCTGTAGAAGGCTAAAACAGGACCCACACCTTTCACCTCTCACAAAAACCAACTCACGCTGGATAACAGACTTAAACCTAAGATATGAAACTATTAGAACTCTAGAGGAAAAAGTTGGAAACACTCTCCTAGACATCGGCGTGGGCAAAGAGTTTATGATGAAGTCCCCAAAGGCAATCACAGCAGCAACAAAAATAAATAAATGGGACATGATCAAACTACAAAGCTTCTGCACAGCCAAAGAAATAGTCATGAAAGTAAACAGACAACCTACAGAATGGGAGAAAATTTTTGCATCCTATGCATCCGATAAGGGACTGATAACTAGAATATACTTAGAACTCACGAAAATTAGGAAGAAAAAATCACAGCTATGTTTTTTAAAAGAGGAAAATAAACTTGTGTTTAATAATTATGTCCCAAGTATTTTCAATGCATTATAAAAAGTGAATCAATTCACATAATTTTAACATAAATATTATTTGCATATCTGGAAAGCAAAAATATTACTGTTAGTTTGGAAGGAGGGCAAACAGGTGGCAAGAAGTGACTAAGGATGAAGAGCGCAGGAACCAAATTGTAGTAAGGAACCAAACCAAATTAGGGCTAGGAACTGTCCCCTGGTGAGAACATACCTGGTAAGGAGCTCCTAGTGATACTTAACTGACCTGGGGCTCATAACCATCTGATTAGCATAACATGGGAGGAGTTTTCATGAAGGAATCTGGGGAAGTCACCTGTGCAGAAAAGGAAACTGCTACATAACCCACTTGTTATGTAACCTGTTATATAACTCCAACCTGTTAATCACCCTCAAAGGTAGAAAACAGCAAACAATCCTGCCAGGGGAAAAGCAGCACAAACTAGTGAGCACATAAAGGCAGCATGCGTTCAGATTTGGGGTTCTTTCTCCACTTGTGGAGACTG